>NC_045426.1:55506117-55820144 GCF_902635505.1 Sarcophilus harrisii | reverse complement strand
AAAAAAAATTGAGAATATTCTGAAAGCAAAAGCCTACGACCCAGGGGAAAAAGATAAATCAAACCTAGGGGAGCAGGTGGAAGAATTCAGTATAACTGGGAGATCCAAAAGGAGGCCCTGAATCACAGAAAAGTACCAATTCCCATCCTTCTCAGCAATCTCTGATCAAGAAGGCAGAGGGTGTGGGAAATGGATGAGACCTTCTGCTAGCTGGGAAACCACTCACTCAGGAGGAACATGGAGCGGCTCGTGGCCTGACGGGGCTGGGTGTGTGTACTACACCTTGTGATTCTGACTTTGGAAGAGGAGGCCTTACTCCTCCAGCTGCCTTTAAAACACCAGTTCATTGACTTTACTCAGACACCTGCTAAGCTTCTTAAGCTTCCTTAAAGACGTTTTCCATTCCCCTTGGAAGGGTATAGAGGAAAGATGCCTTGGGTTTGGGTGGGGAACCCCTACCATCATTAGTTTTGGGCCATAGGGAAATCCCTTCATCTGCTGTAACATGTTTCCTTGTTTGTAAAAAAAAAAAAAGAGTCCCAGTGAACTGCCACCTCCTTCACAGGGTCAAATGACTGACTAATGGATGTCCAAGTGTTCCATAAATGATAAACTAACGGGTACGTTCTTGTAAGTGACCATCTTCTCTTAAATGGAAAACAAAGCTAACTGCGAAAACAAAGGCAGTGAATTCAAAAGCAGGTAAAAATATTTTTTTCTTTTAATATGCACTTGAAGTCACATTCTTTTCTCTAAGACTGTTACTCCAGGTAACAGCTCAGTCTCCGCTTCCCAAGGGCATTCTATATGAACTGGTAAAGATGGAACAGGCATTAACAAAGGGGTCCTCAACCGGGGTGTTCTCAACAGTAAAGGAACAGTGACAAACATGCTTTTGCATTTGTTTTGTAAGAGTCAGAGGCTGCCTGATGTACCCGCACATCTACACTTTCAAAACCATGTGAAAACCAGAGCTCAATGTATAAATTAAAAACAAACAAAAAATCCCACCCAAGCCATTTCCCCCCCAGAATCTATCAGCAGTATATATGTGTGTGTATATATATATATATATATATAATATCTATCTATTCCTGATGTAAATGTATCACGAATCAGAACCTTCACACAATATAAATTTGAGATTCTGCCTTAAAAATCAATCATCTCTGAAAATGGTCCTTTCTCTTTGATATTACTATTTTTTGCATAAGTCCTAAGTGAACTATGAAACACACACAAAAGGGACCTCAACAGAATGAATGAATCCAGCACGCCTCCCCTCTTGGTCTGAAGCTGAAGAATAGTGGTTTGGGGACTGCTGAGAAGCCTTTAATCTGTCATTTCAAAGAGTGGTGAGACTCAGGGTGCTCTGGACAAGAATTTAAAAGCAGCGGCAGCTACATCTGTTGAGAGGTTTACATGGTACACACATACACAAACACAAACACACACACATGAGCACCCACACACAGAACTCCAATCTTTTTCCAGTGTTTGTATCACAGGGTTGAGGCCCCTGCCCATCAAAATAAGTTATTTCATATGCAGTGCACAAAACATGAAAAGGTAAGAGACTTTCTGTGAAGACCCCCCGAGAGACACTTTGCGTAAGGTTCATGTCTCTCCGAGAGGGGCAAAGGCAGGAGATGGGCACCTTCGTCCGGCTTCATTAGCTGGACCCCTCCTCTTTGGTCAGAGCTGCCTCGGCCGCCGTGGTCGCTGCCGCGGTCTCCGCCGTGGTCGCTGCCGCGGTCTCCGCCGTGGTCGCTGCCGCGGTCTCCGCCGTGGCCGCTGCTGCGGTCTCTGCTGTGGCCTCCTCCACGCCCTCGCTCGCTTTCTCTTCTTCATCCTCCTCCTGGGGATAGAGGTCTGGGTACTTCTGCATGCATTCTTGCATGGCCCGGAACTGGTCCACACAGTCTGAACCCTTGACTTCCTCCGTGCTGTAATGGAAACAGGAAAAGGCCGACTTGAACTGTTCTCCACAGGGACCACTGGCCATTCCCCCAAGACACGGGCAGTTCCAATTAATGTCTCCGTTGGGCAGTATCAAACCTGCGGGGAGGAGGGAACAGAGCTTTAGAACGTCAGAGGCGTTCGCGGCCATCGGGGGGAAACAGCCCTGTCCTGTGGGGCTGGCGGCCTGGCCAGGAGGGCTTAGGGCAGCCGGGGGTCAAACCCCAGGGTTTCCGGGCTTGCCGGTCAGGGCCCAAGGCAGAGCCTGGAAAAGATGTCGGTGGTCTCTCTCATTTCAGAGCTAAGAAGTGAGGGGGCAGGCGGTCTCAAAGGCAGAACTCGAACGCAGACCTTGAGTTTCACTTCTAGCCTCTCTCCTCCAGACCAGCTGTTCCCTGTCCCCCTCTCCCCGCTCAGCTCCTACTCCCCAGCTCAGAACCTGACTGTTCTCAGGGAAAAACACGGGATAGGGTGGAAGTGGGGCCTGGGTACAAATCCCGGCTCTGTGGGCGTCTCTGGGCAGGCCACTCCCCCACTCTGGGCCTCTGGCTCCACATCTGTGAAATGAGACAGGTTGGCCTGTCTGAGCCTCTTCTTGCTAGAAATCCGATTTAATCACCAAGTTCCAGATCTCCTTCTAAAACAAGGGGCCAATAAGGGGCAGGAGGAAGTTAAAGGTTTCCTTAGCAGCTCTGAGAGCCCACCTGTAACCTCACATCTTGCTCAAGGAGAGCCATAATCATGAACCACAAGGACCAACCGGCTTGGAGCCTCCAGGTCCACCTGTGGGGAGGATGCAAGGCTCTGGGCAAAGGGCCCTCCCTGCCCCCCGACTCCCCACTGTCCTCCCCCCTGGGGGGCACGTGGTCAGTGATGAGCTGCCTTCCCCAGAGGCGCCAGGCGGAGCCTCCCTGTAATTCTGGGTGCCCTCCCCGCCCAGCTACACTCAAGAGGCTGCGCCCACTTCACTGATCTCCAGCCACCCAAGGGCAACATGCTGGTCACCTCTTGGCAGAGAGGTCTAGACTCGCGGGTCCCAGGGGACCACCAGGGCACCAGACAATTCAACACTAAGACAAAGGTGCCCCCTCCCTCCCCCATCCTATCTGTGCTTTCTGCCCACGGGCACCGCCTCGGTCTCTCCTGCCCTGGCCTGGGGCTCCCAGCCCTAGAGCTAAGCACCCATTCGACCTTCTCCGTCCTCTGTAAAACTGGGCTGGGATCCGCCAGCTGCACCAATGTCCTCTGAGGACCACGCCAGGCCAAGGCTGCTCCCTGGAGGCTCTGGCCTGCTGAGAGAATGGCCCTCTCCAGACCCTCCCTCCCAGGGCCCCGACCCCTGCGTGGGCGCCCGCTGCCGGCCCAGACCTGGAAGCCCAGCACGGGACAGGATTCGCCTCAAGTCTGCCCGGCCCGTACAGGGCCGAGCCCGCTTCCCCAGCCGCCAAGGCTTCCGGTGGCCCTCGGCCACAGGCCAGGCCCTCGGCAGGATGGCCCCGGGACGGCCTCAGCCTCCCTAAGCCTGCTGTGCAGGCCCCGTCTTGGGCCCCCCTGAGAGACCCTCACCACGATGCCGCAGGGGCTCTCGGTGCTCTGGGACCAGGAGCCACCAGCTGAGCGCATGGAACAGTGACGGGAGGAGGGCTCGCGGACCCCTGGGGAGGTCCTGGGGGGCCCCTCCTGCTGGCCCAGGGGGCGCGCTAGATGAGACAGCCTGCGGCCTGTCAGTCACTGACAGCAGCTGCTCCTCCAGCACTTTGCCGGGGACACTTTCCCAGACCCACCGCATGGAAAAAAGCAGGGGAAGCAGAGGACATGGGACCAGCAGCTGCCCGACCCCCAAAGATGCCTCAGAAACAAAGCCTGGCAACCCGGGGAGAGGTTACTGAGCACAGAGAAGGGCGAGCCTCCCAAAGCGCCCTCACAGGCTCCTCCTTCCAGGAAACACTGCTGGGGGGAGGGGAGGAGACGGAGAAATTAGGGGCCACTGACCATGGTCTTCATAGGGGTCGTTGGGGTCATCGGCTACCAGCTCCGCGTTGCTGGGCGTCTCATGGTCTTCTTTGGTCACAAATATAATCTGGTCCTTTCCTGACATGTGGAAGAGCAAGAAAAGTTGCAGCTAAGTATTCCCTTCAACAACACAGAGACATTAAGGGCCTGTAAGAGAGGAAGGTGGGTCACAAAGCAATTCGCTGCGTTACAGAGCCCAGACCGACACATAGACAGTCATTTGGTTAACATATGGACAAAAGGTGCTGGGAAGGTATCCTGGACTGAGAGAGGGAAACCCCATTCTTCTTATCCTAGTTCTGCCACTAAACAGCTGGGTGACTGAATAAGTTCCTCAAAAACTCGGGGCCTGTTTCCTTATTACAATCACATTTTTTTTTTTTTTTTTTTTTTAAATTTCAAAGCAATTTGCAAAACATTTAAAAGGGATAAGCCATTATGTGGAAAGAAGGGGAATAGTTTCTTTTCTTTCTCTTTTTTATATATTGTTTTTTTACATCACTTTAATTTACCAGTATTCCCACTTCATCCACTGAGCCATCCCTTCAAAAAAACGTTCAGTATAGCACTCCCCGAGTCCCAAACCCAGACTCTCCCCTCTCAGAGGGAAAAAAAGGACTAGATTAATCTTTTTTAGCTCCATCGTACTGATTTTAAGGCTACTCTTCTGGAGAGGAGGGGATACCTCAAGGGAGAGAAGTACTCCACCCCGAGCCCTCACGCACCTGCCTCTGCCATGGATGTAGTACACAAGGTAAAGACCAATGACAAAGTTGGGCCCACAGAATAATCAATCAGTCCACACTTACTAACCACTCCCCACGTTCCAGACACTGTACCAAGCCCAGCTAGCCTCATCCAGAAGAGGATGCTAAAAACCCCAAGGACTTGAACAGTCTAGAATCCAGGGGCCCCTTTGTAAACCAGGGTTCTGCCATGTACAAGGAACAAGTGAGTTTCTTTGAATGGCACCTCACAAGTCATATGATTAAAGGTCATTTTTTCCTTAAAAAATAATCAAGTCAAAATAAAAATCACCTTAGAGCCCAGAACGTTTATGACAGCAGTTGGTACTCTGGTACCTGCTTTTGAATGTTTAAGGCAATCTCTATCCTAATGAACTTAACTGTAGTTTGTAGCTATTGACAAAATTATGAAATCTGAGAGTTGAAAAGGACCCGAGAGAACACTACCTCACACCTGTCCATTTATAACATATAATACTATTTAAATAGCACCTACTATGTGCCAGGCATTGTGATAAGTGTATTACAAATATTACCTTGTTTTGATCCTCTCAGCATCTTGGACAGAAGGGGCAGGCGCTATTACTATCCCCATTTTACAGATGAGGAAACCAAGGCAGACAGAGGTGAAGGGATTACCCATGACTACACAACTAGTATAAGGGTCGGAGGCTTCAGGTCTTTTCCCAAGTCTTCCTGACTCCAGATGCAACATTCCACCCAATTTATTAATCTCACATCTAACTTCTGACCAATAATAGCCAGTCTACAATACCCTGCCATGGTGGTACAGCCTCCTCAGTGCACTGCACTGGAAAGAGCAAAGGCCCTGGGGTTGGAGGAGGACCCCTGGGAACATTCCGGCCCTGAGGGTCTCTTCTTGTGTCAAAAGGACTTGGAGGTCGGAGCTCCATGATTCTGGGGGCTGTTCTGAGCTCTCCATCCACACTCCCGGCCAGGATGGGAATCCACAGGACTGGCAGCATGGTTTAGCAGACAAGGCTCTGCCTGGCTTGTGCGCTGACAGACAGCAGGAGCTGGGAACCCCCTGTCCAACAAACTTCCCATCCCTTTGCCATGTGCCATCCTCCTGCCTGTAAGTCTTTTCCTGAAGCTCTCACTCCCCCACCCCCCCCAAAGCGTCTAGATTTGGCACTTTTCAGGCTGAATCTTCCAGCTTCCAAACGGCTTATGAACTCATGAGCCCGAGTTTGCCTGAACAGGAAGCTTCCCTTCTTCTCCCCAGAGTTGCTCTGTTCCCTAGGTGGTCCTGACCCTGGGCCTGCACGAGCTGTCCTGAAACAGAGACTGGGGTGTCCTAGCTCCCTCCACCACCGGAGAACCAGCTTGCTGAAGCTCTGCGCTCACGAACCTTCCCTGTCCTTCCCACCATGAAGCTCAGAACCATGTGGAGATGAGGGCCTGGCTCCGGCATGAGGTCTTCCAAGGCAGCCTTCCCTTGTCACTCCTGCCTCCTATGCCAGTGGGTGCCTCCAGTTATGGCATTCTCTTGTAGGATCTTTAAACTCACCAAAACTCTTTCTTTTTAGCACCCGCTGGCTCCTGATGCTGACGGAAGCTCCTGATCCTACTTACTAATTCTCTGAAAATAGGCAAGGCAGAGCCTCTGAACCTTAACTGCTTCTTTGTCTCTTAACATGGGCATAATATAACTGATCACTTCCAACTTAACAAACCTGGCAGAGTGCTAGTAATACAGCAATTATCACTGGCAAAACTTCCTCTCCTAAGGCTGGGAAGTTGCCATTAGATACTGTTGCAGACTGGGCCAGAATCCCCTCTAGGTCTTTTCACCCACCTCTTGTTCTTCTCCAAGCTAAACCAAGCAAGTCTAATGCCTTCTACAAGCCTCAGGATACTTGACAACAGTGCTGATGTCATCTCTTCCTCAGGGGGTACTTCATACTCATTGTCCCTTCTAAAAATGGGGCACCTAGAAATATTCTGGATGGGAAGGGGGATGGAGAAGGGGAAAAGCATTAGGGAGACCCTTCAAATGTTATCTCCTTAGATCACCACAACTACTTTAGGAGGTAAGGCAAGGACACTGAGGAAAGCAGAAATGAAATGACTTGCTCAGAGTGATCCAAGTACTAAGTGTCTGAAGCCACATTTGAACTCAGGTCCTTCCTTGCCCCAGGCCTCACTGGGCAGAGGGCAGCAGGATTTGTCTCTTAACTTGGACTTGAGCCTTTATTAGTGCAGCTTGAGAATGTGCCAGCTCTTTTAGTCCCCTTTAAATTCCTCCTGAGCTTTTGTGCCAACTGTCTTGATCTAACAGGCAATAGCTAGATTAATTTGATTTTAGCCAGTCAGAACTGAAACACGTCTGTAAAGTTCTTTTGTGCGTTTGTCCCACACAGCAAATTCACAAAGACACAGAGAGATCACAGAGTCTCCTCACCCCCCTTCATTTTTGAAGGTAAGGAAGCTGGAGTTCAGAGAGAAGAAAAGACCAAGTTAGGGTGAGAACTTGTCTCTCTCCTTGGAAATCCAAAACCCAGGGTTAAAATCGAGGTTCTGAAAGGGAGCTCAAAGCTCAAACCCAGTGTTCTACCCAGTGCCCAGGGATCTCTGCCAGAGAGGGGAAAGGGGGTCCCCACTTGGAAGTCGCCAGTGAGAGGTACCCTTGAACAGGACGCCTTATTCCTTTCCTAGACAGTTCTAAGGGTTCAGTCCTCCCCCACCGGGTTCAGATGTGCCTTCCCATCATTTGCTCTCTGAAGCCAGCTCAGTGGGTCTACCCTTTTCTTCCGTAGATGGGAGACACAATCACTTGTCATTCCTAAGAGCACGGGGCATGTGCCCAAAGGCTTGATAGGTGTCCACCCCGGACAGTATGAGAGAAGGCAGGGACAGCCTGACCACGGCCTGTCACTGGCCTCGGACACTTCCTAGCTGTGTTATCCTGGGCAAATTCCTTAACCCTGTCAGCCTCAGTTTCCTCATCTGTACAATCGGCGGGAGGACATGGCACACCATGCCAGTATCTTTGCCAAGAAAACTACACGAAGGGCCACAAAGAGTCAAACACCTGAAAAATGACTGAACAACAGCTGTCATGTGCTAGGTGGTGCCATGGATAGTGCCAGGCCCAGAGTCAGGAAGGCTAGAGTTCAAAGCTAGCCTCCGACATTTACTATTTGCGTCACCCTAGGCAAGTCACTTCACCCTGTCTGCTTCAGTTCTCCTCCTCTGTAAAATGAACTGGAGAAGGAAATGGCAAACTGCTCCAGTATCTCTGCCAATGAAACCCCAAATGGAGTCAGGAAGAGGACAAAACTGAGTGGCAACAGAATGAATGGTAATGATGAGCAAAGGTGAACAGGCTTACTAGGTGAAAGGTTCAGAGAGCAGGAAGCCTGCCCCCCTTCCCAGCGTAACTCATGGAGCCAGCTCAAAAGCCCTTCTCCTCTTTTTGGTCAGCTCAAAGTGACTCTTCCTACTGCAGACCTCACAGCCTGAAGTATGTTAAACTGCATTTTATAATCACAAGTCTCTTCCTTCCTACCCCCAGGGCCCAAAGTGAGAAAATGCAGACAAAAGCAGCTTGTAACTGGAAAGAACCAGGTCTATGTGGAAAGAACCACACCCACAGGTAGCCTGGTGGGGAAGGCCAGAAGTATGCTGCCCTCCAGGAGTTTGAATTCCTGTCTGTCTGTCTGTCTCTTTCTCAACAGCTTGGATAAATGCTATCTATCCAGAGGGATCTGGTGATGATTAAAGGGATAGGATACAGAGAAAAAGAAGCTCCATGATCCAGACCAGCTAGGCTATGAATGGAGGAACTGGGGCTCACTGTGAAAGTTTTCTAGTTACAGAATCTGGCAAATGAGGTTCAGTGCAATAAAAATGGAAAGGTGCTAGGGAAAATGCAAGCAGGTCAGGCTTTAAGTGATGGGAAGAAGGCAATGTCTGCCAGTTGTGGAAAGATTGCACCTGACGCTCAACTGGAAAGGGAGAATTACTCTTTTGAGTCTGAATAGGGATTTCCCAAGTGCAGGGAGATCTTGGTGAAGAAAACTCTTAATGAGTTATCGGCCACAGTTCTACAGTTTTTGGTTTTAGTCTGGTTATGTGACTTGCCTAGGGTCTCTGAGTAAAAATGTGTGTGGCATGGGTGGGGGCAGGATGCCCCTTAGCATGCTTGCCCACACTTGAAATAACTAAAGCATTCTGCCAACCAGAAAGAGCCACACAGACGGGGGCTATTACGAACACAGCAGAACATCCACTAAGCAAAAGGCCCTGGGGTGGCCAGTCACCCATCCTCCTACTCCCATCTCAGCACCTCGCTCTCTGTCCCTAGGATGAAAGACTCTGCCTGACCTTTAAGGCCCCCCACAATCTGGCTTTGAATTATCTTCATATACTTTGGGTTCCCCCCAAACTAGACCACTAGATGTTCCTTGGTCTTTCCCTTTCTCCCTGCGTTCCCCGCTCCCATTCTCCTTTTTCAAGACCAATTCAGGGGCTACTTCTCCCGTGAAACTTTCCCCGATTTCCACATTGCCTCTTGTCTGAACCTGCAAGCCTGACACAATGGCAAAGCCTAAGGAGAATAACGCAAAAGGCAGGCATGAAATGTTTGAGAAAACTGGAGTCCCAAAGCTTGGGCCACTAAATGGAGTTGATTCAGGCGGGCTGGCGGGGTTAGCGGAAAGGTCTGAGCGTCCTCTGAGAATCTTGGCTTGGAAAGGACTCCAACAGCTCCTAGTGCAGCCCCTCCCCACTACCGTCCTGCCTTAGCCCCCAGGGTTTTGCGAGAGCATCTCGGCTGACCTTGGGGGCTGTTTCCTCATCCCCTTCCCCTCCCCCCATGCCCAGGCCTCAGCGCAGGTTTTTGGGGCTGCATGGGCACATTCACTTAACACAAGGCGCGGCTGAGGGCCGGCTTATTCAGCAGGCATCGAATGGCCGCTGGATGCTGCATGCCCGCTCATTCATTCAGGAGGCCCCGGCCCAATGATCAGGGGGGAACTGCACTTGGAACAAGAAAGGAACGGAGCGTTTGGGGATCTGCCAGGAGGAAATTCGGAACAGCCAGAGAGGGTCCGGGCAAAGGGAGAGCTGGGGGCAGGGTCTCGGCCCGGCACCGGGTCAGGACCGATCAGGCATCGCGGATGCCCAGGACCGGCCCTGCCCCGGCGGGAGACGCCGGGCCGGGGTGGTCCGAGTCGGAGGCCCTGAGAGAGGAAAACAGCGGAGCGGCCGGGCCCGGAGTCCGGGCGAACCCCGGGCCCCTCCTCACAGACTCGGGATTGCGTAATGACGGGCTCCATGTTGACCTTGGGAGTCTCCCCGGGCTTTCTGGGCTGGGGGGAGGGTCACCCGCTGGGCCCTGGGACAGGGGGGGTTTGAGATGGGATCGGTTATTTCACACCAGGAAGCGTCCTTGGGAACGCCCTTTGGGCGCTGCTACCTCCCTTTACGAACCCTGAGAGGAAATGACTGGGGCAAGGTCACCCCGTAAGTAAAGGCCGGGTCTGGGCGGGAAAGCGCGGCGGCTCGGGCTTGGGGCCCCGGCGGCCACCCGAAGGCGGCGGGAGGGGGGGGGAGCGCCCGTGCCCGCAGGGGGAGCCCCCGGCCCGAGCCCGGCACTGGCGGAGGCGCGGGCACGGCCCGAGCTCGGGGGAGCGCGCCCCACGTGAGCGGGGGCCCGTCCCCACCCCGGGACTGACACACGGGCGCCCTCCCGCAGACCCGGGGCCGCGCCGCGCTCCGACAGCCCGGGCTCGTGCCCAGGCCCCGGCTCGTGCCCAGGCCCCGGCTCGTGCCCAGGCCCCGGCTCGTGCCCAGGCCCCGGCTCGTGCCCAGGCCCCGGCTCGTGCCCAGGCCCCGGCTCGTGCCTGCGCCCGCCGCCAAGGGGGAACCGCGTGTCCCCTCCAGGCCCTCGTCCGCCCCGTCTCCATAGCAGCCCCGCGGCCTGGCCTCGCGCCCGCGCCTCCCCCGCCCCCCCGCCGTCCCCCGGCCGCTCGCACCTTCCTGCCGGCAGTAGGACATGGCTGAGGACCCGCGGCTCCCGTGGCTCCGACCCGCTCTCCACGCTCGTCGCTGCGGCCTCGCGGTGGCCACCAGGCGCCGGGATCTCTCTCCGGGCTCCGCCCCCCTTCCCAGGGCCTGCCCCGCGGCGCACCAGTCTGGCCGCCCCCTCCGTCCCGCCGGCTCGCCGGGCGCCCAGCGGCCTACGCCTCCCGAGCTCCTCTAGCCCCAGGAAACTACATGTCCCAGGAGGACGTAGGCCGAAGCAGGCGGAAGGGCCGGGCGGAGGCGCCCGCGAGCCCCCGCCCCCAACATAGAAGACTACGTTTCCCAGGAAACCTCGCGGCGCGCAGGCGCGGTAAGCTCGTTCGGTTGCCGTGGGTGGTAACTTTGTAGCAGCAAGCCCAGCCTTGTTCTCTTGTCTGCGCGCTTTCGCGGCTCGGGAGAAAGGGCTGAGTTGTCCCGGCTGGTGGAGCTCCGGCCGCTCGTCCGGCCAATTGCGGATCCGCCCGGCGGCCTCCGGCGCCTTCATCCTGCCTGGAGACAGAGGCATCTCTCTGGAGGCTGACGATGTCCCGCAATGTAAGTGGGCGCCGGCGGCCCCGCGCGGCCCGAGTCTGTCCCGGGCGGGGGGGGGGGGGGGGGGGGGGGGGGGGGGCGGCGGCAGCGTCCCCCTCCTCTCCGCCCTGCGGGTGTCGGGCCTCGGCCGTTCTCTCGGGCCGCCGCTCTCGGCGCCGGGGCCGGGCGCGGTGGCCCCTCCCTCCCGTGCCCCTTTCCCTGCCAGGGGGGCGGGAGCCGCGCGGCTGCCGTGACTCACCGAGGCTCGGGAAGGGAGTTGGGGCGTAATTTTGTCTTTTACATTTCCCCCAACGAACGCGCCTGGTTTTCCACTTGTAACGGACAGTAGTAGCTCGTGCCCGGGGAGCGTGCCCACGGCCGTCCGCGGCCCTCTGCAGTCGGGGCTGGTTATTTTTTGAGAAGCTAAGGAAGCTGGGGTTGAGGTCAGCTCAGACCCTTTTGTGGCCGTGGGTAACTGGGTGAACAACTCCAGCTTCCCTTTCCCTGTCTGTAAAATGGGAATAACTCGCTAAATATTAAGTGCCTACTGTGTACGAGGCACCATGCTGCCTACCTCAGTGGATAGGACCCGGGGCCCTGAGTCAGGAAGACCCAAGTTCAAAGCCAACGCTAGCCTCCCAGCGGGACGAGGCGAGTCACTTTGTCTTTCTGCCACACTCCCTCCTCTAAAAAATAGGGATAATAACAGCATCCCAGGACTATTGTCAAAATTAAACGAGATAATTTTTGTGAAATGCTTGGCATGGGTAGGCGTTTGCCTATCCTGTCCTTCCACCCTTGAAGCCCTAACAGCCGCAAGATTCTGGAGCTTTAGTGCCTCAGTTTCCCCACCTGTAAAATGAGGGGGTGAGGAAGTAGACTTTTTGGCTTCCAGTCTCCAAGGCCAGTCTTTATGGTCCGCTCAGTGATTCCGTGATACAGAAACAAAAAGTCACTGACTGCCTCATTGGACTGTTTTAAGAAAAAATGATTTGTGTGATTGAAGAACTAGGAGTTTGCAGATGAAAGGTGAAGCTGTGTCTTCTGACTCTAGTTTTAGGGCTTCTTTCACTGCCCCGCAGCTACTGCCTTGTAATGGTTATGTTCAGTTCTATCCACCTTTAGCTAGTGCTTAGTGGGTACAAAGCCTTGAACTCTTCATGCTGTGGAAGCCAGAGTGCTAGTCATCCGAGGGTTTTGTAGCTAACAGATCACCCTCCTCACAAGTACCCTGGGAGAGTAATAGTGCAAGTATTGTGAGTAAGCATGCATGACATAAGCATCGGATTGGCTGGAGTCCTGCACTCGGTGTCAGGAAGATCTGAGTTGTATCTCTCCTTTGACACTAATTCTGTCTTTGTGGGCAAGTTACTTCTCTAAGACTCAGTTTGCTCACTTAGAAAAGGAGGGCTTAGTATGGCTCCAGTGGAATAATGTATGAAAAGTCTAAGTGCTGCATCAGTGTCAGATTCAGAGAGCTGGATAGCTCAGATTGAACAAGCTACCCCATGCCCCTTAGCTAGAGATGATTAAAATCCTGCGGTGGTGATTATAGAATATGATACAGATGGAAAATGGGCTGGATTTAGAATCAGAGGTCCTAAATTCAAATCCCAGCTCTCTTACCATCTATGTGACTTTGAACATATTTCTTCATCTCTTTATGTTTCCATTTCCTCATCTGTAAAATGAGGTTGGACTAAGGGATGGTTGAGATCTCTTCCAGCTCTAAATCTTGGGGATAGCTAAAAAGTTAATAGAGGAATTCTATTGTATAGGAGAGAGAAGTCTTGGGATGCTTCTTCCAACATCCTCTGCTAAGACTAAAGGAATTTCTTTCACTTGATGAGATAGTGAGACTTTCTCAGGAACATCCTACCCTCAAGGCCCTCTCTGCTGGACTCATGGTTCTGTACTTTCATAGCATGTTACAGCCTCAGAGAGAGCTCTTTCATATCTATTATCCCACGACCCTCACAGAAGCTCTGTGAAATAGGCGAATATCATTGTCCCTATTTTATGGATGAAAAAGTGAAAGCTCAGAGAAAAGGTTATGTGCACCTTTAAGACTAGGGATCCTCTATTTGGTCTCTCAGTGAACTCAACCATACGTTGCATGTTAAGATTATTTCTGGACTATGTTGGGATGAAAGCATTGGCCACCATCTCTGAAGAGAGCATCCTTGCAGTTAGCACTTTTATTATGTAGTGGCTAGGACAACATAACCCACAGAATGTACAAAAGCTCTCCTCTTATGGTCAGAAGGCTTGGAGTTGAATCCTAGTTCTGACATCTAGACTTTTGGCAAATTGCCTCACCACTTTTAGTCTCAGTTTGCTCATTTGTAATACAAATGGAGATATATGTATACATGTTGAGAGTATATTACAAAGGGTATAAGCTGTTTATGATGATGATGATGATTATGATTGTGTACAATAAATGTTTGTTAGGTAATATATTCTTGTTACTTTATAAGCTTTTCAGTTTTACTTGATCTTACAATAAACAGCCAAGGGAAATATAAGCTTAGGTTGTATAATAGAAAAAATAGCTTCCATGTTTATAACTATAATAATGTTTCCTAAGAAATTTTAAAGTAATCACAGATTGATAAGTACTCTATGTGTATAGTATCTCTATATATTTTGTATCTTTTCCCCCTTTTCTAGTACTCTGATACAAGTAACAGAAAAGAACATGTCAAAATTACAGCTGACCACCAGCCAGGCTTCTTGGAGCGTCTCAGTGAAACATCAGGGGGCATGTTTGTTGGATTGACGACATTTTTACTTTCCTTCTACCTGATCTTTACTAATGAGGTGAGCCACCAGAGTATCAGCATTGCCTTTCTTCTCCAGAGATCCTTCCTTGAGCACAGTGGAAGCTGGACATTTACCCAGAAACTCTCCTTTCTCAAAATTCCCAATGGCTTCATTCTAAGCTTTTATACCACTAAGAGCTGGGAAGATAGCTATGGAAGTCAGATTCATCCTCAGTTTCTTGAGTTAGTAAGGCTTGGTGTTTGCAGGTGGGATGTTGAAGAGAAGGACAGGAAAGTAGAAAGCTGATTAGAGATGGGGATTAATGTCCTTCACCACTTTAGCCCTTGAATGACTTTTTCTCTTTTCTCTCTTGTCTTTTTAACTGTGTCTCTAAAAGTCCCTTCTTAGGGTTCAGGCCTATCTCTGGGATTTATAAAGAAAACTCAGTGCAGTGAATTACAAGAGGAAAGAAATTGCTGTCAATATAGCAAAATAGAAAATATATTGATGCTAAAGGCATTGACAAAAAGAGGGATAAGTTAGGGAAATCCTTGCTATTTCATTGCAGACTTGAGAAACACATTTAAAAATCCATTGAGTAAATTGTTTCTATTCCCACCACTCTACACAGGAGAACTTTGGGGTCACAGGGAAGAAAGTTAAGAGAAACACTTTGGATTTATTAATATGGGCATACCATGGGAGTGGACAACACTCCTCAGGGAACTGCTGGTAGAGCCAGGCTCTCGTAAAGCAACCAGATTCCTTGTGTCTAGTTATGGTGCAACTCCCCTTTTCTCTGTTACCTTTTGGCTCTTTCTGATCACTGCAGGAGAGAAAAAAGCAGCTTAATCTAACCCCTTTGTTTTGGTATCCTTCTTGGAAAGAGGTAGCCATTCTAGTAGAAATGAATGGCCAATAGGTTGATTCTGTCTTCTTCACAGGGTTTAAATCATTGCCTGTTGTTTGAATGTGCTCAGATACTGGTAGAAGGCCAAAGGAGGGAAAGGGAGTCCAAGCTGTATGAAAGGTTTTGATTCTCTTCTGCTCCTGAGTGGGTGAAAACAGTTCATTTCCTTCTCTCTCTCAAGAATGGGAGAGACCCAGCTAGCAGGGAATAGGAGAAGCAAGAATGAGGATGATCCTAGCTGCTAGAAGCTCCTTTCTCTTCTCCTTTAAAGTCCTAGTAAACTATTAGCATTAAAGCTCTTCATTTAGTAATGTGCATTGCCCTATGCCTGGTGTTAGCATAGCAGAGACTTAAGGTAGTTCTGGTGAGTGGTGATGGTGTGTCATGCACAAATAGGGATAATCCTAACTCATACATAAGCACTTAAAATTGGTATTCAGCATGCACTGAAGGGCCCTAGGGAGGGGCATTTGAGAAAGCTGAGAAGAAGGTAGGCTCTAAAATGACGTATAGAGGCCAGAGAATGGCTATTCTGGACAGAGGCAACAACACAGACCACATGTTAGGAGCAGAACAGCTCGAGTGACAGTGGAGCAATGGGGATATGCTTGGCTTTCAGTCCCTAATTCATGTCTTAACAGCATCTAAGGGAGAAGGCGTTCTTCCTTTGGACAGACCAGCTCTCATTTTTCTTGTCTTCTCTTTTCCCTCTCCTTCCTTCCTCTCCCTCTCCATTTTTAGGACATAATAGGCTCTTAATAAAATGCATGTTGACTTTGAGGAGGATAAAAGTTTTTCCAGTTAAAAGGCATTAAGAGTCTCCAATGTGTAGAGCACTGTATATGATATAGGTTTATTGAATAAAGGCAGGTGTTGCTCATTCATTGTGAATTAGTTGTTTTTATATGAAGAAACTTTTATAATGGTTAGTATGTTCAAGTAAGATTTAATTGAACACCATTAGGAGCAGCTGGAAACTTAAAAAACTCAGATAAGGCAGAATCTGCCCTCACAGAGTTTAGTCTTTTAAGGATTCTAAGACAAAGAAGCAGATTGATCTATTATAGGTGAGAATATTCCTTGCAGTAAATCTCTTGCTTTTGGAAAGAAGCTTCAGATCATTAACCTGACTTGATCCCCATGTTGTTTAGAATAAGTGCCCAGGGTTATCAGACTTCACAATGGCGCTAGCTTTCTCTCATCTCCCTCTCTCCTGCAATCATAGGGCCGGGCCTTGAGGACGGCGACTTCTCTGGCTGAGGGTCTCTCGCTTGTGGTTCCCCTTAACACCATCCACAGTGTGGCCCCAGAAAATGAGGGAAGACTGGTGCACTTGATTGGCTCCCTCCGGACATCCAAGGTAAAGCTGATACCTCTCTTTTCTGTGCTTCTGCATATCTGGCCCGGCATTTGTTGCCCTCTGTTGTTCTCTCTTGAGAGTTTTGCATTTATATCCTGTCAGCTTGTATTGAGACAATTATATTGTCATCTATAATTCATTTATTGTATCATTTATTATTTCGTGTGTGTGTATGTGGGTGTGTGTGCATATCTTGAAATGTGTTATAAACTGTTCTTACATTATAAATTTCTTTAAGGCAGTGATTATAGAGTGGGGGAAGAGGCCGTGGAGTCAGAAGCACTGTGTGATTCTGGGTGAATCCTTTCTTTCCTAAGGAAGAGACTCTCTGAGGTCTATTTTTACTTTTACGTTCTGCCATCCTAAATTACCATTTGGGCCAAATTCAAATTGTCTGTTTTCTTTCTTTTCAGAAAGTTTTATTAATGCCTTATCTTTACATTATAGTTATTTCCTACCTCCACCCCCAAACTGAATATTCCTGTGTGACAAGGAAAAAAATTAAGCAAGAGCAGCCAGTGTGACTACAGTGTCTGACAACATCATCACATTCTGCCATCTTCACCTTGAGGGAGAAGGCATTTTTCATTATATCTTCTTGGAGTATCCATTTTCAAAGAAATAGAATAAAATACATTTGGTAGTAAAACTAGACTAAATATTAATAGCTCACATTTATATGTCTGTTCACAGCTTACAGAGTATATCATATATTAATCAGATTTAATTCTTAAATGCTCTTATGAAACAAGTGGTAGAAGCATTATCCCCCTTTTTCTGGTGAAGAAACGGAGGGGAAGGGGCTTATTATGCCTTGCCACATGGTTTATGAGTGCCATAGCTGGCTCAGGCCCTGGTCGTGACAGATTCCAGCTTCTAGCTCTCTCACTTTACAGCTAAGAGACTTGAAGTCTATGGAGGGAAAAGGCCTCCACCAAAGTCACACACAGCCAGGCTCGGTTTCCCCTCCCCAGGAGCAGAGCAAGGAGGGAGTTGGCACTTTCAGGGCCATTGCTACATGCTGCACCCACCTTTTTGCACCTGATTTTGTTTTGTATGTGGTGGCTCGGAGGATGTTTTAGGACCATGCTTTATGTCATCTTTATGGGTAAAATAATATTAATAATTATATTAATAATGTCACCTCATTTGTGGTTGTGCAAGACTGCAAAGGGAAAAACTTTTTAGGGCAGGCTTCCCAAGGCTGGGACGTGAGAGTTTGCCTCATCTCGAAATGAACTGAATCTTTTTTCAGAGGCTGTATACTAAGCTTTATGGATAAGAGGGCAAGAAATAAAAATACATACATATGAAATCAAACATTATGTTCTTCAAAACATAATGCTCCCTGTTTGTTTTTTCTTGTATGATGTCCTTAAGAGTAAATGGCCTTCAGGTTGATTGGTTTGAAATTCATCTAGTAGCTTCTCCAGTTCATGGCCCTGATTTAACTTTCCTTGGGATCTCAGGTCTGGGCTTACTTTATTCTTCTTTTAAAGCTCTTGTCTGATCCCAACTATGGAGTCTTCATCCCTGCTGTGAAATTGAAACGTCAAGTGGAGATGTACCAATGGGTGGAGTCGGAAGAGTCCAGGTGAGGTGGGCCCTCCTCCTGCTGGGATGGGGGGGTGGGGGTGGGGGTGGATTTTCCAGCCCACATTTTAGCATGTTGGTGCTGCTTTTATTTCTTAAATGCTCCTGCTTTCCTTGGTGTTCTGGGTTTGCCTGACCCCAGAGCCTCCTCTGGGCACAGAGCAAAAGTTTCTCCTATCCTTTGCCTTTCTATGTTCCATGAATAGCACATTAATCTCTTTATTGATCCAAGGTCGCATTTAATGTAAGGCACTGCAGCAGAGCAGACAATTGTGGTGATCAGGAAATAAAATTGGGTCAACAATTTACAAGTTAGGAAAGGCCTTACGGGCTAATCTTGATAACTCATGACCAGCACTGTCAGCCCCCCTCCCCCCAAAAAAAACTTTTGCTTAAGCAAGGCGCTCGAGAGGTATAAAGACAAGAATGAAACAAGCCCTTTCTTCAGATTTAGATTTTACTTGGGTGAGGGGCAGGCTGTGCCGTAAATAAGCAAGGGTACCACAAGAGTGGAGGTAGCACAGAGCAGGAAGCCTCTGCCTTCGAGTGGAGGGGATTCACACGGGAGGGGAGCCCTCGGAAATGACTCATTGGGGAGTGTTTGTGGCGGGAGTAGTAGGAGAGAAGGCGGGCAGTGGGATAGGAGTCTGATTATGAAAAACCTCCTCCACTCCCTTGTGCCTCATGCTTTCCTGTCTGAAGCTGGCTACAAGTTTTTTCTGGTAGAGTCTGTGAAGGTTCAGGGCTTGGACAGGAGCTCTCCCGCACCTGTTGCTTCATGAGATCATAGGCCTTTAGAGTGGCAGGATCCTTGGAGGTGGTCTAGCCCAACCTTCTTATTGGACAGGGGAAACTGAGGCCTAGAGAGCGAAAGTCTTTTGCTCAGGATCACCCAGGAAGCAGATAGAATAACCTGGCCTGGAAGCCTGACAGTGTCTAAGTCTGGTGGTTGTTTTGGGGATGCCTTCTCCTAACTTCTTAGCTATGGCCAGGCCTAGCCTGACCTTTCTTCTCCAGAGCCCCAGGGAAAAGGAACTCATCTGAGTTGGCCCCAAAGGTGCTGTTTCCCCTCTGCTTTCCTTTTAGCATTACCCCATGGTTCCCCAGAGATTTATGTGCACAGGCCTCATTGGAAATGATCTGCTCTTTGACCGTGCCCAATCTCCCTCCCAAAAGGTTCTCCAAAGCAGGCTTTGCAAGTAACTATTTTGTCCTGTTTAGTCTTTGAAGAAATCTCTCACTTCCATTGGATCCTTTGTGACCCAGCAGTTCCTTTGGGCCTGCACAATCCCAATTATCTTGTTCTTGACTTCAGAATTTGCCTTCACATAGGAACCCACCCATAATTCCCATTTTGTTCAAATTAACTGACAAGTACAACTGAATGCTACCATAGACTGTGGATTTTTCTATTGGCTTTGGGTAGATATCTCAGCACTTCTTTCCTGAAGTTTAGAGTTTAACTAGAGTTTCCTGAAGTTCCTAGAGTTTAAAATAAATAAAACTCTAGTTAAATTCCCCTCAGTTTCTTCACCAGAAAAAGGGGGCCTAAGGGTGAGGGATTTGGTTGGGAAACAAAATAGTGCATGTGCAGCCCCAGGATAGGGGATTCTGGGCTCCAGCTCTGCAGGCTCCAGCCCAGAGCTCTGGTTTTGATGGGAGGATTGCACCAAGATGTTGAGCAGGCAGCTGACACATTTGTTCATCCTCATCTCCAATCAGTGACTCCATTTGGGGCCTTATCTTTGAGGGTTAATGCTAAGGTCTTTATATTGTAATGATAGTTAAAATTAGAAGCATTCCACGGGCACACAGTATTTTTGTCACAATCTTACAATTTCTTGTTCCTCATTCTCTCCCCTCCCCAGATTATGCAATGTCTTTTTACCATGTGGGAAATTGAGACTTTTGAGGCAAAGAAAACAGAATAACTGTGTTTTAAGATGAACTATGAGGTTGTTTTGTTTTGTTTTTTTCATTTTTTAAAATTTAAAATGCTTCCTTTTAAGAAATGAATCACTTTTCACAAGTCAATTAAATTTACTATGTGTGAAGTACTTTGTTACAAAGATCACCTAACACTTTTATTAGTAGCAAGCCAACATCACTGATATTCATTTGGAAACTTGTTTTGTGTACAATACTTCAACCATATGTAATACTACTTGATGAGTTTGACACTTATTTCTAGTAAATAAAGGACCAGTGCATAGATGTATGTTTATGAAAATGTAATAAAATAGCCTGACATGTGTAGGAATAATTGGAAGACCTTAGTCATAGGCAGAATTGAGCATGAAGGAGCTGGGGATACCAGGAAGGTCTGTGTGTCACAGGCTTGTAAAATGAGTAGATTGCTTTAGGTCAGGTACTCTTAACTCGGGGTCTGAGTACTCCCATGGTAGTACTCAAAGGGTTTATGAATGTGAATGGAGAGAATTCCTCTTTATAGTCACTAATTCTACTTGAAATTTGGCATTTCTTTCAACTTTTCAACTTCATTAATTCAACTTTATTCAATATAATTTCAACTTTCATTAATTCAACATTAATGTATGAAGAGGCTCCTTAGACTTCCCCATACCACCAGCTCCTTTCTAGCTGTATTGACTTGAGGTGCCTCACTCTGGGGTGACTGTGGGTATGTTCCCAGCAAGCCATCCCCCTGACATTGTCGCGTGACCCCGAGATGGTTAGATTCGGTGTAGATTCCCTTTGGAATTCTCATCTCCATCTCGTATCTTATTCCCCAGGGCCTCTTGTGGCTTGTGGGCTGCATTGGTGATCCGAACCTGTGCTCACTATCTGGTATGGAGCCGCTTTTCCCTCCATCAGGGAGTAATGGCTTATGGAAACATTGTTTAAAATAGCAGGTTTGCCACTTGGGGCTTTATCAGCATTGATACTCTGTGTCCTTCTGCCCCACGTGGCTACGTCCCGACTCGGTCCTGCTGGATATTGGTGCAGGGGCCCCGTCGTGTGGAGCAGAAAAGAGACTCGTTGAGGCTTTCCGGGGCCGGCGTGCCGATGACGACGTCCTGCTTCTCGGGCTGGGTCTGACCGTGCTTGCCATGTCTGCTTCCTTTGCAGGGAGTACACAGAAGATGGGCAAGTGAAAACGGAGAGGAGATACTCCTACAGTAAGTGGGACTGTGGGCGGCCACATCTGGGCCACACGGGCCCGATCCCTGCTTTCCCTGGGTAGTTCACAGGTTCCACGATGGCTCAGGACCTGAGAGTCGGAGTCTGCTGTAGGGCCATGCTCTTTTCCTGCTGGAGAGAGAATGAGCCTCAGGATGGGAGGTCGGCTTTGAGGGACTGTGCTCTCCAACATTGTAGAATCCCTTTTGTTTGTTGAATATTTGGTTATAAAAATTAGTGCGTGAGCATCTCAATAAGGTCCCTGTGGGAATGGGAATGTTGGAAGACAACTTAAAAACCAGCTGGTTAAGCCTGTTGATCTTACTGAGAGGGAATAGCATCATGGGAAGGCGTGAAAGGAAGCTGTCTCTTTTGATCAGGGACCTGAGGGTGAGGGATTTGGATGGGAAACAAAATAGTGCATGTGCAGCCCCAGGATAGGGGATTCTGGGCTCCAGCTCTGCAGGCTCCAGCCCAGAGCTCTGTGTTTTGATGAGAGGATTGCACCAAGATGCTGAGCAGGTAGCTGACACATTTGTTTATCCTCATCTCTTGAGTTGGGATCAGTAGCATCTGCTTGACTTAATGAGTCATGAAATAATGAGTCTGAAATTATTCTATTTAAAAAACATAATGCAAGCCATCACAGTGTTCCTCCTCAACAATTTTTTTTTCCCTTTTCTTAGATACCGAGTGGAAATCAGAAATTGTGAACAGCAGGAACTTTGACCGAGAGATTGGGCATAAAAATCCCAGGTGAATAGAGGGCAAGGCTTGAGGCCAAGTGGGTAGGATGTTGGACTCCAAAGGAAAGACATGAGTTTTATTTATTTTAAACTCTAGGCCTGAATATAGGCAGACTTTTCTGTAATTGAGCCATATCACTTGCCTGTTTTTCTTGCTTGAGTCTTAAGTCTTAGAGGGAAACAAAGCTTATGAAAATTATATCAGTAAAAATTAGGGAAATATTTTGGGCTCTTTCTAAGGAAGGTGCTAAATAAATATTTAGCTAAAAGAGCTTTAAAATTCTTATTTAGGATACCTTTTTTTCTTTCTGATGCTCTTGTGGTATGGTGGAAAGACTGTTATAAAAGAAGTCAAGTAACCTGGGTTTATATCCCCTTTCCCTCTGATTTACTGGGTGACTTTTTCCAAGTCACTCCCTTTTAAGGATTTTTTTTTAAATCTGTAAAATGGAAAAAATACTTAATCAATTCCCTTTTTAAAGAAAACGTGATTCTGGTATCCAGGCAAAAGAAAGAGAGCTATTGACCAATCTCATTACTGAATCTTGATGAAAAGATTTTTAAAAAAGAAAGTTAGACTAGATGACCCCAGAGTTCTATCACAGTTCTCCTGTTCTAATTATCTCCTCCAATATAAAGAACAAGATTCTAAATCTCGGTCCTGCCTTCCACTTGAGCCAATTCGTAACAGAATTCAGAAGCAAAGTGGAAAGTGTTTGCTTGGGGGAATTGTTTTTGCTGCTTGAGTAATAGTGTCCTAACCTAGTAGGCTCCAGAAGTTGCTACTGAGAATGATGGCAGAATAGGGCCTTGCATGAGCCGTACCTTGCCCTTCATTCCTTAGTGATTGCTGTATCTCAGAAGGAAGCAGGGCTTCCATGATGCTATGGGATTGAGAGATGTGTGTAGGGGCAGAGTGTGAGGGGAAGTGGAGAACCTGGTTGACCCTTTCCTCTCCTTCCAGTGCCATGGCCGTGGAATCCTTCACAGCTGTCGCTCCTTTTGTCCAGATTGGCAGGTTCTTCCTTTCTTCGGGTAAGCCACCTCTTGGAGCTGGGTTGTTTTTTCCAAGAACATTTGAATTTCACTAAAATGCCAGTCAAGTATACTCTTGTCTACTATGCCAGTCATGCTCAAAATTTTGCCGGATGTGCTACAAAATTTTAAATTTTAAATTTCGTGACAGGTAAAAGAAAACTCAAAAATGATTTTATTTAACATAATATTATAGCATTTGCAAAAATAGACAAAACTTGCCTGTTGTAATTGCACACTGACATCAAAATGCATCAGACCTTGAGTGTGCAAAGAATTCAGCAGAACAGCTGTTTCTCTTAGAGGAAAGCTGCATATTTGAACCTGCCTCCTCTGGTTCTGATGATAAGGAGAAATCCTATACCAAAGAAGAAAGAAAGTCCAGACCCTCCTCTTTCCACCTAGCTGTTTAAAGTGCCATCCACTTAAATCCACTATGTGCCTTGCTTCTTTGTGGTAGAGACAACCTTACTGAGAGCAAAAAAAAAAACCTCACTGAGAGGAAACAAGGGTGTTTTTCCCTGCTTTGATACCCCCAGAGCAGTTGTGGAGTAGCCTCCTCCCCCCAGCATGGTTCACAACTTCCTTGTCACATGAAAAAGCAGTGGTTCATCATGGCTTGATTCCCACAGCAGCCTGCATCCCCCCCACCCCTTTAAAATATCCCATCTGCCCAGAGGAAGGTGCTCTACTTGGGTTTCTGGGGTGCTAAATCCTTTGACAAGACATACTGCTTCATTCTGTCCAGGTCTTATCGACAAGATCGACAACTTCAAGCCACTGAGCCTGGCCCATATGGAGGACCCCCACGTCGACATCATCCGACGAGGAGACTACTTCTATCACAGTGAGAACCCCAAGTATCCAGAAGTACGTCTAAGGCCTCGGTGTGCAAACCTGGCTCTGTAGCAGCGAAAGTTAAATGTCTGCTTTTAGAGCAGGAGTCTTTTAAAGATAAAGGGTTAAATGGCTGACAGCAGGTGGGGTTCCATACCAGCAGCCTTGCTTAGGTACCTGCTCCTGCTGGCCCTTCCTGCTTGGCTGAACCATGAAGAAGGAGCTTCCTCCCTGCTCTGCCCCTAGCACAGTCCCCAAGCCAGCCAGAAGCCAGCCCCCAGAGAGCCTGTGATTTTGTATTTAGATTCTGTTTTCCTTATGTGTTCCCAGGTCGGAGATGTACGGGTTGCATTTTCCTATGCAGGCCTGAGTGGTGATGACCCCAACCTGGGCCCGGCTCATGTGGTAACTTGGTTTTCTTTTCTAACTTAACTCCAGAAAAGCAAAGGCTGAGGAGCTTTTTAACTGGTGTTCTTGCCTCAGGTCTATTTTGTGCAATTGCCCAAGGGATTTCCCTTAAGCAGGGGCCTGAAGTCACTTCCCTCCTCCATAAATTCCAGCGGCTTCCCATTAGCCCTAGAATCAGCCGCAGTTCTGTTTCACATTATGCCCCTTCATCTGTTCCCCAGTCTAGCCAAGTGGGATGCCCTGCATCTTCACCCTGCCTCTCTGATGCTCCCAACTGCACGTCCCCTTCCCCCATATTCTTAATGTGTCCAGGCTTTTATCCCCTTGAAGACATGGATTGTTCCATTTTTATTTTCCTTTCTCCAGTGCCCGCCTGTAGAGACACTTGAGAATTGTTTGTTCATTGATTACAGCAGGCTATTGTTAGATAGACGTGGACAGAGCAGGGCTGCAGGTAAAAAGAGCTGAGCCCCATCTTTCCCATGCATGCTTCTCTTCAGGTCACTGTGATTGCTCGCCAGCGTGGAGACCAGTTGGTCTCGTATACCACCAAGTCTGGGGACACCCTGCTGCTCTTGCACCACGGAGATTTCACTGCAGAGGTGAGTGTCTTCCGTCGGGTCAGGGAAGGGGAGACTAAGCAGCTGTGGGTGCAGAGCGAGGCTCCCAGCTCTGACCCCCACTTTGCCCCGTGGCCCTCTGGAGTCACAGAAGCACTGGCATGTGATGGGCACAGCACTGAAGAGGAAGTTGAGCGCCCTGGATTCAGATACTGCTTCTGCTGCTTTGCTCCCTGGGTGACACTGAGGGGGTCCCTCCACGTGTGGGCCTTGATTTCATGAGCTGCAAGGTGTGGATTAGACCAGAGGGCTCACAGACCCCATGAACCTTGCCGGCTTCCCATGCCGTCTGTGGAGGGACGCCTGTTCTAATTGGCTGCATGCTTGCTTTTTGAGGGTAAAATGAAAGAATGGCCTTGACCCCACTGTGAGAAGTGGGAAAGATCCTCAGGATGAGCTCCTTGGCACGCTCACTGGTCTGCCCTTAGGAAGCCTGTTGAATGTTAGGGAAAAGGCAGGTGTTGACAAAGAGAAGGCCTTTTCCTTTCACCAGGGTGGGAAGGCCTTGGGCTGCTGCGGAGCCCTGGATGAGTCAGGAGGGCGTCAAGCTTGGACGCCTTGTTTGTTACTAGCATCACAGGGTGGACCTTCAGGAAGCCCCACCTCCCCCAGTTCAAGCTTGTCCTCTATGGGCCTGTCCCAGCATGAGTCATGCTTTCCACTGGCAAAGCCCCTGCCCGGGGACATGGGTTTCAGTTTTTCAGGTGTTACTAAAGTAGGAAGCCAAAGAGGCCTTTCCTTTTGTCCTGTCCAGTGCAAGTGCACTTTCTCCTCCTGCTTACTCACCCTCCCCCCTACCCCCCTCCTGTTCAGTACAGAGAAAGGGCCATTATTGCCTCTTCCCTCCTTCGTGGATAACCCAGACAGACCCCACCCAGGCCGGGGCCGGTGTCCACTATCCAGAGTGACGGGAGCCACTTTGTTCACAGCCCGGACATTTGTGGGTGGCAGAGGGAGGGGGTGAATCTCGGTAGTGGAGAAAGTCTTAGAGCACTTGTATGGCCGTTGTTCTGATGGTCTGGATTCCTGGTGTCTCCTCCTGGATGGTCCAGCTTTCCCGACTCACTCCATGCTCTGAAGACAGTGCATTTCAGAAAACGAGGTTGAAGGAAGTAAATGTGGGATGGCCCCAGCAATAAACATTCCATCCAATGATGGACAGAATAGCTGGTGTTTAAGGGAAGTGATATATGGTGGAGTCTCCTTCCTTCTTGGCCTCCCCTTGATGCAGGCTTTCTCACCCTCTGGATTTGGGGCGTCCTTTGATGCAGAAGTTTGGGGATTCTGGGCCTTGGGCCCACATGTGGGCTCCACGAGGAGAGTCCCAAGGAGGCAGGATCGGGCAGCCCAGCTCAGGGCCTGCGGCTCACAGGGGCCCCAAGGGAGCGCCTGGATTTTCTTTCCTGATATGGCTTAGGCTGAAGTTTATGTCTGGGTTCTCTATTCTTTGTCAGTCGGGGGTCCAAACCCTTGTTGATTCTTTTTATTGCCTGTGCCACCTTGTGCCACATGACCTTCCTTGGACTTGGGCTTGCTTTATTCAAGTTTCACAAGCTAAGACTGTTGTCCCAGTATTTTGCAAGTTTGTTTTCCTTGTCTTTGCATTGTGGTCTAGTGGAAAAAGGATATTGATCTTAGAGAAAGCCTGGGTTCAGGTTTCAGTTTTGCCATTTCCTAGCTCTATGATACTGAGAAAAGACTTAATGTCTCTGTGCCTCAGTTTCCTAGTCTGTGAAATGGGGACACTTTTATTAGTGTCACTTCCCTCCCGGGTCTCACACCGAAAAGTGTTTTTCTTCTTATTTATAGAATGAGAAAATGGCCCCTTTCAGCCTTCCCTTTCCAGAGGATTAATTGATGTTTACCTTCCAGGAGGTGTTCCAGAAAGAACATCAAAGCAACACGATAAAAACCTGGGGTTTCCGAGGTGCTGGCTGGATGGCCATGTTTGTGGGCATCAATCTCATGACTCGGATCCTCTACACCTTGGGTAGGTTTATTCCCTCCAAGGAGCCCCGATCCCTTCCTAGCTTTGGAAAGCCTGAGTGATCTCCTCCCACTGGCTCCATGATGGAGATGAAGGCAGGTTGTGAAAGTTGGGGAGGACGAGGCACCGTATCTCCCAAAGCTCGGTCCTGTTCTTGTTATCGGCCGGGAGGGCCTGGTGCTCCAGAACCCTGGGCAGTTTGGAAGATGCTCTTCAGGAGAGGCTGGTCGGGCATTGAATTAAACAGTGGATGCAAAGTAGTGTCCGACATGGTCTTTGATTCTCTGGCAGGGCCATGTCACATGTCACATGGCAGCTGCTTTCCACGGACTGCTGTGAGAATCTGACCCAAGTCACTGCTTCAGTCCAGATTCCTAGATTTTCTCACAGCACATCCAAGACTGACTGACCCCCACACCATGTCAGTCCTGACCCAGAGGAGTTAGATTGATCAGCTCTTCACCTGGCAAATCTTCCAGCTCAAAACTAGGTCAATCCCCTGGTGCCCAGAGGCTGTTCTGCACTTTGGTCACCACTGTGGCAGCCCGTACCGTAGGAGGGCTGCTTGAGTCATTTAGCATTTATTAACCCTGCAGATACAAAGTAAGAGAGAAAATAGCCCCTCTTCCTTGAGCACATGCCAACCAATATGGACAAATGAGGGATACCCAGGAAAAGAGAGAATCAGTCTCAGTCAAGGCCCAGCATGGTGGGGCATGGGGAAGGGCTTGAAGAAAGGAAGATTTTAGGAGGATGAGGGAAGCCAGGAAGCAGAAGTGAGGGGCGAGAGCATCCCAGGCCTGGGGGATGGTCAGGAGAGGTGCCTGGAGTCGGGAGATGGAGTGGCTTGTGCAAGGAACAACGAGGAGGCCATTGTCACCACATCAAGGGGATGTGGGGGAAGACACATAAGAGACTGGAAATGCAGGAAGGGCCTTTATAAGTGAAGCAGGATTTTAAGTCGTGTGAGTGATAGTGAGTGCCTGGGGGTAGGCTGGGGGTGACTTATTGGGAGAAGCTCTTATCCAGCGGGGGCTCCAGCATAAGCGGACCTCTTGGGCAAGGGCAGAGATTGTCATCTGAGTTTGGTGGTTCCTGTACTGAATTCCAGCGGAGCCTTGGCTGTCGTGTTTATCTGCGACATGCTCTCTGGCATTCTTCATTTGCAGCGCAAGTATGTGCCGCCCACTTGTTACCCTGCCCTCTCTATGCACAGAGCAGAAATCAAGTTGTGCTCTCTCAGTTCCACAGCAAACCCCACAGGCTTGCACTCTGGGCAGGCCATAAAGAGCCATAAGCCAAATGCGCTTCCAGGTTTGGCTCAAAGGTCCAAGTAGCCGGATCTGTGCCTGTAGAACTGTTTATACCCAGACCTGTTGCAGGGCAGGGCCAGCAGGCTCCGAGTATGGATAACCATGTGCTTGTCTTTGTCTCCCTACAGTGGACTGGTTTCCGCTTTTCCGAGACCTGGTCAACATTGGCCTGAAAGCCTTTGCCTTTTGTATTGCCACGTCCCTGACTCTGTTGACAATTTCTGTTGGCTGGCTCTTTTACCGTCCTCTCTGGGCACTGGCCATTGGCTTGCTGGCCATAGTTCCTATTCTCATCGCTCGAACCCGGGCACCAGCAAAAAAACAGGAGTGAAGAACACTCTGGACCGTGCGCTTTCACCTCAGAATGTTGGAGGAGAATTTGGTCCTAGAGACGCTTCGCATCCCTCACCACACCCACGTGCCTGTCGAGTCACCTGCTCCAGCTGGCAGAACAAACGACCCGGACCTGTTGGAAATTTCTCTCTTCTCCTTCCCCCACCCCCCCAACTCCTGGCTTAGGGACTCAAATGTCTCTCTAGTATTTAGGTGAACTGGGGAGTCTTCTCTTTCTTTCTGATAAGCAGCTTGGGTTGGTGGAAGTGGTTCTTCCTGCTGGTACCACTGACCCTTTTGAACTTCCTTTGTTGAAAGAGTTTTATTTTTAGGGAAGGGATCACTGCCGGCTATAATCTAATTTCTACCTCTGATCTTCCTGGGGAGACTTTTTAGCTCCTTTTTTGCTGTAGTTGATCCAGCTGCAGTGCAGAGGTGAGAACACCATAAAATCCACAGAGATCCACTAATAAAAGGTGCCTAATATTTTTTACTTAGTGGATTTTGTTCAAAGATAAGTAGTGTTGGGGAAGCTTCCTTGACTCTCTTCTTAGATCTGATAGTGTAGTTTTTGTATTAGCAACCTTTAGTTATTTTAGTTTATATCCATTAGGGCTAAGCATTCTTCCTGAAAGAAAATTACTTGAACTTATTTAGCTGTGTCACCCTGGGTAAATCATTTAATCCCAATTGCTTTAAAAAAAAAAAAAAAAAAAAAGAAAATTATTTGCAAAGAAAAAGGATATAGGAATGTTTAACAAGTGTTTCCAGTTGTTAGAGAAAAACACGTTTCTGTCTCTTGTACATACAGAAATCATGTTCAACTAGGTTTTTGTTTTAGTAAAAATATTTTAAGGGGCTTTTGATTTTCCCTTATCAGCATGTACCATAGAAAAATTCTTTTGAAACATTATTCAAGCAATTTGCTTTTCTTATGGGAAGGGGAAGCATGGCAATAGGTAGTAGATGTTAAAGCAGGAGGTTCCTAACCTTTTGAACTGAATTGATGAACTTTAAGAAATATGTGCTTTAAAACTTAATAGAAAGGCAGCTAGTTGGTGGAGTGGTTAGAGCACCAGCCCTGAAGTCAGGAGGATCTGAGTTCGAATCCGGCCTTAGACAATCAACATTTCCTAGCTGTGTGACCCTGGGCAAATCACTTAATTCCAATTGCCTTAGCAAACACACACACACATACACAAACACACACACACCAAAAAAAAAAAAAAAAAAAAAAAAAAAAAACCCTTCATAGAGCTTTTAAAAAAACTGATGGCACAAGGAGTTAAAAGCGGAACCAAAGATAGAGCCATATTGTTACAATACTAGAACTTGATGGCTACAGAGGTGCCCGACAGCTCAGCGATAACACTAGAAAGTGCCGTTTAGCAGAGCTGTATATCATGCTGTCAAGCCAGTCAGTCTTAACTGGCTTGGAGGTAGATGATAAGATGACTTGGAAAAATGAAGTTTGTTTTATCATTGTAATAATTGTAGAATTGACAAAGCCACTTACTTATTGGAAATGTGCTGCTTGTTTGTCTATTATATTTTCCCACAAGTTAGTTTTACAATAATCCACCCACATTCTTCCATTCAACTCACCTAAGCTTCAATTTCCCAGCTAACCACTCATATTGTTTTAAAGATGGGTGTTGCAACCTTAAAGGTTCTTTGTGCATCATTCAGAATTAGGATGTGCAATGGTTGCCTTAGTAAATAAATATTTAGTAGGAGTTGGGATTGGGGTTGGAATTTCTGAAACCAGTGATAACCATTAATTCAGATTCTCCTCTTTGTTATCTTGGGAGGTGTGTGAGGCTCCTCCTAAAATATGATCCCTTTGTTTAGGGATGCAAACAATACTGCTAATTGTTGAATAAGTAATGAACAAATAGTATTTTCTCAGTCCTTTAGATTCTAACCTTAATGAAAGGTTATACATTTTTTCTTTTCTAATATATACAGTGTAACCAGATTCCATCTATAAACAAGAAGATACTGATGATGGGATTGTTAAGCCTTTTCTAATGTGGATTTTAGTTCCTGGCAGTTTTTCAGTGTTTATTCTTGAAAATGTAAAATGTTAATGAAGAATTAAGTCTTTTGGGATAATTCTCTATGAATTTTTATCTGACCTGTATTTTGATCAAGATAAATGGCTGCAGTGTTTTTTGGTACCCAAGATATCAACAATTGTTTCTTTTTTCTGTTGTCGTTGCAATTTCTACCTTGGAGAATTAAACTGGGGCATTGAATACCTTATTACTCTCTAGGCATATTTTATTAGAGTTAGACAATATATTTAAACAGTTTTAATACTTCAGTGGTTAAAAGATATTTTGAAAGCATTCAGACAAAACAGATTTAGTGTAAGCAGCAGAGGCTTTGAACACTGACATCTGATCCAAATCCAACCAGAAGACTCAGAGGGAATACATTTTTTTGACAGTTCATGATTTCTGAAATATCCTCAGTCATGAAAGAGAGATGGAGGCAGTGTGGTATGGCAGGCAGTGAAGGAAGATGAGTCTGGCCTGTGGTCCTGAGTGAAACCCCCTTATCTTCTCTCTGCCTTCAGCAACTCTGAGCTTAGTAGAGAGGGTTTGCTCACTAGGGCCAGTGGAATCGGGTGATTAGAACTGGGCCCTCAGTAAGTTCCCAATCTGGCCCTAAACTTTTAAGTACTTCCATACCTGGGCAGGAATTCCTCTTGCAAAACTCAAAAAAAAAAAAAAAAAAATCAAAATAGGGAGAAGATGGCTTCTATAGAAAGTGGGGCTGCTTTTGCGCAGTGAGGTTTCTATGGGAACATCAGTTGTTTCTCAACATGTTTATCCTGGAGAGGGTTTTGTTAACACATGAGTCACACCCTATGTTTTGTTTTGCCAGAATTTGCTCACTCACATTCCTAATGATCCCTGTCATAGTTAATTTAAAAAAAAATTGCTGTATAAAGATGAGTTACTAGCCTATAGATAGAAGATAAATTAAATTTAAAAATAGGTTCAACACATTGAAACACAAGTATTATAGGTTTATTTGTGATTGGTAGATTGGCTCTGTCTTGCCTTTCTTTCTCCAAGGCTACCCAACTCTGTTAAGAAGGGCTTAATAAATTGGCAACTGTATAAATATACTTGATGTATATACTCGTGAAGGAAAACAAAACCAAAATCTAAGCAGCAATGAGTAGTGGATTCTGAATCACACCAGTCAGCACTTGGGCGAAGATTTTTTTCAGTATGACTATTAATTACAAGCTGAGGAAAAAGAATCCCAAGGAGTTAGAGATGGTAGGTGCTAGGTTATAGCAGAGAGAGATGACCCCATCACTCCTCAGTACCCCAGAAACAGAATAAAATGTAATGAAGAAATATCTGACAAAAAGATAATAGAACCCAGATGTTACTACATGTTTCCTAGTCAATATGGCTCTCAGGAATTCTGATATAAAGCCCAGTGGGTCCCATTTCTATTGGAGCTCGACTCTACCAGGGTAGAGGTTAGACTAGTTCTCTACCTAGCTCTGCCCCTCCCTCTCTGTGTGACTCTTGAGCAAATCAATTTCCCCCTCTGGGACTTACTTAAATCTCATTTGTAAAATGAGGGAATGGGACTAAGAAAGAAAATAATGAAATCAGTTTTTATATAAACTTTATTATTGTTTCTAAAGTGATCAAAACAATTATCCTTGACTATCTACAATGTAAAATATTTTCTATTTAGCCAGTACAGTAGTTGGGGGCTCAAGATTGTTGCTGTTTATTTGACGTTTGTGGGATTTATTGATTTTAGCCCTTTGATAGGTACTTACATCCTAAAGTGAATGCAAAGATCCTACTAGTAGGAACTAAGCTGCAATTCCTCTGTTTTAATGACAATTCAGAGGAAAAAAATGCAGTTAAGGCCAGGAAAAGATATTTGTGTTAAGTCTTTGTAGATGTTAATGAGGCTAGAAGATGGCTATTTATTAAATGGAAATTGTGTTTAAATGGATAGCAGAGAGCTTTTGCATGTGCATAACTTATCACAGGTAGAATCTATCAAAATCTGGTGCTTTTCCCAAAAGAAAATTAACCAGTATGTGCCCAAAGTTCCTCAGGACTTCCAAAGAAATCCATTTACTTTTGCATTTGTCAGACTGTTGAAAGATAGCACTTGAAAGGTAAGATTCCTAAGTAAAACAATAATCCAGCTTTAAAAACTAAAAAGGGTCAAGAGGCTTAGTGAAAGCTCTGCTGTTCTGTGAGAAGTGGTCCTGCAGCATACCTGGAGCATCCCAGTGACTTGGCTCCATTTCTTCCTTTCCTTAACTAAACTAGTAGACTGCTACCCAGCTGCCTTTGTTTGGTGCGGTCAGGGAAGCGCATGGCCAGGGAATGGGAGAGTATCTGGCCCCACTGTTCATTCAAAATTACAACTTTTCAAAGGGGAACAGGTGTTTGGCTTCCTCTTTCTTTTCCCTTTTGGTCTTCCTAGTTCCTTTCAGTTTCTGCTGCTCTTCGGTTTCTCGGTTCTGGGGCCAGGAGGCAGCCAGATTTTTGGCTGCTGCCTGTGAGCTGGTCCCTTCCTCGTCCGACGAGAATTCTGCTCCTCCCTCTGAAGTTGCTGCAACAGCTTCACCCTAGAAATACAAGTGAATGATCAGGAGAAAAGCCGACCCTCCTTTAGGCAGCTGGCTCTTACTGGGTCCTCTTCTCACATAAACCACCACCCCTCTACAGGCAGCTGTGGGAAAAAAAGCTTAACATGGCCTGGCAACGTCACTGGGACACTGACCTGTCTAAGAGACAAGATACATGCTTAACTTAGTTCAGCGTTCATCTCTTCTTGGGTGGGACCATTAAGAATATCACAAAAGATTATGCTAAGTGATTAAAATGCCAGAGACTCTACTGCTGGACATTTCCCCCAGGAGATCAGCGATGAAAGAAAGGCCCCACAGATCCAAAGCAGCACTTTTGTGATGTCAGAGTTGGAAATCAAGATGATGCCCCTTGATCTGGGAACAGATAAGCTAGCAAGTGAATGTAAAAAAAAAAATCGTTACTCTAAGTAACAATGAACATCACTACTACAGAGAGGAACGGAAAGATTTACATGGAGTGTTGCAAAGTGGAGCAGGCAGCATCTGGAAAAGGACTATCATGTCAATGGAAAGATTATAGCTTCCCTGCTCCTAAGTTTTGGGACTAGGTCCATTAGCAGCTATTGTATTTTAAGCCTGGGCAAAATTAGGAAGACCTAGTCTTGGAAAGGAGAAAAAGAGACAGGAGCAAAGGTGAAGGGAGGGAAGGGGCACACATGCAGGTGTGTACTCCAAGTGTGCACTCCTCCCATTTTAGGAGGTCACTTTTAGCAAAAAAAATGAAGCATAAATAAAACTCACATAGGGCTGAGATCAGAATTTTTTTTTTTTTTTTGCTTTAAAAAGTGGTCTTTATATTTGAAAAGGCTAGGAATCACTGACCTGTAGTTTTTTTCCTACTCTCATTTTATTGATGAATGAAACTCAAGATCTTGAGAGGAAACATTACCTTAAAAGACCAGCAGCTTTCAGCCTTAAAACTCAAGGGCTCTGCCTTGTGATTGAGGGTGACTCCAGAAGGAGAGAGAGCAATAGACAGCTGCCCGCCTCTATACCGGCTCTCTGGGCTGAAAGCCTCTTGATGCAATGACTTCTCTGGAACCCAGTCTAGTCTAGTGGTTTACATACAGGGAAGGTCTCTCCACATCATTTTACAATTAATACCTAAGCTTAGAAATAATAGACTTCTGCCCTCTCTGTACCTCCTCTCTCTGTCACACTTGTGCCAGGGCTTCATTTCTCCCCCTATGCTCACACTAGCTGAAGCCTATCTGGAGCCCAGGTGGACTTCCGGTGATGCTCCGTACATCTGGCGCCTCCGAGATGGGACCTGATGGGTGCCACAAAGGCCGCTATTTACCTTGTCACCAAAGCGGAGCTTCAGCCTCTCTCTTATGAGGAGTCCTTTCACCAATAACTTCCAGTGCCCCAGAACTCTCTTCTCTCTTTTCTGTGTGGAACGACAAAAGGGGGGTAGAAAGAGAAAGTCATATGTTAAAGTTGGTATTTTCAGGGCAAAAATAAAGATGGGATTCTCAAAGGATATGATTTCAGCTTAGAAATTAATATTCTATACCTGGCCTAATTTTTCATAATTTAATTGATTCCCAAAACTGTGTTTTGTTCTAAAAAATGGTTTCTTTTCAATTGTGGGGCATTTTTGAAGATCAGATCCAAAGAGGAATCAGTAGAGGGCCGGAACTCTGAAAAAGGTGTACTTGAATCAAGGACAGCAGGGCGCTTATAGTTAAGCACCTACTCAGCGTTGAGATAATAGTTCTCTAAACATATACTTTTTTTTTTGGCTGAGGCAGTTGGGGTTATGTGACTTGCCCAGGGTCACACAGCCAGGAAGTATTAAGTGTCTGAGGCCAGATTTGAATTCAGGTCCTCCTGACTTCAGGGCTGGTGATCTACCCACTGTCCTGCCTAGCTGCTCCTCCTAAACATATAATGTGATTTGGTGATGTAATGGCGCATGCTCAGTGTGCTGTAGTGATGTAATCATCCTGAAGTATTTAAGGTACAGGAAGAGCCTCTCAGCCGCACACACAAAGGCGGCTCCGGACTCCATCTCTGACCATCCTCCCTCCTTCACTCCTCCACTGAGACCAAGGACTCAGGCTGATCCTGAGGTCCTCCAGAGAGCGAGCCCGGACATTACAGGAATCATTTATAGTTTCATGACGACTCGAAAGGTCTTCAGTGGAATCCCAGGAATCAGGGGTGGGCCCTGAGTTGTTTCACAGTTTTTTCATCACTTGGATAAAAGCTGAAATGGCACCAAGGTAGCAAGGGGAGCCAAGAGGCTGGATGAGAAGACCCCCAAAGACTGGGATGGGCTCTGACCCAGTTCAAACCAAGTTAAGATGGAAGTCTGCAGGGAAATAAATCAACTCAATCTGTAAGTGTAAGATTGGGGAAACATGTCTAGCTAACAGTTTATCTGTAGATGATTTGCATTTTTAGTGGATTGCAAGCTCAGTATGTGTCACCAATTAATGTGGCAGCCAAGTCACACTAGGGCTCCATTAAAATGGGAGGAATAACTTTCAGAAATAAGGAAGTGATCATTCCAAAATGTCCTCTGCCCTGGGCTGACCCAATATGGACCACTGTGTTCCAGTTCTGGGCAATTCATTTTAAGATGGACGCTCACAGGCTAGTGAGAGTTCAGAAGAAAATAAGGGAAAAAGTTCATGTCATGAAGAACTAGGAATGTAAGGTCTGGAAAAAAAGATTCAGTGGAGGTAAAGTGGGTTACGTCAAGGAAGGATTACACTTAACTCTGCTTGGCTCTTGAGGATAAGACAATTAATGGAAAAAAAAATTTCAGAAGCAGATTGAGGCTTGATGGGGGAAAACTTCTGAAGAACCAAACCTATCCCACACATGGATGTTCTTGGTTCCCCCTCGCTGGAGGGAGGTCTCCAACACAGGCTGGACACCCATGACAAAAGGCTGTGGTAGAGGGGATTCCCTGCAGTCCATATTGAACCAGATACTGCAGACGTTCCAAGTCCCAGGATATTCGCCTTTCTTTCCACAATCCAAAGCAGCTTTACTTGGCCTGATAATTTGGTTTTCCAAAGTGGAAGCGTGTAGTGCCTGTGACCAGGAGCTACAGAAGTACGACCTTGTGCTGAGAGGGTTGGCCTGGGAACCAGAATTCTCAGAAGGCTTTAAGGTCAGATCCAAGCTTTGACATGAACCATTTACAGGACTCTGGACAAGTCATTTTGCCTAAATAAGCTGCAGTTCAGTCCTTTGTAAAATCATGTTAGACTAACTGACCTTTAAAGGTCTCTTCCGGGGCTGACATCATTTTTCTATGACCTTTAGTTCCTTCTTGTGTTTCATACATATTTACTTTTTGTCCTTTCTCAGGGCTCGGGGGACCACAGAGATCCTGCCCTTTCTTGGGATCTCAGAGATCCTCTAACACATCTCGTCCTTTCTCAGGGCTCGGGGGACCACAGAGATCCTCTAACACATCTCATCCTTTCTCAGGGATCGGGGGACCACAGGGATCCTACCCTTTCTTGGGATCTCAGAGATCCTCTAACACATCTCGTCCTTTCTCAGGGCTCGGGGGACCTCCGGGATCCTGCCCTTTCTTGGGACCTCAGAGATCCTCTAACACATCTCGATCTTTCTCAGGGCTTGGGGGACCTCTGGGATCTCGGAGATCTAATACACCCCGCTCATTTGGTGGCAGGATCGGGGGCCTGGGGAGTGGCTGTGACTTGCATAAGATGCCTCCACGCCACACTTGTGGCCACAGTACCCAGAGTCTCCTCCTGGTGCACTTCTCTATCCCCACGGTGCCCAGACCCCTAAGTTAGAAGGTACTTGCCTCTTTCTCCTTTTGTTCAATAAGTGACTGCTCATTGTCCCAGGCAGCCAAGAGAACTTCTTTGTACTCTTCACACACGATGTACCCATCAGTTCTGCAGAAGACAACACAAAGCACATTCTTAGGAGGCAGAAAGAGGGACAGGCCTCCCTAGGGGTAGGGGAGGAGGCGGGCATGTGATTTGCACTTTAAAGATTCTTCCATATGGACTTTAAAAAACAAGAAAAAACAGACACAACATCAATCTTCACTGCTTACAACAGAAATTTCTATCCTGGACTTGGCTCTTTCCCTCTCCATCCTCATCCCTCATTCTGGGCTTTCAGCCTCATGATTGGCTACATCCACAAGAGAGGGTTGGGATTTTGGCTGGGAAATAAAAATAGCATTTTGGAATCACCTCTAAGTATTCAGGATTTGAGAGAATTGCCTTTGCTTCCTGGGGTAGGTCAAGATATAGCTCAGGATTTGGCAGCAAGAGTGTTCCCGCCCAACCACATGCCTTGCCTCAGCTGCATCCCACAGGCAGGGAGCCGTATCCCACAGGCAGGGAATCCCTCCAGCCCTTTCCCCATTGCTTAGCATTGTGCTACAGCCACCACCATTCCCCTCTCCCCTTGGCCTGCCAGGGTCACCATTCCTAAATTTCCCTCCCACTTCATTTCCTGGGGTCATTAATCTTTCAAGTTAAGCCTGGGCCAGCTCACATGCTGACCATCCCACAGTGAAACTGCCTACATTCTGGTGTTTAAGCTGGACCCCAGGTGGGCTGGTGCCTTCCTTACACAGGATGTGAGTAGCCGCCATGGAAGTCAAAGCCAGTAATAGCCTGGACACAGTCGATACCCAGCTTTCGAGCAACTCGATGCAGGTTGGGCAGCTTTAGTTGGACACAGCCGATGGGCAACATGCTGGGCACAAAGAGGTAAACATTTCCAAATTCGTTCCGAGGGACCTGCAGCAGACAAAGGATGATGAGGCCAGCTTGAGCAAGCTGGTTTCCAGGAGGACTGAGGCTCACTCCCTCCTGCTGGGGAGGCTCGCTCTGCTCTCCCCCCGGGCATTTACCTTCCCATCCACTGCCACAGGCGGCTGGTACTCCTCAGTCTGCCAGTGGCCAAACAGACCCAGGTCGTCTTGGTCCCGTAACTGGGGATCTGCCAGCCGAGCCTTCCGGGCACGATTGGAATACCCTTTTACCATCTGCACCGGAAGGAAAAGCAACCACTTAGGCAACAACTCAGATCTCGCAGAAAAAGCACCACCAACAAAGAACCTCTGCCTATGGAAGCCCCTGAGGGACAAAACCTCTAGTTTTACTTGACGGAAGTCAGGGAGAAGGTAAAAAAGGCTGAATAATTTGTTTAAAGGCAGAAGGCACTGGTGGGAAATCAAGGGGTTATTTTCCAGACCTGGCTAGCCAGTCCTCCTTTCCTGTTAATTAGAATAAAAGGCTCAGAGTTGTGGCTTCAGAAGCAGATGTAGGAATAAACCTGAAGGAAATGTCAGGGAATAAAATGCTGGGAGAATGGCCTAGAAAGAGAGAATCTGGAATGCACAGAAAAGGGCTAGTTACTTGTGACCAGCTAAGGGCCAATGGATGGAAAGGTCTAAACAATGAAAGAGCACCCCAGGATCCCATGGCTCCAGAGGAGACTGTTTGGATCACAGCAGGGCGCAGCAGGCCAGCTGAAGTCCCGGCCCAGGGAGGGTACCCCAGACAGGGCCCCTGGCCTCGGTCGCCTCCACTCACCTTCCTCATTTTAGCAGGGCCTAGAGGTGAGCCGTTAGGGCTTCCTTGATGTGCAGCTTCTCCTCCCTCTCCCCCTCTCACAATGTAAATGGCTGCCTTCTTCTAGGCCTTACTACTACAACCATCAATGATGCTAAAAATTCAGCCAAAGACTTCACTGGAAGCTATTTCACAGAGCTTCCTGGACATTCTGGCAAAGTATATGAGAAAGAACAATGGGCTAGGAATCAGAAATTGGAAATTCTATTTTCTAGTTAGGTTTCTGTTATGAGATTAAGGTGATAGTTTACAAATCACTCAATTTCAAACCTCCTTTCTTCCTCTGTGACATGAGAGGAGAGGGTAAATTTTTTTTTAAAGGTAAAACCTAGCATTTTATTTAGCTCTTTGTTAAAATACTTTGAAAATTGGACATATCTAATCAACCTCCAAAAATAAATCCTGAAAGGCATTTTCTGCTCAGGGTGGCTTCCCTGACACACCAGCCACGGCCAGCTACTCTGGCTCTGCCCGCTAACACCCACCGGACTGCTGTGTAGGTGTAACCTGAGATTCTCCTGTTGGACACCTGGGAAAGCTGGAAACTTGTCAAAGGAATCCATGTATCGAGGATGGTTTTTAAAAGCTGTCCAGCTGTGACAGTCTGTGATATGCTGGAAGACTCACTGAAGGACCATTTGCTGTCCACAGGTGCACAAGCAGAAGAGTGCCACTCTTTTCCATGCTGACCCTGACCTAGATTTGGCCATTGTTTTCTGGCCCGATCCTGGCCCAAGAGGTTCTTAAATTACATATTGGTCCCTTCTCTAAACTTGCAGCCCTTTGTCTGCTGTGGGATAAGTCCCACAGGATAAGTTTCATTCTCTTCTCACCTTCCAGCCTCAGGCACGGTCCCTTTCCCTCGGTCTTTCCACCCAAACCATTGTCATCAACCTGCCACAGCCAGAGCCCAGTTACCTTGTAGGGGACTTCCCCGAGCCTGACCACTCGTGCTTGCTTCAACCAGGTGTCCCTTGAGTGCAGGGTGTGGACACAGTCCCTAAAGACGATGCCCAGGGGAAGATAAATGTGACAAGTCAGTTATTCCTCAGCTAACTAGAGACCTATATTTCTTCCTTATGCCCACTGTTTTCTAAAACTACGATGTTGATTATGGAAACGGAGGAAGCTCTCACCTTTCATATCTATAGAAAGAAGGTGAAATTGCCCCTTGGAATGGCTTAATCAAGTGTCCAAGTCAGACAGAACAGCATCTGAGTCTGACTTCCTGACCTGTGTGGCAACCTTAGTCTGAAGGCCTCAGGGCTCATTTTCTGTCTCAGCAGCCTCTGGATTTCCCTCCCCTTCCCCAGCTGTCTCATGCTCTGTCTTCAAGGGCCTCATCACCACCGCCTACTCTGCACATACACATACTATGTTAAGAATCGGGACAACTCAAAAGTGGCCATAGCTTCAATCCGAGTCCATAACTCGAAGGGCAGGGTTTCTGCCCCCATGAAGCATGCAATCCAGCCGGGGGAAAATGGCTTCCAAGTGGTAAAAAGCCGAATCATAACGGACGGCAGGGTGTACTCTTGGGTCTAATGCTGCCACAATCTTGGGAATACTCTCAGTTATCTTTTCAACCCTCAGCAGATATCTATTAAGCACATACTATGTACAGCACTATGAGTAACATTGGGTGAGACATGAAGATAAATAACAATCTCTTTCTCAACTAAGCCACAGACATTAAAATCCCTATTTGCCAAGCACTGTGCTAAGCTCCTTACAAATACTGTCTCATTTGAAAGGCGGCTCAACACCCAAATCTGGACACGTCCCCTACTAGCATGACTCTAGCCCACAACTCTTTATAGTGAAGTATTTTTAAAGGTGATGGATAATTTAGTGCTGGTCTAGCATGTCCTCGATAAAACATTTAACTTTTGAGGGACGTTTCTCTTCCAAAGCCCTTACACTCACTTCCACACTCTTTGCTCACCAGCTGAAATAAGGTGCACAATGACGCCGGTTCTCTTACCTAGAATACACAGCTTCCCCACGACAGTACCCAAGGATGGCAGCAGTCTCTGGGTATATGGCCTCATATTTCAGGAGATGTCTCTTCAGGGCATAAAGTGGGTGGTTCTTATACATGCCTATAGAAGTAGGCAAGGGCTGGCTCTCTAGCTTTGCCTGAAACTGCACAGGCCAAAGAAATGATGTTAAGATCTTTGTAAAAGGAAGTGAGTTTTATTTTTAAACAAAATCTGGACTCTTCTTCACTACCGTATGTTGGTTGCTAAGTGTTATTATGGATCAATGATCAAATTTGTTAATAATTTTGCAATGATTGTAGTTTAGTTTTGTTCCCCTAACTGATAGGTTTTCAATAAATATAAGATTCTAGCGTCAGATTAGACTTTAGGAAGTGATTCTCTGTAGCTACATGTATTCACAACCATTCTGGGTGGGTGGCTGATCATCCCAAGTCCCTACTGGAAGAGAAGGTACAACCCCTTCAGTAAGCGAACAAAGCATTTCTTCTCTAACTTGAGTCTCTTTACTGAAACTAAGGTGTGAAGCCTCCAGTGAAATACTTAGTAGAAACAGAAAAACTAGCTGCCCCGAACTATTCAATAGCTTTGCAAACTACCCTGCCCCAGAGTTCCTTTAGCCTTTCTTCAAAAAGTCTAACTCCCAATCTTTCAGTAATTTCCCTTGCCTCTTTTTTCTGCCCTCCCTATTTCTCTATGGGAGGAGGTAATGGGCTTGGATCCAATTTTTAAACAGTGGCCACCCAGAGAAAGGTTAGGTATTATAGACTCTGAAGGTTTATCTAGAGCAGACCACAAGTCACTGTGTAGTTATAAGTAAAATGCTGTCAGAGCCGCCTCAGTGCAAGCTCTCTTTCTACTGGAAAGACTCCTTTGACCCGCGCATGGTAAATCGCGTCTCCTTGGGGACTGCCCGTTTCTGCGGCCCTGCAGGCTCTCCTGTGTGAGGGGCCCCGGTGTGTGAGCCGGGTGCACAAGGGTCTCCCTTTCCTTCCCTCTTCCAAGGTTCATGAATCATCTAGCGCGTGGAAGGCCATGCTTTGGGACGAGGTCACTCCCTGCCCGACCTTCCCTCCTTCCTGGGAGCTGGAAGTCCTCAGGCGCCCCTCAGGCTCCTTGCACGCGATGAGCTACAGGAGCACCACCAGCCATGACAAGGGCACCAACGAGTGGCGCTCGGTCCGCAGGCTTACCTCCAGCTCTTCTTTGCTCTCCCTGGCCCCAGAAGGGCCCTGGTAGGGTCTCAGGGTCTCAGCCCACCACTCTGAATCTACTCGGCACTTGCGGGTAGCTGTCATCCAGGCCGGGTCATACCGCTGTGTGACATCCCGGGCACACCCACCATTGTCTATGCCCACGACGTAGCACAGGGGCTTGGTGGCATATTTGTAACAGGCCAGGGGCTGGCCCACCACGCCATGGACACAATCTACGCATACCCACCTATCCTCCCCCTCACAGAACACTTCTAGCCACTGGTCCACACCAGCTGCCTTCCTGACTTCTTCTTCTTCTTCTTCTTCTTCGTCACTAGAAATAATCTTGCCCCTCTTGGTGCCTGGGCAGGCCTCGGGAGGTGCTGCCAGAAGGGCAGAGGCCGGACGGCCTGGTCTCTGCCTCCTTACTGGTGGGCTGCTCCCAGACGCCACCCCTCTCCTCTGAGACGCTGGCGGCCTCCGCGTTCTCCGGGGGCCAGGCCGAGACTCTTCGTCAGAGGAGCCACTGTCGTCCTTGCTGGAGAACTCCGAGTCGGAGCTGCTCCGGGCCCCATCACTGCCGCTCTCCTCCCTGTAGGACACCTTTGGCGTCCGCCGCTGCTCCCGGACGGGTCTCTGGGCGCCTTCCTTCTCCTCGCCGGGAGAGGCCTGTGCGGGTTTCTTCCTGCCCACGGCTGTCTTTGCAGGCGCTGACTTTTTGCTCTCTGCTGCCCGCCTACAAGAGGCTACCGCTTGTCCTGAGCTGGTCTTTGCTTTGGTTTGGGTCTGGATCTTTTGGCTGGGGGATTGAGAAGAACTTCTAGGATTCTTTAAGGAACTGTCCTGGGACTTTTTCTTGCCCTGGAACAGAGAAGCTGATTATATATTTTATTTTTCCCCTCATTTTATGAGTACAATTTTATTTATTTAACATTTATAAAATCTATTACATATCAAGTCTAATAATAGGCATTAGGAAAAATACAAAAATAACTTTAGTCCCTGCCCTCAAGGAACGGTGCCAGAGGTCTGGCTTAGCGGCTGATTGGTAGGAAACCCAAGGAACCTGGGATGTATTTCAGTCAGTATGACTGGTGCAAATGCACTGGCTGAAAACTGTAATAAAGTCAACAGTCCCATGATCATTACAACTTTATAGTAAAAACTGCCTTCCATGGCTTTGCTCTCTTTGAGACAAATGCCCTCTCATCTCACTGGTCCCTCTTTACTGTACTAACCACCTCACAGAAAAATCTTCTGTCTTGTGGAATTCTGGAAATGAAGTAGAAAACTATAAAAACAACAAGCTTTCAGAAAACAGTAACAAAAGTAAGGGCTACAACCTCAACACCGAGAAAAATTGCCATATTGCTGAGTGAAACGAGCAGGGCCAAGAGATCATTTTATACTTCAACAACAATACTATATGATGACCAGTTCTGATGGACCTGGCCATCCTCAGCAATGAGATCAACCAAATCATTTCCAATGGAGCAGTAATGAACTGAATCAGCTACGCCCAGAGAAAGAACTCTGGGAGATGACTAAAAACCATTACATTGAATTCCCAATCCCTATATTTATGCCCACCTGCATTTTTGATTTCCTTCACAAGCTAATTGTACAATATTTCAGAGTCTGATTCTTTTTGTACAGCAAAATAACGGTTTGGTCATGTATACTTATTGTGTATCTAATTTATATTTTAATGTACTTAACATCTACTGGTCATCCTGCCATCTGGGGGAGGGGGTAAGAGGTGAAAAATTGGAACAAGAGGTTTGGCAACTGTTAATGCTGTAAAGTTACCCATACATATAACCTGTAAATAAAAGGCTATTAAATAAAAAATAAAAAAAGGAAAGAAAAGAAAAATTGGCATATTCATCTGAGCATGTTAAAAATGTTTTTCAGTGTCTGTCCCACAGACTCATTCTTCACCTTAACATTCTAGGAGATGAGAGGACCGTTACTCAAATATTTCACAGGAGAGCGATCAGAGCATTAAGGAGCACCATGACACGGGTGGGCTCTTGACAACTTCAGGACAAAGCTAAGAACAGGACTTTGTTCTCTGTTTGTGGCCTCCAGGTTCCAAACTATTTGAAGCAAGGTTTGGGAAAAGCTACATTATGGCATTCCAACTCTAAGGTGCCAGATAAAGGCTGTTCTTTTTAAAAGAGTGTGAGAGAACAGATTCTCTCTTCTCCATCACAACCCACCCCCTTTGCTTGGGGCCCCAATAAAATCCCACCTTGGCAGCTAGCAATTTCAAAGGAATGGGCTGTAGAGACAACACCAGCCGGGTCAGAAGCTGCAGTGATCGTAGTATCAATAAAAATATCTGTGAAAAAGAGAAGGACGCATAAAGCCTCATTACCTAAGCCAAAAGTTCGTATCATTCAGAAAGTTCGTGCAAAATTCTACCCAAGTTGTCACACAATTTCTTTCAGTAAGAACTACAAAAACAAAGATAAATATGCAAAGCAGTGAAGACTGGCATCGGCGTAATCAATTTCTCATTGCATTACAATGGGCATTCACTCGCAAAAATTAATTATTAAGAGCTAGGAGCTCGGCCCTGTGCTAAATGTCTTCAGGGAAAGAGAAATAAAGAAAGCATGTCCGACAAAAGTAATTCTTCAATGGATAAACTGTCAAAAGATAGGGACAAACAGTTTTTAGAAGAGAAATATAAGTCTCCGAACTGCAGAATCTCAGCCTAGGAAGAGGCCATTTTAATCCAATGCATACTTAGTGTCACTTTGTTTTTCATTTGATTCCCATCACACTGGTTGATCATTCTTTCAACATGACACATTTGACCATGTTTGGGATTTTGATAACATGAGACTGAAAACACCATTCCTACACATAGCTTAATGCTACCAGTAAGGCTATTCAGTAATCTTAGAAATCCCGAGAAAAGGTCCCTTCCCTTCCTGCCCTGCTCACCCCGCAGAGCGCTGAGAGAGACCGTGAACAAGGAGGGGCTCCGAGGCTCTGAGAGGTCACTGTCGCCAACCCACACTCACTGAAGAGCTGCCCACAGAACAGTCCGCGGGCGCGAGGCTCACAAGCAAGCCCCCGGCTCAGGACTGCACCCACTGGCCTGGAGGGCCCCGCCGAGCCAGGTTTTCTAACCAGATCCAAGCTTCATACCGGAGGCCTGCTCTGTGTCTTGGTGCTGCCTGGCTGCTGGCTCCTCGGGAGGCTGGGCCTCCATCTCTGCTCAGGAGACAGGACCGAGGGGGGCAGGAGTAGAGACGCTGTCTGCGAGGGGAAGAGGAGCCGCCAGGCGGCCACACACCCTCTGGGGCCGCTCTCGGATGGGCCCGACTACCTGCCCCCCGTGGGCCTGTGCACTGAGCTCCCTGTGCCATCCTTTCTGGCTTCGAAGGCACCAGCCTACAACCTGCCCTCTGTGCACTCCTGGCTCCAAATCCAAATGGTGGGAGACACTTATGCAGAGAGAGCGCTGGTCTGCCCACGGAGCCCAAGACCAAAGTCAAGCCTGCGAACTAAACTAGGCACTTTTCTCGGGATTTTTAAGATTACTGAATAATTAGTGAAAAAGCTTCTAAATCACTTGCCACTAAATCAATCACCACATGGATTTAGTGCAATGAAGAACTGAGTCACTTACATGGACCAATTCTTCATCATTCTGTGCCGAATAAATAGCAAACCGCCTTTCTAAGGTGGAACCCAGGCTGTCTCGCTCATCTGTGGAGAGCTCTGCATTGACAGTGAAGGTGGCGATGAACCTGGGAGGGAACAAAGCACGTAAGTGCTGCTGCCCGTACTGTGGACTTGAGCCACCTGGCTGGCTGGCTGCTCTCTAGCTGAAGGAAAGCCCCCCAGCTCAAGGCATGCAGGAGGCGGGAGGGAGGATCATACCATTTTACCAGTTTTGAAAGGTAAGACTCATCCACTTTATTAGGAAGCACTTTGGTGAAGGGAGCTGGGACGATGGAGAGGCCGATGGCTTGGAGGTCTGGCTCGTTACAGACAGTGTTCCGAAAGAAACCATTTGCTAGTAGGCAAAGCAGATGGACCTATTAAGCAGGGGAGTAAGGACAAGGCAAGAAGGGGGAAAAAAAAAAAAAAAACTCTTGAGCCAAAGCAAATAGAGTTTTGAGATGTCAGACCAATGTCCCAATTTAGCCTGAATCATGTCTGCCTATAATCTGTCTTCCCTTTTTGGATTCTCCTGCTAGCCCCACAATCAGCATCTCCTCACCTCATTCCTGCATTACAGACCAGAATCCCACTTGCTTTTCCCCAGCCCTAGAACCTATAAGAATTCTAGTGTCTTCTAGACCCAGCTCAAAGTCTTGCTTCAGACATTTATACCCTATAAATCAGGGACCCAATCAATCCAATTTTATTTCCTAACATCATCCCAACTTGTTTCCAGGCTTGTCAAACTCACTCTGTCCCTAATGTCTGTCTCCTGCCTTTTGCCTGTCCACATCCTCCTCCTCTTCCTCAGGCTCACTGTGATCTCATCCTTCTCTGATTTTGAGGGAGCAGACTACATTCTCCTTGGACTCTGTCCCTTGGAACCAACCATTTCTGAACGTGAAGAGTACCCCGAGTGCTAGTTTTGTGAGGGCCAGAACCTGCCTTATTCACCTCTCCCTGGCACCAGACACACAGAATGTTTTTGGACCTGAACGGGCACTGAGGCTCAGACCTTATGTGTGTCTTCACGGACTTCCTTATTGAAGCGTTTCATCATTCTCCGAAGGTACGTCTCAAATTCCATCTGCCTTTTCTCTCTGCAGTGGGAATCCAAAGGGAGATGCTGAACTCAGAAGGACATGATCACCAGCCCACTTCTCAGACTCAAGACAACAAACACGTGATCACTGTTCCTTATCTCATTGACTCTCCGTTCCAATCCGGACAAGTCTGATCCACTCTGGACCTGCTGTGTATGACTCACTTATTCTCACTGCTCTATCTGGCTCTTCTCTGCTTCCAAACTCCTTTTGAGTACAGCAGCTCAGCGCGCATTAATTGCCAAGCATTTATTAAGTCCCTACTATGTGCCAGGCGTTTGGCCTTCCCTGCTTAGCCAACCTATCATCATTATTGTTTGACTTCATGACCCTTCACACCTGATTACACCCTTGAGGGACACTACATTCACTTACATGTATTTGTCTGCTATTTTCTATGAATTAAGCTATTTTCACATGTGTGTACCAAGTCTCCAAGTAACCCAAAGGCCCCTCGGGGGCACGCAGTACAGCTCCCATTTCTGCCCGCCCCCCAAGCGCTGCTCATCTGACAGCTGGATAACTAAGGAATAATGACTGATGACAGACAGCCCGCTGGGGGTTTCGTGCCCTGGGTCACAGGGCTCTGCTGAGCAGCGCCAGCATTCCAAGGCCTGCTAGGCCCCAGGGCTAGATGGAAGAGGAGGAGAGCTCTCTCCTGGGCCTCCTTCTCGGGGCCTCACTGAGGGCCCGGCTGTCCTGCACCCTTCCCCTCCCGCAGCTCCCAGAGGCTGCGGCCTTACGTGGCACACGGAAGCACAGCGAGGGCTCACCTCCTCTCTCGCGCCTTTGCCTGCTCTGGCGTTTCAATCTCTATCTCCACTGGCTCGGCAGGCAGAGCTGGTTTAAAGGGGGCTGCCGTTTCTCCCACTTCATCTGGTCCAGGCTCAGTAAGTTCTGCCAACAAAATGCGAACATCAGCCTCGTGTGGCTCGGAAACCCCGCAGACCCCGCAGAGAACTTGTCAGAAAACGGGGCCCCGAGCGCTGCCTCTTCTGAGCCCAGCTGCTCTTTACCGAGGGCGATATCTGTGCTTCCTGAAGACCAGTGGCGAGTCCGCTATAGACAATGCCCACGAGCTGGCGAGGTCGCGGCCAATCTGACCCCTCCCTCGGTGGGTTCCCTACCTCCCACTGCCCGCTGGGTCTGTCCGTCACCAGCGCTTGACGACTTTTGCGGCTTAGTCGTCAATAAGCATTTCTTAAGGCTGTGTGCCAAGCTCTGTGCCAGACTCTGGGGATTCAAAGGGGGCAGAAAGCAGACCCTGCTCTCAAGGAGCTCACACCCCAGGAGGGAGACACCAGGCAGGTAACCACATGCGAACCACCAGGAGATGCTCAATACAGCGAGGGCGCTGCCCTGCAGGAGGATGGGAAGGGCTTCCTGTAGACGCTGGGATGGAAACTGGGCCTTGAGGGAAGCGCGGGAGGCCAGGGGGTGGGACAAGGAGGGAGAGGACTCCAGGCCGGAGCTGGGAGAAGGAAGGCTTTGTTTGTGGAGCAGCCAAGAGGCCCGTGGCCCTGGATCAGAGTATGTGGTGGCGACTACGGTATCAGAAGACCAGAAGGGAGCTGGCTGATGAAAGGCTCCAAATGCCAAACAGCACTCTGTGTGTGCTCCTGGAGGGGACAGGGGACCCCTGAGTAGGGTGTGACCCCAAAACACCAGGACAGAACCAGTCCCCCCAAGTCATCTAAAATCCTCGACAAAGTGGCCGTGTGATTTCACTTCTTGGCCCAGCAAGGAAAGGACGAAGGCTCTGAGGCACTGGACCGTAGCCGGAGGTAACCCGGAACAAGACAATCTGCCACTTTGTGAGATCTCTAGAAAACTGAGCATGGCTTTTGATTCTCCTGAACAAATATCCATCCTGGTCTAGGATTTGTGAGAAACACAGGTAGGATGTGGTCCTGGTCTCCAGGAAGCTTGCAGCTGGCCCTGAGGGGGACAGTACTTGTGCACATGGATGGGGTGGGTGACCTGTGGGAAGCCCTGCGGTAAGGAGAGCCTAGGACTAGGTCACCAGAGCTCCAAGGCCCTCTTGGCCAGGGGGGTGATCCCACCATTCAGGACATTTGGACGAGTCAGGTATAAGAAAGGATGCTTTCCAACAAGCTGAAAACCCAATGAGAGAGACAGGACAGACATTTATTCACAAGAAAACAAAAGGGCTATATAGAGACTGCAAGACTGAAAGAAAAGAACGATGTAAGGGGCAGGTCATGTTGGCACCAGAGAGCCTTACCTTCAACCTCCTCCCAGTCATCTTCACTTTCATCTTCATCATTCTCCTCACTGCTGTCTTTTTTAACTGATGGTTCTATCTTTAGTGGGATCTCCTTCTTTGGAACACTTTTAAAGTTCCTACAAATATCACAGGAAGAAATATGCAAAAGGATCAAATATCTGTTATTTCAGTGTTTCCCTTATCAAATTTAAGGGAAAGCAATGATGATCCTTTACAAGTTGTCATTAACAGTTTAACAGTTCAGGCCTATTTCTTTTCTTTTCTTTTTTTTTTTTATTTAATAGCCTTTTATTTACAGGTTATATGTATGAGTAACTTTACAGCATTAACAATTGCCAAACCTCTTGTTCCAATTTTTCACCTCTTACCCCCCCACCCCACCCCCTCCCCTAGATGGCAGGATGACCAGTAGATGTTAAGTACATTAAAATATAAATTAGATACACTATAAGTATACATGACCAAACTGTTATTTTGCTGTACAAAAAGAATCAGACTCTGAAATATTGTACAATTAGCTTGTGAAGGAAATCAAAAATGCATGTGTGCATAAATATAGGGATTGGGAATTCAATGTAATGGTTTTTAGTCATCTCCCAGAGTTCTTTCTCTGGGCATAGCTGGTTCAGTTCATTACTGCTCCATTGGAAATGATTTGGTTGATCTCATTCCTGAGGATGGCCAGGTCCATCAGAATTGGTCATCATATAGTATTGTTGTTGAAGTATATAATGATCTCCTGGTCCTGCTCATTTCACTCAGTGTCAGTTCGTGTAAGTCTGTCCAGGCCTTTCTGAAATCATCCTGTCGGTCATTTCTTACAGAACAGTAATATTCCATAATATTCATATACCACAATTTATTCAGCCATTCTCCAACTGATGGACATCCACTCAGTTTCCAGTTTTTAGCCACTACAAAAAGGGCTGCCACAAACATTCGTGCACATACAGGTCCCTTTCCCTTCTTTATAATCTCTTTGGGATATAATCCCAGTAGTAACACTGCTGGATCAAAGGGTATGAACAGTTTGACAACTTTTTGAGCATAGTTCCAAACTACTCTCCAAAATGGTTGGATTCATTCACAACTCCACCAACAATGCATCAATGTCCCAGTTTTCCCGCATCCCCTCCAACAATCATCATTATTTTTTCCTGTCATCTTAGCCAATCTGACAGGTGTGTAGTGGTATCTTAGAGTTGTCTTAATTTGCATTTCTCTGATTAATAATGACTTGGAGCATCTTTTCATATGACTAGAAATAGTTTCAATTTCTTCATCTGAGAATTGTCTGTTCATATCCTTTGACCATTTTTCAATTGGAGAATGGCTTGATTTTTTATAAATTAGAGTTAATTCTCTATGTATTTTGGAAATGAGGCCTTTATCAGAACCTTTGACTGTAAAAATATTTTCCCAGTTTATTGCTTCCCTTCTAATCTTGTCTGCATTAGTTTTGTTTGTACAAAAACTTTTCAGTTTGGTATAATCGAAATTTTCTATTTTGTGATCAGTAATTATCTCTAGGTCTTCTTTGGTCATAAAGTCCTTCCCCTTCCACAGGTCTGAGAGGTAAACTATCCTGTGTTCCTCTAATTTATTAATAATTTCATTCTTTATGCCTAGGTCATGAACCCATTTTGACCTTATCTTGGTGTATGGTGTTAAGTGTGGATCAATGAGTTCAGGCCTATTTCTAACCAAAACTGAAGAGTAGGCCAGGCCGTTTTTCCATTTTTATTTCTGCTTTATAGGAATCCTCTTTTATTCAATGCCCTTTGGCTATTCTGGAGGGGCTTCCCTCCCAACAACGGTACATCAATTTAACATAACTGATTCCATTTTAAGTTTCTGTTTTGTGATTGAGATGTTCTGAATAAGTAGTTTTGCTATTGGAAATGCTTTTTCTATGCTGTAGATTGTTTTTCAATAATAAGATAAATACTTGTATGATATACTTTGGGGCAACATCATGTGTGTCTAAAAACAATTAACAAACCAGGAGATCATTGTACACTTCAACAACAATACTATATGATGATCAATTCTGATGACTGTGGCCATCTTCAACAATGAGATGAACCAAATCAGTTCCATTTGTTCAATAATGAAGAGCACCAGCTACACGCAGTGAAAGAACTCTGGGAAATGAGTATGAACCATAACATAGCATTTCCACTCCTGTTTTTGTCCACTTGCATTTTTGATTTCCTTCTCAGGTTATTTTTACCTTATTTCTAAGTCCGATTTTTCTTGTGCAGCAAAATAACTGTATGGATATGTATACATATATTGTGTTTAACATATACTTTAATATATTTAACATGTATGGGACTACCTGCCATCTAGGAGAGAGGAGGTAGGGGGAAGGAGGGGAAAAGTTGGAACAGAAAGTTTTGCAAGGGTCAATGCTGAAAATTATCCATGCATATATCTTGTAAATAAAAAGTTATAATTTAAAAAAAAAAGAAAGAAAAAGAAAAAAAAATGTAAGCCTTCAAATATGAACAATCACTAATAAAATTATTTCAACTATGTAAAAAAATAAAATTAAAATGGTCATTAATTTGCTATGGCTAAAAATATTTTCTGTTTAATTATGCCAGCTTTCTTCCTTAAGTATTTGAAATTCTCATTAAAAGAATGTGTTTTAATATTGAATCTGTCACTAATCCACCTGCTGACTCATCTTCTATATCCTATATCAAAACAATGATGACCTTATAAACCTACCTCAAAAATAATGGAAAAAAGCCCCAGACAAGATTATAAACATTGAGCCCTGGGTTACAATAATAGCCCACAGGCATGCAAACAGTAGAACCATTTTTTTTTCTAGCATTATTAAAGAAAGGTATTCAATGAATTTTTCAGGTCTCTTACTCCTTAAACATATTATTGAAACAAAGTATTGAAAATAATTTGGCTTTTTCTTTTTTTTTTTTTTTGTCTTGTTTTTATTTTTATTGCTAAGATGATGCTAGCCAAAGAAGTCTGCCACGTGGGAAAGGAGGTCTTCTGCAGTGGGGAAGTCCTCCAGATGCTACAGTCTGTAGAAGCTGTGATAGCTGTATCAAGCCTTAAAGCAATGCAAAGTCTCCTGGAAGAGATCTGCAACTGCTCAAGAGTTTGGCTTGACCACTCACACAAGAAAGACCAAGTACAGAAAGAAAGTCTATTGCTGAGATTGGGTCTCTTAGCAGACTGGCAAAAACCCTCTCTCCCCTCATATCTAAGTTCTGGCCCAGACCTATCAATTTATCTTTCCATCATCTCTCAAATATGCTTCTTTCTTGCCTGATACTGCCCCCATCCTGGTGCAGACCCTTACCCCCTAACCTGGATTGCTGCAATAGTTACTGGTGGCTCTTCCTGCCTTGGGTCTCTGCCCATTCATCCTCCACTGATCCTCATTATTCCTTTTCTCCCCCATTCTAACCCCCAGTGGCTCCTGTTTCCTCCAGGATCAAACATGAAGCCTTGTTTGGCTTTTAGAGCCCTTCCTACTCCTCTAGTTGGAAATCCAGTGGTTCTGGCATCTTTGCTGTTCCTCATGAGATGCTCCCCACAGGTGAAAATAGTGGGATTTGCTTCCCTTTGTGTTTATTCCTGCCTTCAACTCTCAGCTAAAATCCCAACTTTACTGAAGAGGGGCTAGCTATATAAATTTTATCTTTTACTTCATTTTCCTCAATTGTAAAATGAAATTAATGGCACCTATTGCCCAGGGGTATTGTGAAGATCAAATGAGATAATTTTTGTAAAGTGCGTATCACGGTGCTTGGCACTTAGTAGAGGCTATAGAAATGTTGTTTCCTTCAAAATGGGGAAAAATACTAAGGCTTTTGTGCAAATAAGACAATAAAAGTAATTTAAAAATGAATGAATAAATGAATTTTTAAGTACTCTCCCCTCTTTAGACTCAAAGAACCCTAAATCCTCAAAGATGAATGTGTTGTAGTAGACAGAGAACACTAGATTTAGAGTCAGAGGACCTGGCCTTGAACTCTAGGGAATCAGTTAACATTTGTGCACCTCAATTTCTTCATCAGTAAAATGAGGGAATTGCTAAGTTTCTTCTTTCTTTAAATCCTACCTTACACCCAGACCTGATGCTGAAATATTTTACCAATTTGCAAAGAAGAATTGGATCGCTGAGATAACTTTGAAGCATCAATAAAGGGATGGTTGCTCAGAAGCTAGACAAGGAAGCAGTGATTCCCTAAAAATGTGTCACGTGAAAATAGAAGAAAGTTTGGACATCAGCAAAGCCCCGTCACCCTGAGTGGATGAAAGGACCCCTGACCAGAGAAGTTCCTTGACAGCTTGTTGGGAGATGCCCAGGGCCTCACATTTCTACCATCTTGAACAAAATAAAATGCAAGTTGCAAAGAGGTAGATTTAGGTTTTGTTTCCCAGCAATTAGAACCAGCTCCATGTGGAATAGATGGCCACTGCAAGCAAAGGCTAAATGACCCCTGGTCCAAGGAGGAGGCGGGGAGGGGCAGCAGTCAGGGTTCACCTTCCCAAATGGGCAGGACTAGATTTCAGAGGTCCCTTTTAACTCTCAGACTCTGATTCTGTTTCTGGGGACAACATTCGGGGCAGCAGGAAAGGCACTGGCCTCACTCCTAGCATTGGTTCCTCCTAGCCACCTCCCTAGCCCTTGGTTTGATTATCTGTAACAAGGGGTCTGAGCCAGATGAGCTACAAGATTTTTTTCCCCACTTTAAAATGACAGAATTTTAGGCTCTTGTATAAACGATTTCAAAGTGCTTTAATAGGAGTAGCTAGCAGTTATATAGCACTTTACAAAGGGCTTTACAGATGTCATTCCATGTATGTCCACAACAACCTTGGGAGGTGGATACTGTCATTATTCCAATTTTATAGATGAAAAAACTGAGGTAAAGTAGCTTTGCCAAGTTCACACAACTTTTAAGTGTCTGAGGCTGAACTTGAACTTAGACCTTCCTGACTCCAGGCCCAGCATTCTATGCACTGTGCAGCCCCCACACTGCCTGGAATAGCTTAAGGAAGAAAGAGAAAGGTAGTTTTTAGCACCATCATTTTCTGATGAGAAATACAGAGAAACTGAGAACTCTCTTACGTGAAATCTTCCTCACTAGAGGCTTCCTCCTTCACGCTGGGATGATTTTCAGTTTTCTTTTTTGCCTTGGCTCCCACCTTCTTTGATGCACTGATTGAGGGCCCCCCAGGGCTACTGCTCCTTTTCTTCCTTTTCCCACCTGGGATTCTGGGGACATGGATTTTCTTTGGCTTCTCATCTTCAAATACATCTGTTTGAAGGAGGAAGAAGAAGGCAAAAGTGCAGCAGGGGAAGGACAATCAAAGTGCTGCCCCAAATTCTCTCTCACTTTTTTCCTGCCCATCATTATTTCTACAGCCACAACCCTGGTCCAAAGCCTCATCTTGTGTACAAGCATTAGACTGTGAGCTCCTTGAGGACAGAGATTGTCATTTGCCTCTTTCTGTGTCCCAACACTGAACACGGTGCCTGGCATATAGTAGGTGCTCTTAATGTTTACGGATTGATCGGCTGACTGGAAAAACAACCCGAATCCCATTTCCCTGGCATGGGAATGATTATCAAATGTAATTAATACCTGTAAAAAGTGCTTAGCACAGTACCTGGAACATAAGATGTTTTACAAATACTTATTCCTTTCTCTTAATTAACTTTACTCATTAATTGAGTCCATTCTCCAAACTCCTTCAGATTAGGTGACATTTACTTGAGTCTATAGCCTGTGTCCCCCCCACAAGGGCAGGGGCTGTATTTTTTCCTGGTTGTGTACGCACAGTGATTTGTACCCAGCAGGTACCAGCCGAAGTGAAACTTGTTAAAAACTTGTAAGTTTGAAAAACAGCCTAGTGTTGTTTCAATGTTTCCATCCTGAGAATGGGGACAATACCTCATCCAAAGGCATCAACTATACTTTGAATCAGCAAAAGTGACCCCTGTGTATGAGCAGTGTCTGTCTTGCTGCTCTGGAGATAGGCCAAAGCTTCGGGCCAAGGACCAGAGGTACCCCTGACTACAAATCCGTCATCAACCAATCAACCGAGCATGCAAGCATTTAAAAAAGGGTGTTAAGAAGGGCAGAAAAATCCAGGGAAGACCCGGGAAGAAAACAAAGCGTCCTAATAGGAACGAGAAATTTATAATGAAGAGAGTCTGGGAGTTTTCCCTGGCTCCTTAAGAGCTGTCCCCCAATGCCTCCTGACTCTGACCCTACCCCTTGGTTGCACTTGAGAGGGACAAGGAGCTCCCCACTCAGAAGCAGCCCAGCCTGCGAGCATCTGCTCCTTCTCTGCTCTCTCTCACACATCTGGCTTTTCTCACTAGCGGGACTCAGGGGAGTCCCCATCAGCTCACCCCGTGGGGGGTAAAAGCCGAATGGGGACTGCTTCCTGCGGCCTCCTCATCAGTCAGACCCCAGGAAACCGTCGCTGAAAGCTACAGCTCACTGGGAAAGCCGCGGAGCTTCAGGGCCTTAGGGGCTGGGCCTGCTCCAACTTATTAAAGCTGAATCGGAAAGGAAAGGAGGACTCTTTCTGTGGGGTCAAGGACCAAATCCTGGCTTGAATACAAACTTGCCCTGGGGCCAGAGGCAGCGCAAGTCTACAGCTGCAGACCTGTGTCCTTACCTATACAATGCACATACACAGGCACACATACATGCACACACAAACATAAAACCTGTAACAGCTTGCATTTCCTATCAGAGCCGGCACTACGGATAGAACCATTAAGTAAAAATCTCAAAACAAGCGGCACAGTTGACGCTTTGCAAATATTATGCAACATAAGACGGATTCTTTGTCTCTGAGGTGGCAGAAAGTGTCCGCGACGTGCCAGGGGCCAACTCTGCGGACAACAGGGGGGCGCATCAGGCTGTAAGGGGCTTTGAGATGTACCCCCGCCAACCCTGTTTCCCCACAGTCACCACATCTTCCAATCCCTGCTTTTCACGTTCTCCTTATATAAGCGGGTGCTTGCTCTGTCCCGGGTACTTCAGTGGCCGCTGCGCACCGGTCCCACGTCCCGGACCCAGCACCGGTGCTAGCCACCGCCCAATCAATCTTCTTTCCGTCCGCTCTCCCCCTACTCCCTGCCCTTGGCTAAAATGGGGGTCTCCCCGCCACAGGGTTCGTGCGCTTCCCCCTCCGTCCACAACCTGGCTCCTGCACACCGCCGTCTCCGGCCCGCCCTGCAAACCCCGACCGCCTTTCTGGCTCAGCCTTTCTGCACCCCCTCACATTCCGAGTAACAGGCCCCGGTCACTGCTCCCGGGCGCGGGAGCGCGGGGGCCCATCGCACCTGCCCGGGCTTCCCCCTTAGAGAGCTCCTCCGGGACAAGAGGCTACTTGTCTGTGGAGCTGCCCGGGGCTCGGCCTCCAACCCCCGGCATCGCGATCCGCTGCCAGCGCCGTGCCAGGCTGACGCGGCTTATGGAAGCCGGCGCAAGAGGGGGGCCCTAAGTTCGGGGCGAGGAGGCGCTGGGGGGCGTGCAGGCGCGGGCAGCGGCCTAGGCAAAGGCTCCGAGGCTGGAGATGGAGACAGATTCATCCAGGACTCATCCCTGGGGGTAGATTGAGGGTCCTGCCCGGGCCCGCCCCCGCCACTTATATCTACCCGAGCCCGAGGGGACGCCCCGCCCAGGACCACGCCCCCACTCACCGAGCTCCGCCTCCCGGCCCCGGGACTTCTTGGGGCGCCGCGGGCCCACCTGCTCCTCGCAGGCCGCCCGCTTTCGCGCCATGCTGCAGGGTCTGGCCCAGCGGAAAGCTCGGACCGCGACTCAGGCGCGGGGGCGGGGCCTGGCGGGCACCCACCCCCTCTCCAGCGGCCCAAGCCACGCCCCCGGCGCCGGGCTCCGCAAACAGACCTGTGGGTTAAGCGAAATCCACGAGGCGAAAGCCGGGAACCGAGAGGAGTGAACCATTCCTTCCCAACTTCCGGTGACTGCAACCCTCGTTCTACGCCCCTCCAGGGACACTCGTCATCACGTTCGCTGCCGCTGATTAGCGGTTTGCCCCGAGAGCGTGCACATCATCTCGCGAGAAGCGGGAAAAGGAACCGGATTTGAAACATGGCGGACGACGCGGATCAGGTATGTTGCTGGAGAGCTTTCCAGTCCTCTGGGCTGTTTCACTCGGGCCCCGAGGATGCTCTTTGATTTCTCTGCCCGGATCCCGTCCAGTCGTCTCTCCTCGCAACCCCGCGCAGAAATTCCCCACTGACTGGGGACCTCGCAAAGTCTTGGGCTGAGAATGGAGAAGACCACGCCCTCCCCCGGCTTGACACTGGCTGGCTGAACTGTCAATAATCTTGAGGTCAGCCAGCCAGAGTTTTCATTGGTTTATTTTCTGGTCGTCGGCTAGACCTTCCACTCCTGATAACCGGCTCGGCCGGCCTGAGACCGGGAGCGTCCCGGGAGGGAGCCGGGCAGCCCGCGGCCCCGGGAGCCCGCCCCGAGCGTCCGGGGAGGGAGCCGGGCAGCCCGCGGCCCCGGGAGCCCGCGCCGAGCGTCCCCCATCGGCCGCCCCGGGGAGTCTCAGTGCCCCGCGGTGCCGCTTGCCCCCTCCCGGGGCATCTCTCGGGGGGAGGGGGGGGCGCTTGCTTTCTTGCTCCTTGCCTCTTGTCTCGGTCTGTTTCTCAGCAGATGCACAGCCCGGGTGATCAAGGGTCTTGGAAGGGGAATCCTTGATAACTGTGCTCTTTGGCCTCCCTCCCTTACGATAATAGTAGACTTTAAAGTTTGCAAAGTTCATTTTACAAACATCTCACTTGATCTTCACAACAACCCTGGGAGGTAGGTTCTGTTAGCCCATTTTACAGATGAGGAAACTCAAGGCAGGCACATTTGAGGGTCATACAAGGCCACATTTGAATCTAAGGCACCACCCGCTGCCCCTCTACCCCACTTTCCCCTCCCACCTTCAAGCCCCAGATTTGGCTTGTTTCATGTAAGTTTTCAGCTCTCTCTCTGTACGGCGACCGTCAGTTCTAGGCCAGCTTGGTAAAGAGGACACAGGTTTCCCCGTCCCTTCAACCTCTTTTGCAAATATCACAGCTTCCTTTGCTGAAAATGGGACGTTCTGCATAGCGACCTTAACAGTTTTGTGTCTTTGAAGTACTAGACCCGGAGCTCTTGCCTGTTCTACCCGCCCTAAACCACCTCCAGGGGACTGCCTTTGATAGGGCTGACTTCTGTAAAGAGAGTTAAAATTTTTATTTTTAATTGAGTAGCCTCGGGTAAGCTATAGGTCAGGTGAAAATTATTAACTGCAGAGAGAGGTTCCTTAGAGAACAGGTGAGTGATGGGTTCTATCACTTCATGGCAGTTTTTCTTTTTCACAGCAACAGACCACCAACACTGTAGAGGAGCCCTTGGATCTCATCAGACTCAGTCTAGATGAAAGAATTTATGTGAAAATGAGAAATGACCGAGAACTGCGAGGAAGATTGCATGTGAGTTAAATAGATCAAATCTTGGACACATGAGCGACTTTCCTAATGCTTAAGTTTTTCTGGAGATGGGATTTGGGATTTCACTGGTAAAAGAAACAGAGAATGGGGAAATTCCTTCTCATTGCAGAAGTGTGTACCTCCTTTGCCTATGCCGCTGAAGCTAAGTTACTTTCTTGGGGTCACAGTTGGTATAAGTTTCTGGGAGGATTCTTAAATCAGTTTCTGAGTCCAAGACCAGCTTTAAAAAAAAATCTTCCACACTGTAGTTCTTCTCAGTAGGATTTGTAGTCTTCTCTAAATGTTATAGCGCGCATTTAGAGGCAGAAGGGACATCATCTGGTCCATGCTACATCTGAAGCCCAGAAGGGTTTGGCTGGAGTCACACAGATAATAAGTAACAGAGATAAAATTTGAGCCCAGGTTCTCTGACTCCACTGTCTTTCCCCCCATAACATTAAACTAATGTGGGTGTTTTTAGGACCTAGATTTGAATCCTGGATCTACTGGATGATTTGGGGCATGTCTCAGAATGTCTTTGGGTTTCATTTATCTCATTCATGTCATCTGTAAGATTGAATTTTAGTTCTAAATCCTGTGAAATCTGTGGAATATGAAAATGAGCTAGAAGCTTGTCAGACACTTAGTAAAGGTTTTAGGGTGGAAGTGTCAAACTGGCAGCCCCCAGAATTCCCCAGGTATAGCAGTCAGATGAAAATAGATCATATTAATGGGATCCACAAAGATCTTTTTCTATTTCATTCTTACATCACTGATTTAAGGAACTGTGTGGAGCAAACAGTACCAAATCATGCCTGCTCTGGGTGGCTTCCATTCTGCCAGCAACACGGACACCAATAATTATACTTACGTCTGAAGGGAGGCAGCAAGATCAGGCCTTGTATCTATTTTGTCCCCCCGCATGTGTTACCTGTTTTCTTCCTCATCTACCCCATGAGTTAGTTCCTTGGTAGCAGGACTGTTTTCACTTGTCTTTGTATCCTCACTATGTGGCACATAATAGGCCCTTAAAAGATATTTGGTTACTTAAAAATATTCTGGAATATTTGAGGATTAAGAGAACCATCACACATGAAGATATTAGGAAGCACTTCAGGAAAGAGGCAATATCTGCTGTAAATGGTAAGAGACTTTGTCTTTACACAGAAGGCTGAGTTTTTTAATCCCGATTATTTGCCTCACTACTTGTATAACTTGAGACAAAACTGAGCTTCTCTGGATCCCATTTTCTAGAAGACCCCTAAGATCCTTTATAATTCGAAAATCTGTAAATTTACTGAATAAGGAATTTGAAAGATCAGTCAGTTCATAAACATTGATTAAGCGCCTATTGTATGCCAGGCACTGTGCTAAGCTCTGGGGATCATAAAGAGGCAAAACATAATCCCTGCCATCAAAGAATTTACAGTCTAAATGGGGAAGAAAACAAGCAAACAAATATGTACAAATAAGCTATATACAGACTAAATAGGAAGTAAACAAGAGAGAGAAGATACTAGTATCAAGAGGGATTGGGAAAGGCTTATTGTAGAAGGGATTTGGGTTGGGACTTGAATTAAGCTGGAGGAATCAGTAGATGGAGAAAATGATCAGAGAAGGAGTGTTTTGTTTGTGAGACAACCTGGAGATTGAAGAGTACTGTATGTTGTAAATACTGTAGGACTATACAGTATAAAAAAACGAGAAAGGTAGGAGGGAGCTTGATGATGGAGGGCTTTAAGTGCCAAACAAAACATTTTATATTTGCTCCTGGAGGCAATAGGGAACCACTGGAATTTGTTGAGTAAGAGTGATATCGGGTGACCTGGCTGGACCTGTACTTTAGGAATTGGATTAGTGGATTAGATTAGGGAGAGATGTGAAGTAAGCATAATCCAGGTGATGAGTGCCTGCATCAAAGTGAGAGGAGAAAAGGGGGTTTATTAGAGAAATGTTGCAAAGGCAAATTCTGTGGGCCTAGGAAACAGTCTGGATTGACAGAGGTGGAATCCAGGATGACTCCTTAGTTGTGAGCCTGATGGTGTTGCCCTTTGCAATAATAGGGAAGTTAGGAGTGAAGGAAGATTTAGGGGGCAAGATAATGAATTCTGTTTGGGACATATATTGAGTTTTGGATGCCTATTGGACATCCAGTTCAAGTTCATCTGAAAGGCAATTGTAAATTCAGGATTGGAGGTCTGCAAGGCTGGGTGGAGGTAGGAAAGGTAGATCAGTATAAAGAAGGTAATTAAATTACACGGGATAAATCTGGTGAAGGAGTATAATGGGAGAAGAGGATACAAGACAGAACTCTGTGGGTTACCTACAGTTAGAAAGTGTGATGTAAAGGAGGATCTAACAAGAGAATCAGAAAAGTAGTAATCAGATAGGTATGAAGAGAACTAGAAGAGTGAGTATTCTGAAAACCTAGAAAAAGGAAAGTATCAAGGAGGAAAGAATGATCAGAGTGTCAAAGGCTAAAGACAGGTTGAGGAGAATGAAGATTGGGAAAAAGCCATTAGTTTGGCTATTAAGAATGGGGATACAAGCCTGCAGAAATGTATGGAAGCAGAATATAATTTTTTTGTTGCAGCATTATATAGTTTTATGAAATACTTTGCATATGTTAACACATTTTAATATTTATTTTATGGTTTTTCAATTTTTAAAAGTTCTGATTTCTCAATTCTATTTCTCCCTCTTTCCCCATCTCCCTCTGAGATGATAACAATTAGATATAGGCTCTACATGTGCAATTACATAAAACATTTCCATATTGGTCATTTTGTATAAGAAAATAATAAATGGCATGCTTCAAACTATTTTTGATCAATATCAGTCTTTCTCTAGAGACAGGTAGTATGCTTCATCATTACATCTTTGGGATTGTGTTAGATCATTGTATTTTTGAGAATAACTAAGTCATTCACAATTCTCCACTAAATAACATTGCAGTTACTATGTACAACATTCTCCTGGTTCTGTTCATTTCACTCAATTGCAGTTCATGTCTTTTCAGATTTTTCTGAAATTATCCTCATCATTTCTTATATCACAATAATATTTCATGCCTTGTTTAGGCATTCCCCAATTGATGGGCATCCTTTTGGTTTTCAACTTTTAATCACCATAAAGAAAACTGCTGTAGATATTTTTGTACAAATAGGTCTTTTTCTTTCTTTTTTTTTTTTTTTTTTTTTAATATCTGTATAGACCTAGCACTGGTATTTCTGGATCAAAGGATATGCACAATTTGGTAGCTCTTTGGGTATAGTTCCAAATTACCCCAGAATGGTTGGATCAGTTCACAACTGTGCATTAGTGTCCCAATTTTCTCATATTCCCTCCAACATCTAAAATTTTTCTTTTTTATCATATTAGCCAATCTGACAGATGTGAGGAGTTACTTTAGAGTTCTTTTAATTTGCATTTCTCTGATCAAAAGTGATGAAGAACATTTTTCATATCACTATAGTTTTGATTTCTTTGTCTGAAAACTGCCAGTTCACATCCTTTAACCATTTGTCAATTGAGAAATGACTTGTATTTTTATAAATTTAACTCTGCTGTTTATTTTCAAAATAATATTCAAGTTAATATTTTTTTCACCCTTGCAAAACCTTGTGTTCCAAAAATTTTTTTTCTTTCTTTCCCTTCACCCCCTTTCCTAGACAGCAAGTAATCCAATAGGTTAAACATGTGCAATTCTTCTATACATATTTCCATAATTATCATCTGCACAAGAAAAATCAGATCAAAAAGGAAAAAAATGAGAAAGAAAGCAAAATGCAAGCAGACCACAACAATAAAAATGGTGAAAATACTATGTTGTGAACCACACTCAGTCCCCAGTCTTCTCTCTGGGTGCAGATGGTTCTCTCCATCACAAGTCTATTGGAACTAGCCTGAATCACCTCGCTGTTGAAAAGAGTCACATTTGTCAGAATTTATCATCATATAATCTTGCTGTTGCTGTGTACAATGTTTTCCTGCTTCTACTCACTTAGCATCAGTTCATGTAAGTTTCTCCAGACCTCTTTGAAATCATCCTACTAATCGTTTATTATAGAATAATAATTTTCTGTAACATTCATATACCATGACTTATTCATCTATTTTCCAACTGATAGGCAGCCACTCAGTTTCCAGTTTATTGCCACTACAAAAAGGGTTCCTACAAACATTTTGCACACAAAAGTCCTTTTCCCTTTTTTATGATCTCTTTGGGAAACAGGCCCAGTAGAGGCACTGCTGGATCAAAGGATATACACAGTTTGATAGCCCTTTGCACATAGTCCAAATTGCTCTCCAGAATAGTTGGATCGGGTTCATAACTCCACCAACAATGTGTTAGTGTTCCAGTTTTCTCACCTCCCCTGCAACATTCATCATTTTTTCCTGTCATCTTAGTCAATATAAGAGGTATGTAGTGGTACCACAGAGTTGTCTTAATTTGCATGAATAATGAGATCTTTATCAGAGATGCTTGTTGCAAATCTGTTTTCTCAGTTTTGTGTTTCCTTATAATTTTGCTTGCATTGGTTTTGTTTGTGCAAAAACTTTGAAATTTTATATAATCTCTCTATTTCTTGTTTGGTTCTAAATTCTTCCCTTTTTCATAAATCTGACAGATAAAACTCTTTCATACTCTACTAATCTACTCATATTATCATCCTTTATGTGTAACTTATGAACACCTTTTGCCCTTATCTTGGTATATTGTGTGAGATGTTGGCCTATACCTAGTTTCTGCCATACTATTTTCCCAGCAGTTTTTGTCCAATATTGAGATCTTCTCCCAGAAACTGCTGACTATTACTACAGTTGTTTACTATCGTGTCTTGTTTCTTAGCCAGTATGAGATTGTTTTACCACTTTTATACAGTTTGAGATTTGGTACTGCTAGACTACCTTCTTTTACATTTCCCCCCCATTGATTCCCTTGATATCTTTGAGCTTTTATTCTTCCAGATGAATTTTGTTATTATTTTTCCCAGTCATAGTTTTTTGATAGTTTGATTGGTATGACATGGAACAAATAGATTAATTTAGAGAGAATTGTCATTTTTTTATATTGGCTCAGCCTACCTATCAGCAGTTAATTGTTTAGATCTGATTTTATTTGTATGAAAAGTGTTTCATAATTGTGTTCATATAGTTTCTGGGTTTGTATTGGCAGGTAAACTCCCAAATAGTTTATATGGTCTGTAGTTATTTTAAATGGAATTTTGCTTAACTATCTTTTGCTGCTAGACTTTGTTGGTAATACATAGAAATGCTGATGATTTTTGTTAGTTTATTTTGTATGCTGCAACTTCACTAAAGTTGTTCATAATTTCAAATAGTTTTTTAGTTGATTTTCTAGTATTCTCTAAATATACCATAATATCTGCAAAAAGTGATAATTTTATTTCCTTCTTGTATATTCTAATTCCTTTCTTTTTCTTCTCTTATTGCTATAGCTAACATTAAGTACAATATTAAATAATAGAGATGATAATGGGCACCCTTGGTTCACCTCTGATTGTACTGGGAAGGCTTTTGGCTTATCCCCATTACAAATAATGCTTGCTGATGGTTTTAGATGAATATTATTTATTGATTTAATGATAATTATTATATGTCTTTTAAAGATAACTTATTTTGTCAGAAGCTTTTTCAGTATCTGTTGTTGGTTTTGTTATTGATGTGGTCAATGATGCTGATAGTATTCCTAGTATTGAATTAGCCCTGCATTCCTGGTATAAATCCCACCTGATTGTAGTATGTTATCCTTGTGATAAATTGCTATAACCTCTTGGCTAATAATTTAATGTAAAATTTTTTGCATCAATCTTCTTAAGGAAATTGGGCTATAAATTTCTTTGTTTTGGCTCTTCTTTAGTATGAGCACCATATTTGTGTTGTGAAAGGAATTTGGTTAAGACTCCTTCACCTATTTTTCCAAATTGCTTATATAACTTTGGGATTAACTGTTCTTTAAATGTTTGGTAGAATTTGCTTTTGAATCCATCTGCTCCTGGGGATATTTTTCTTAGGAAGTTCATTGATGGCTTGTTTGGTTTCTTTTTCTAAGATGGGGTCATTTAAGTATTTTATTTCTTCTGTTAACATGGGTAATTTATATTTTTTAGATATTTAATCATTTCATTTAGATTGCCAAATTTTATTGGCATAAAATTGGGTAAAATAGCTCCTAACAGTTTTTAAAATTTCCTCTTCATTGGTGGTGAATTCATCCCCTTCATTTTTTTTAAGCGAAAAAAGGAATATGTTTTATTATTATTAAAGCTTTTCATTTTCAAAACACATGCATAGATAATTTTCTTTTTTTATTATAGCTTTTTATTTACAAAATATATGCATAGGTAATTTGTCAGCATTGACAGTTGCAAATCCTTTTGTTCCAACTTTTTCCCTCCTTCCTCCCACCCCTTCCCTCAGATGGCAGGTTGACCAATATGTGTTAAATATGTTAAAGCATAAGTTAAATACAATATATGTATACATATCCAAACAATTATTTTGCTGTACAAAAAGAGTCGGACTTTGAAATAGTGTACAATTAGCCTGTGAAGGAAATCAAAAATGCAGGCAGACAAAAATAGAGGGATTGGGTATTCTATGTAGTGGTTCATAGTCATTTCCCAGCATTCTTTCCCTGTATCCCCTTCATTTTTGATACTAGTAACTTGGTTTTCTTTTTTCCTTTAGTCAAATTAACCAATCGTTTACTTATTTTATTGTGTTTGTTGTTGTTTTTGTTTTTTCATAAAAACCAGCTTCTTAGTTTTATTTATTAATTCAATGATTTTCTTTCAATTTTGTTAATCTTGCCTTTGATTGTCAGAATTTCCAATTTGGTGTTTAATAGGGGATTTTTAGTTTGTTCTTTTTCTAGTTTTCTTTTAGTTGTGTACCCAATTCATTGGTCTGCTTTTTTCTCTATTTTATTGATATAAATAGAGATTTAAAATTTCTCCTAAATATTGCTTTGGCAGCATTCTATAAAACTTGGTATGTTGTTTTCATTGTTGTAATTTTCTTTAATAAAATCAATTTTTTTTCTGTGATTTATTCTTTGATCCACTTGTTTTTTAGGAAAATTGAGGTCCCCCACTAGTATAATTTTGTTATCTATTTCCTCCTGTAACGCGTTCAACTTTTTCAAAAATTTAGATACCCTACCATTTGGTGCATATGTGTTTAATATTGATATGATTTCTGTCTGCAGTACCTTTCAGCAAGATAATCTTTATCTTACCTTCTTTATCTCCTTTAATTAGATCTATTTTTGTTTTTGCTTTTTCTGAGATCATGATTGTTATCCCCGTTTTCTTTGCTTTAGCTGACACATAATAGATTTTGATCCAATCCTGTGTGGATCTCTGTTTCAAATGTATATCTTGTAAACAACATTATAGGCTTCTTTTTCTTTTCTTTTTTTTCTTTTTTTTTTTTTAATCCAGTCTACCATCCACTTCCTTTTTATGAATTAGGACATCCATTCACATTTGTAGTTAAACTGTGTATTCCCCTCAATGCTGATTTTTCACTTGTTTATTCACCCCCCCCCCCCCCCCCCCCCCCCCCCCCCCCCCCCCCCCCCCCCCCCCCCCCTCCCTTTACCCCTGCCTTTCCCTCCTCACAAATGTTTTACCTTCTAATCTGTGGGTAAGGGTATAAGACCCTATGTGGATAGAGGGAAGAAAGGAAGGAGGGAGAAGTCTTCCAACTGACCAATTGAAGACCAGCTTTACTCACAGAGGTTGTTTGCCTTTCATTCTCCAAGGGAACCATGACATCAGGGAGTTGAAGCTATGACATGTGAGTGAATTGCATTGAAGTGAGGGGAGGCTGGACAAGAGCATTTGCCTCACTTTCCCCTCCAGAACCATCTGGGTCCAGTGGCAAGATGGAGATCAAAATGACTGAAGATGGCTCTGAATGCAGTGGGGGACCTTAGCCTTTTTAAGCTGAGGTCTTCAGTAGGTCTCAGTTTGACTCAGGCTGCACTCATTCAGTGATTAAGGCTAAGTAGCAATTGAGGCAAAGAATGATCTCTCTCACCTAGTTCAAAAAAAAAAAATCTAAATGAATGAATGAATCTGAGAGGGGAAGACCCTCAGGGTTTCTGGCCAGAGCAGAAATGACTGCTATTTACACTCAATCTGAGTCAGAATCATTTGTTTGTTTATTTATTTTGTCCTGGTATGTATTTGGCCACTGGACCCAGATAGCTCTGGAGGGGGAAGTAAGGCAGGTGACCTGCACAGCCTCCCTCACTTAAATCCAACTTACTTGCATGTCATGGTATCACTTCCCTGATGTCCTGGTCGTCTTGGAGAACTAAAGACAAACAACAATCTTTACTTCTGAGACCAATTTATATCACTCTTCGAAATTTCCTCTGTGGACATTTTGTCCTTCTCTGAGTTGGTATGAGCATTTGATACTGCATTGTCCCCCCTTTTTGTGCTGGGGCTCTGGGTCTTACTTGCTGGCTTTAGCATTAATTAAGCATTGGCTTAGTTTCTTGCTTTCTCTGGAGGAGTAAGCTTCCTTTCTGCCTTATAAACCCATGTTGGCTTTTCTTGCATGTGGGATTTAGCAGATGGCCAGCTCCAGGGATGGGGCTTTGCTGCTGGATTGCTATAGTATTAGAGTCTTTCTGGTAGCTGGCCCTGGGGAAGGGCCTTCACTCCTGATCCAAAATGGGCTCAATGCTTGTGATGTGGGTAGAGTTGCTGGAGTGAGGTCTTGTGCTGTACAAACTGATCACTTGTTTAAGGCTCTATTGATTTACAGGAAGGTAAGGTCTTTTATGGTGGATTACTCCACACTTGGAGCTTTCTTTCAAGTCCCTTGCTATGAGGTGGGCAGCTGCTGCTGCTGTTTCTCTTGGATCTCTCTCCCCTTCTACCCAGGAGAAAACTTTCCTCCTGGGTTGGTAAGCTGCTTTGCTACTCCTAGGTCAATCCTGAGGTTGTTTTCTAGTTATTTGGAAGGAAATTTCAGAGGGTTTTAGATCTTCCTTCCTCACTTTACTATCTTGACACTAGAAGATGTTTAAGCCATTTAATTCTCAACAACCACTAAGAAGTAGGTTCCATCATATCTTCATTTTACACGTGAGGTGTCTGAGATTTAAAGAGGTTGAGTGGGCATATAAAGTTCCCAGAACATTTAATAAATAGTATCACAAATAAGAACTTTTGGCATTTATGTATTATATAATTGTATTTGTCCACATGCACACATGTTCTCTCATTCACTTGTCTTCTAACTTAATAAAAGTTTGGTAATTAGTAAATGGCTCAGAGAGGATTACCTGTATATGCTGGATGTTATTATTATTTTTTAAAAGATTTATTGCTGTCTTTTTTAAAAATACTTTATTTTTACCCCAGTTGCAGGTGAAGAAAATTTTTAACATTCATTTTTACAGGATTTAAGTTCCAAATTTTTTTCCCCTCCCCACTTCCAAAGATGGTAGATAGTTGGATATAGTTTATACATATGTTATCATGTAACACACATTTCCATATTAGTCATGGCTGTGAAAGAAGAAAAAGATCAGAAGGGGGAAAAATCACCAAGAAAGACTAAAGCAAGTGATAAATATATGTGTCAATCTGTATTCATGGTCTATCAGTTCTTTTTGAAAGCATTTTCTTTGGTGAATTCTCTACTTTTCTTGGATCGTTGTGTTGCTGCGAAGAACTGAGTCATTTCTAGTATATCATCACAGGGTTTTTGATACTGTGTACAATGTTTTTCTGGTCCTGCTCATTGATAAACATCCTCTGCGTTTCCAATAGTTTACCACTATGAAAAGAACTGCAATAAATATTTTTGCACATGTAAGTCCTTTTCCATTTTTTATGATCTCTTTGGGATACAGATCTAGTAATGATAATTGCTGGGTCAAAGAATGTGCATTGTTTGGTTGCTCTTTGGGTATATGCTCTCTAGAATGGTTGGATTAGTTTACAACTCCATCAGCAGTGCATAGGTGTTGTGATTTTCCCAAGTCCTCTCCTATCACTTTACTTTTTTTGTCATATTAGCCACAGTATCTCAGAGCTGTTTTAATTTGGATTTCTCTAATCAGAAATGATTTGGAGCACTTCTTTATCTATAGATAGCGTTGATTTCTTCATCTGAAAACTGTCTGTTCACATCCTTTGACCATTTTTCATTTGAGAAATATATTTAAAAAATGAAGCCTTTATCAGAGACACTTGCTGTAAAGATTGTTTCCCAGTTTTCTGCTTTCCTTCTCATCTTGGTTGCATTGGTTTTGTTTGTGCAAAAAAATTTTAATATAATCAAAATTATCTGTTTTGCCTTTTGAATGCTCTCCATTTCTTTGGTCGTGAATTCTTCCCCTTTCCATAGATTTGATAGGTGGTTTTGCTCTTATTATTTGCTTATGGTGGCACCCTTTAGGTCTAAATCAGGCACCCATTTTGGCCTTATTTTGGTATATGGTGTGAGATGCTGGTCTGTACCTAGTTTGTGTCCTGTTTTTCAGTTTTTCTAGGAGTTTTGTCAAATTGTTAAGTTCTTGATGCCATTTTTTTTTTTTTTTTACATTAGTGTTATTTCTAGAAAATTTCTTTACCCAACTTCTTTTGGTAACAAAGACAAATAATGAAACAAAAGCATTTGATGCAGTGTTTGCATCTGACAATGTATTCCATCTTTGGTACTGGTAGTATCTTGCCTCTTCACTGTAACACGTGTGTCATGGCCTATTTTCCAGGATGTTCCTTTTTTCTTTTACTTAAGATTTGACTTCTTTTCATAGATCCTCTTATTTGCATTGTTGCATTATTATGTTGTGTATATCGTTCTTTTGGTTTTATTTATACCATGTCCTTCAGATAAATACCAGTATTCATTTCTTACAACACAATACTATTAGAAACCACTGCTTTTTCATGTGTTCTTCAAATGATGGACGCTTGTTTTATTTTCAGTTCTTTGCTAGCACAAAGTGCTGATATGAATATTTTGGCATATATTAGATCTCCATTCCTGTCTTTGACTTCTTGGAATTTTGCCCAGTAGTGCAATCGTTACGTCAAATGTTTAGTTACCTTTCTTGTATGATCCAAAATTGATATCTAGAATAACTGGACCAGTTCCCAGGTAACAGATTTATGACTAGTGCCTTAGTGTGCCTTACCTTCCCACAGCTGCTTCCACATTGATTTCTTGGGTTTTTGTTCGGTCCTTTTGTTTGTCTTTCCCATTCTTCAGGATGCAAGATATAACTGCAAGAGTTATTTTCATTTCCATTTCTCTAGTGTTAGATTGTATTTAATTTTACGTATCCAAAATGGCCTTATTTGTTTTTTATTCTTTCTTCTATCTTTCTAGTTGTCTCCTCCTTCTCTTTATTACTCAGGCATTTGGAGATTTGGAAGGGATCTCAGAGATCATCATTCGGTCCCAATTCTCCCTGAATGGGAATTTTTTTCTTCCACATCCCTATGAGAGGCCTGTCTGACTTCCACAGGAAGCCTGACTGGGGAGGGGAACCTTTTCCCTCTAAAAGCAACCAATTCTACTTGGGCATAGCTCTAAGTGTTAGGACTTTTTAAGTTATGAACTTAAACACCAATTAGAATGAGTATTTCTATCTGCAAATAGAAAAAGATTGCACACAAAATTCCCAGTGTCTCTTATGCACACTTTGCTTTTTTTTTTTTTTCCTTTTTTTTGAAAACAGAAGAAACTCGGTATATAATTTTTCAAAGCTTTCCTGCTTGTCTATGTATCCTTTTGACCTTTTGTCTGTAATCTTTTGTGCATTAAAAAAAAAAAGATGTTTCAATGACTCATTTCTTTTTCTTTCCTTCTTTTTTGGAGGACAACACCATCCCATCTCCCCCTTTTACCTCCAAATGAAAAAACAAGGGTAAAACTTATAATAAATATATATGAGGTCAAGCAAAACAAATTTTCACATTTACTATCTTAGAAAATGTATGTCTCAGTTTTTACTTTGAGTCCATTGGCTTTTTCTCTGTCGGGGTAAGTAGCCAGCATCGTTATTGGTCCTTTGGAATCATGATTGATTGCTGCATTGAGTAGAGTTCCCAAGTCTTTGAAAAAAATTTTTTTTCCCTTCGAAGAATGTTATTATTATAGAAATTGTCCTTCTGGCACTGCTTACTCATTTTTATGGGTATAGTTCCTTTTCTTTCTGTCTTTCTGTCTTTCTTTTTCTTCTTTTTCTCTGCCTTTTTTGGAAAAATACATATATATTTTAAACATTGCTGTTGTTTATCTTTCTCTCCTCTCTCCCTCCCTCCCCCTCAAGATTGTGCCAGTAAGAAATAAGTACACTTAAACACATTGACCACATATTTTAAAGCTGGGAAAAGCACTTCTTTTTGTTCTCAGAGTAGCTTTAATTACTTATGTGCTATGGATAGTGTGCCTCCTTTAAATAATATGTAAGGTGTGTCCTACTTAATGAAGTTTTACATATTCTAAGTAAATTTTAAAATTGTGTCTATTAAGAGAGTTTTTTTTTTTAGCCAAGAAAGGTAAATCATGATTATATTAATGATCTCTTTACTTCAGAACACATCGAAAAAAATAGTAATATACATTTTTATATTAACTGAATTCAGGCATGTACATATTGTAAACTGTTTATACATGTTCTGTAATTGAACAATTCAACTGCATTTCTTTCTTTAGGCTTATGATCAGCATTTAAACATGATTTTGGGAGATGTAGAAGAGACTGTGACAACTATAGAAATTGATGAAGAAACCTATGAGGAGATCTATAAAGTAAGTTATTTTTGCCTATTTTGCCTAATGGAATGATTTAATATTCTTAATTTTTCAGTTCAACAAAATTGATTCCATCCCTGTTAATATGCAACCCTTACAGACAATTGCTTCTTTTTTTTAAACACTGTTCTTTTGGCTTCTGTAACACTGTAGTATACAGGCTCAATTTTCATTCTTCTTTTCATTTCCTGGTTCTACTTCCTTAATGTTAGACTTTAATCTTCTACTCTTTATCCAATTTTTTTTTTTAAAGAGATCTACTGTCTTCTTACTGTCCTACATCTAGCTCCTTCTTCAGCTCCTTTGTCATTTGGTCAAAGATGGGGAGTCAGGATGCCTAGATAGAGACTATCTATATCTAGTCCAGTCTTCTCTTTTAGAGGTGAGGAGACTGATAAACCCGGACAGGTTTAAGTTCCTTGCCTACAGCCACATAGGTTGAAAGTGACAGAGGCAGTGCCTGAATTCATTTCCTCTGTGCCCAAAGGCAGTTCTTTCTATTCCAAATGTCCTATCTGCCTGCCAGATATTTCCTTTTGTATCTTGCCATTTCTTCAAATTTAGTGCTTACTTATTTAATTTCATTGCTATGTTTTGGTCTTACTTCATCCTCATTTCCAAATAAATCCCTTTCTACCTCCCTAGAGTTATTGCTTGTAACAAAGAATAAAAAAGAAGGAAAGTAGAGAAAAAGCAGTTCCCCAAAGCTGAGCCTCACAGTCTGTGACAGCACCTGGCTCTGTAAAGAACAGAAGGAAAAGCATGTTTTCCTCTCTTTTGGGCCAATCTAAACCATTATAATTACATAGCATTCAGTTTTTGGTTTTTGTTTTGTCCATTTGCCTTGTTGTAATTATATTTCTTTTCCTGGTCCTGCTTACTTAACTTTACATCAGTTCACATTATCTCCCATTATTTCTTATAATATTGCATTCTGTTCAAGTACTATAGCCATTTCTCAAATTGATGGGCATTTGCTTTGTTTCTAGTCATTGCTATCAATATTTTGGGGTTTGTGGGATTATTTTCTAAAACAGTGGGATCTCTGAGCAAACGCAATATTTCAAAAAATGGAACTTCTCATCTTTCCCTTATGCTCCATAAAAAATTTCAATTGATTTTCCTGAGTTTCCCGTTTCCCTTAATGTTATATCTATTTCCTGGTCATCCAGTCTTAAAACTTTAGAATAACTTTGATGGTTGATATGGGGTAATGAAAATTGAATTAGTGAATTCTTTTTTTCTTTTTGGCTGAGCACATGTAGACAATCGGGTTTTGAAATAATTTCTCTGTGTTATTTGTGGCTAGTCTAACTGTGTATTCCGACATTCTATTTGACATTCATAGAATTTTTCTTTGTTTTAAAAAAAAATCCATAAGTATTTGTTTAAGATATGTTCTATAAAGTTTTTTCTTTTTTTTTTTCCTCTCAGTCAACCAAGCGGAACATTCCAATGCTGTTTGTCCGAGGTGATGGGGTTGTATTAGTAGCCCCTCCATTGAGAGTTGGCTGAAACCAAGACTTTATCCTGTGTGGAAAATTGGAGACTCTGGACAATAGCTTCTACAAGAAAAGCTGGTGTTCAAAAGAACAGCCTCTGATAACTTTTTGATATTTAGAAATAATCAAGGAACCCTCTACCCTTAAAATGCATTTATTTCCAGACAATTCCTGATCTAACTGGCGTAACCCTCATTCTTAGATTTCTAATACCAAACCTACAAATTAATGTAAGCATCATAAGACAGGACTCTTTTTCAGTGATTTAATTTGTCTCTTCATCTTGTAGGCAATTATATTTTTTTAATTAAATTTTCCTTTTGGTTTTTTGACCAGGCGACTATTTATCTTGTGGTTCCTGAAAAGTAAAACATCTAGATGGTTGTTTTTATACAGATCATACCAAAACAAAAACATTTGAAATAGAGGAATAATGGAGCCTGCTATTGCACATTCCTGCTCTATCTTGTGTTTAGGCACTAAGCTTTAATGGCTGCACACGCACATGCGTGCACACTTACGGCTGTATTTTCACTAAGAGAACATAGTGTGCTGTTTATTTTTCCCCTAGCAGATTGCAAACTGCATCAAGAGTTGTCAAGGAAGAGAGCATCACTCCTTGCTTTAGCGAGTTGCATCTTTTGGGACTGGGTGGTATTGATTCATGGCCAGTTAATTTGCACATCTGCTACGTGTGTACTCAATCATCTATTATAAGGCATGGTATCAAGTCACATATTATTTTTAGTGATATACTATAAAAAGGACATTTTGTCACCATTTGATTATAGCATGAGATGTTCCCTCTTTTCATCATTGCTTTTCACAGTCCTGGCAGTAGGTGGTGCAAGTTCCTTCTCTTTGCTCTGCTCTTGGCCCAGCCTCTCTTTGCAGGGCCAGCCTAGCTGGGCAGGAGCTCCTTCTGCTGCGGCTCTCTCATTTTAAACAGGTGGCTTTGCTGTCTTGGGGGGTAGTTGGGTAGCACTTCTGTTGTTTGACAGTCTCTAAGCTGTAACTCTGTTCTGTTGAATAACTCCTGGAGTAGCTTCAAGTCCCCATTATAAGTAAAGTTATGACATTTCTACAGTGGAGCACTGAACAGTGGCAAAAGAGTCTCCTTTATCTCTTGTCCTGCCACCATCTATAATCTGATTCATTAGTTTCCTTTCAGGGACTTGAGATTACACATTTTTAGGACTGGAAAGGACTTTAGAGATCATCCGGTCTTAGTTTCACAATAGAAAAAGATGAGACCATGTATGTTAGTATCCTTTGGAACTAAAATAGGGATCTCTTGATTCCTGTTGTAAGATTGACACTGAAATGGACTATTTCCTCAGGAAGCCTACAATCTCCTGAGGCTGGGGGCAGGACATGTGCTGAGATAAGAGATTGCCCAATGATTTGGAGGTGGAGGAGTGGAGAATCAATTAACTGAGACAATCAGGAGAAGCCTGTCAAGAGAACTTGATAAGAGTGCATCCTAGGCATGGAGGGCAGCCATGCAAAGGTGAACTTAGAAGTAACGGGAAGCCAGGAGGCTTGGTTGACTGGAATTAAGCTCAAGTCAGATGAGCTCAGGCTTGAGAGAGGTGGGAGTCAAGGGTTTATATTTTATCCTTGGAGTCAATAGTGGGCTACTAAAGGTTCTTGAGCATGTGAGGGAAGGCAGGACTAGTTGGGAGATCTTTGGAAGAGTCAGGAGATGGGGACTGAGGACCTGAGCCTAGGGAGTGGCTAAGGAGTTTCTCTGTAGAGTGAAGGCTGATAAGTCAGGCCCCTGGGGCACTAGTACAATGCAACCTGCTCTCTTTGGGGCATGTTGGATTCCTCTAATTGGAGATGTCTGGAGTTGGGACAGAAGGGCAGAACTAGATTATATGTAATGGGAACTGATGAGAATACAGAGGAAAGTAAAGATGCCTTAGCACAGAGCCCTTAAGTAATCTCACACAGGGATCTAAGATCCAAAAAAAAGACTGAGAAAGAAGTGAAGTATGCTGATCCTTCTTCCACTCCTCTCTCTCCCTGAGGGTTTCTGACACATCTCTGGACACTCCAACACTGATTATTCCCTGAGGTGCAGCCCCTCAGTCTCATCCCTTCCCATAAAACCTTCCTTACATGCTGGTTTTGTGTGTGTTTTTTTTCATCTCTCTTGTTTTCTGGAAGCCTTTACTCACCGTTGACCCTCATCTACCAAGTGTTAACCCTTGGAAAGCTCTGAAAGTTTCCCTAGCTGTACCCATTCAGCAGAGCTCATTGTTTTATAAAGATGTCCTGGTGGTGGTGGTGGTGGTGGTGGCGGCGGCGGCTGTTCACAAAGGGGTCATGCATAACAAATGTCTTGAGAGGATAGAGTATGTTGGCCAGAAGTACATTGGTAAGACTTCCAGTGTGCCAAAAAATTAGTCTGTGGCAATATTGAAGCATAGTTTGTTTAAAACATTTTCTATAATTAAGAACCTATAAAATGTTAACTAGCCTTGCTCACATGTTACTGTTATGTTGTGGTTTTTATTTTTTGAAGAAGATCAGTGACATGGGGTGATGTCTTGATTCTCAATTGGATGTGAAGGAGACTTACATAAAGTCATCAGTCTCTCTATCTTCCTGAGTCTTAGAAGTCCATTGGTGATGGCCTCTGATGGAGTGAGTGACCTTGGTGGCTTTGATGTCTGACCACTCAGCACTCCACAGCCCTTGCTTTCAGCTTCCTGGCTGGCTGATGGAACAAATTCTCATTTGCCCATTCTTCTTGGAGAAATCTTCACACACTTAGTGTAAAAACATCCCCCTAACTAATGGACGAGTTTGAAGTTAGTCCATCTGCCAAGATAATTTTACCAGCATGTGACTACATGCTACAGCTTCTTGAAGCCACAGGTGAGAGTTGAATGCCAGGTAAACACCAAATGTTAATGATCATCCCTGAAAAGGGTTCAGCAAGTCCTTATACCAGAAATGCTGGGCCTGCCTGACCACCTTGTACATCATTGGGCAATTAGGGGGCACAGTGGATAGATAGAACGCTGTACCTGTAGTCAGGAGGACCTGATTGTCCAGACTGAACTCAGGGTGATTAATTTTTCAAACACAGCAACTCTTGAAGACTAGCTACCAAGGAGAAAGGCTGCTATCTGCTTCCAGAGGGAAGAACCATATCGACCAAATCACACATCTTTGAAATGAAAACCTTCTTATGACAATTCCCATTTTTGAAGCATACTCAGACATGCAAAATGTATTCCTCACAACCCTGTGAATCGGAGAGTACAAGTTGTATTCCTCTTTTTCAAGTGAAAAAACTGCATATGAATCTTGATCATTTCCTCAGTTGGGATTTGACCGCCGTTGCAGTGCACTGCCTTTTGGTGGCAGCATTGGAGAATAAGGTCAAGAAGTTTTGGTCTTCCTGGTCATCTTAAGTCGCTAAGGAAATGACTTTCTCCTCTCTATTTGAATTTAAGACAATGGGCCAAAACAAAGTCTGGTTAAATTTGGAATCGAGTCAGTGTGAGCTCTAACCTGGAGACCTGAGAAGCTAAGATGACTCTCATTTTCAACCAGTGATCTTTTTTAGCAATGTTCTGTCCTGTGGGGACAGCCTCTGAATTTTGTTGCTGCAGACACAAGTCCTGCCTTCTGTGGTGCCTAGATTAGGATCTTTGCTTGCATTTATATTGCTAGAATTTTACGTGACGTCACAGGCACTGAAGGGGAGTAGCTTGACACAAAGGTTTTTGGCAACATCTAGTTCTCTCCCCTACTTAAAGACTGTGCCACGTCTTTCCTTCTTAACCACCTTGTTCATCTTATAAGCAGATAATACTGGCTTATTCTAGTAACATGCTTCATTTCCTTCCAGAAATATAAATTCTTCTGAATATTAAAAGTGGAGATGGCATGTGGAAGCCAGAGACAAAATCTCTTAAACTTTATTAAGGTGTCATAGAGACAGAAAGTATCTCTGCTATTCATAGAAATATTCAAGAACATTATACTATTTTCTTCATAGGCTAAGAAAGATAACTTCTGTGGTCTGTGAAGGTAGTCAGCTCTACAATATAGCTAAATCCCTTTGAAGTTTACAAATTCCTGTCCCCAACAACTTGGAGCTGTAAATGTAGATAGTACAAGGGATTATCTTTTCTCCTAGCCCACACTTGAACTGGAGAGACAGATGCAAAGAGGCAAAGAAGCTTCACCATGGAATTAACTGTCCAAGCTGGAATCCAAACCTAGGTGTGTCCTGGCTCAGCTCTGCACCATGTTGTTGGAGATATTAGGTTACTCCAAATACATTTCTGAATTGAGATGAGGAAAGGAGGCCCTTGGTTGTTCTGTTTGGCTAGGTAATTTCTTGAAGCTCCTTATATGGATCCAGTGATTAGTAATAAATAGCCTAATAGCCACCCTTTGTCCTCCCCTCCCCCCCAAACCAAATAGATGATGGTAGATATTGATCCTAAGAAGAGTTTGATTCAGGTTATTGCTAATTCCAGTCTTTGACTTTCAATTTCAACAAACGTCTATTAAGGGCAGATTTAGTGTCATGTACAGATGGTACCTTCTTGTTTCAGTTCATATCACCATTTCACCACAGAGGCTCCAGATTTTAAAAAATACATCCACAGAGACAGTGTCTGTACAACTAACAGTTGGAAGACTAATGATTCTAACAGCCCTTCTATAGCCCTTCTCACCCTAATTTGCCAAACTCACCCTTGATAACATTCAAAATGTTCCCAAGATTCTTCATTCCCAAAGTTATTAGCTGGCAGTGTGATGATAATTCAAGTAGGAAGCATTTATTCAGCTCTTTGCATTTGCCTTGCTCTTTGCTAAGCACTGGAGATAAAAAAGAAAAGCAAGATCTCGCATCCTTTGAACATCTGACCTTGTATCTTCATTCCTATCTCACTGAAGAGATGACCCTTTGTTCAGGCAAATCCCCTCAGCATTTCTCCTCCCACCCATCTTCTATAGATTCTTGCTCTTTTTCTACTGACTTTTCCTCTTCTGCCTACAAACAGGCCAGTTTCTTTCTTTAAAAACCCCTCCCTTGATTCACCCAATCTCATTAACTATTGTCCTATATTATTAATTATTGGCCTATATTATTCCTTTCTAAACTTGAGAAAGTTGTCTTCATTATGTGTTTCATTTCTTCTAGGGAAGGCCTGGAAGGAGGGACAGAATTTGGAACTTTAAAAAAAAGAATATTAAAAATATTCTGGCTTCAGACACTTAACACTTCCTGGCTATTTGACCCTAGGCAAGTTATTTAACCCCAATTGCCTCAGGAAAAAAAAAATTATATATAATATTAAAAATAAGAAAATAAAGCCTTGTAATCTGACTTCTGATTTCATTATTCAACCAAAATTGTTCCCTTCAAAGCTTCTTTCTTTGTGATTTCTTAATTGCTAAGTCTAATGGTCTTTTCTCAACCCTCATCTTGACCTTTCCGCAGCCATTGATACTTTATCACCTTGATCCTTTCTAGGTCTTTATGGCTCTGTCTTTTCTTGGTTCTACCTACCAGAATTCTCTTCAGTCTCCTTTGTTGAATCTTCATGTAGATCAGATCCTACTACCTGGATCCGCCCACTTCCTGTTTTCCTTTAAAAGAAAATTTGTAATTGCTTCAGTAAAATTGGTTTCCTTTGTGATCCAATGTAGTTTAATTGCTGCATTTAATACTGTTGCTCTAAGAAGGGCCCATAGGTTTCACCAGACTGCCAGAGGAATTCATGGCATATCCTTTGCTTGACCTTGCTTGGTGATCTCATTAGTCCTGATGGATTCAGTTTTCTGTAGGTGGTTTCCACACCAGTCCTGTATTTCCTAGTCTCCCGAGTCCTAGTTGTCCGTGGTCAGCTGTCTTTTGGACATCTTAAACCGGATGTCCTCTAGCCATCTCAGACTCATGTCCAAAGCCAAATTTCTCGGCACTCCTGTTACTCTTGGAGGCATCATCATCTTGCTAGTTGTGCCCACCCACTATATTCACCCCATCCATCCAGCTTGCTGTTGTCTTGTTTCCTCTTTCCCATCTATCAGATTTGACTAATTCTCTCCATTTCCTGGATCAGGATTCATCACCTCACTTTAACTTGTCTCCGTTTCTTCTACTTGGTTGTCAAAGCAATTTCCTTGAAATATGTCTGATGATGTCTCTCCCCCTTCTCAATCAAGTATGGCAATTTGTGAATTCTAGGATTGGAATATGGTCTATTCGAAGTCCTTCCCAACCTGGCCACTTTCTGCCATCCCTTATAAACTCCAGTCTGCTTGTTCTGGGCTTTTTCCTGTCTCTCACACATGACTTTCCATGGCGGCTGACTGCCTTTTACACTCACAGGGTTGTTTTCAGTGCCTGGAATGTGTGCCCTCCTCATCTCCACCTCCTGTATTCCCTTGCCTCCTTCAAGATTGCTCCAATCCCACCTAGCCCATTGCTGCTCTTTGCCCTGAGGTTACCTTCTCGGGTATCTTGTACATAAGTGGTTGGTTGTATATTGTCTTTCCCAATAGAATGGGAACTTCTTAAGAGCAGGAACTGAGATTTTTTTGTTTTGTTTTTATTTTGGGATTAGTCAACAAGCATTTGTCAGGAATTGGCAAGCTCTGGGGATACAAGAAACAGCAAAAACAGGGTCGGGTGCAAAGACTCTTTGAGGTCAGAAGGTGTTCTATCCAGCAGGCCTGGGAGGCAGAGCCGGGAATTGTGGAGAGGAGGAAGGTGCAAAAAGACAAGGCCAGAGGGGGGCCGGACTCGAAGGGCTTTAAAAGCCAACCACAATGGATTTGACTCTGGAAGCAATTAACTGGAGTGTTTTGAGTAGAGGAGTGACTGGTGAGTCCTGAGCTTTAAGAAACAATCCCTTTGGCAGCCCAAGGAGCCATGTACGGCAGTGTAGAGGCTTCAGGAAAGCCGGCCAATTAAAAAGCAAAACAAGCCAGAAATGAGGAGGCAGCCAGGCTGAATGATGGGAAGGGTGTGTCAAAGAATCCCTGGTTTGGGATCCTGCCACAGGTACTTAACAGCTGTGTGATCCTCTCGGCCTCGGACTATCTTGGTGGGAGATAGCACCCACTGCCCAGTGTCTTTGTGAGGATCCAGTGAGAGAAGTTGATTTGCTGTGCAAACCTCCTCTTCTTCATTAGGGTTGGGGCTGTGCCAGTGGCAGGAGAGGATGTCTTACACCTGGTGACCGGGAATAGCAAGTGGAGGAGGGTTTGGCAGGAGATTTAGGGAGAAAGATGATTGGCTCCCCTTTGTACACGGAGCATTCAGTTTGAAATGCCTATGGGCAGAGGTGATACTGGATCAGAGCTCAGAAGGGAGACTACTGCTGGATAGACAGATGTGGGAATTAGCGTGGACATGCTCGAGGAACCTGTGGGAGCTGGGGAGAGAGAGGAGCCAGACGGAGGATCCATCCTGGCCGGTGAGCTCTCCCTTGTGACCAAGGGAGCACCCAGGGGTTCCATCCCCCCAGCCTGGATGGGCTTTCCTGGCCAAGGGGGAGGGACCGCGCTGCACGGATGTGCACAGCCAGAGGCCCAGGCCAGGGGCCCCTGCGCTGCGATTTTCCTTCTTTGCTGGTTCCCCCTTGTCCCTAACTATTACCTGACGGCTCTGGCTGGGGGAAGGAGCGCTTGCAGGGCCTCGGGCACTAGGTGGCACTGTGCTCTCAGCTGCGCGGCCCTCGGGGCTGATTTATGGGTGATGTGTGAGGTCGGCCAGCCAGCACTTTACTTATCTTGTCTTTTATTTCCTCAAATCTAAACTGCCCCGAGAGAGTGACCCCACAAAGTCTGCTACTTGCCAGGAGCAGAGCCTGGTTCAAGCTCCCGAGAGTGGGTTGCAAAGAAGGCTGGGTTCTGTGTTTGGGCCCACATCCTGTGGAATGAAACGCAGAGAAATTCTTGTGGCAACCTGCCACCCGCTCAGGATACAAGGTTTCTTTTCAGAGCTACTGTTTCAAGAGGAATCAAAAACAGATAAAATGTTTCGGAGAATATCAAAGTGGCAGAGGAGCGTCCCGCCCTTTTCGGCATTGGGTGAGGTGCCTCGATTTCCCCATCCACAAAAGAGGGGGCTGGAGCTGGAACAGACCCCTGGCGGCTCAGAGCCCGTCTGTTCTGTTATGGTACGGGGACAGCTGTGGGGTGAACAGTTTAGGGAAGAAAAGATCATGAGGTTGGAGCTTTTGAAAAGTGCCCAAGGAATAGACTCTGGAAAATAGCTTCCATGTCCAGAGGCCCCACATTACATGCTTCCTGCCTTTTAGATTCCATCCAGGTCACTAGTTGGCCCGAAGTGGTGAAAGACTATTTGAGAATGTGTTTGTCTTTTTAATAGGGACCAAGGTCATGTCTTGTGAGTTTATATCCAGGGTGTCCCCGAAGCTTTAGTACTCTGAAAAAGCTTGAATCAGTCACTTCAAACTGCTTTAAGATTGAGCTGGAGTCTTTGTGTAGTTTTCCAAAAGCACAATTTCTCATTAATCCTTCATGTTTTTCCTCCTGACTTTTAACCTGTCCTCTGAGTCTTGTCAGAAACCAGCCTAATCAGTACAGATGCCTGAAAGGGAAAGGGTGGGGGTGAGGGGGGGACCACTGAGACAAAAGCATGTTCAGGGAAACTTTTTCCTCCCTGTAAGGCCCTTTCTCCGTTCTTGTTTGATCCTTGTAGTCAAGGTCATTATCAACATCACGGGACTAGGACCTTAGTGAGGTGCCTGCCCAGGAAAAGCCCAGAGCTAGAATTACCAAGGGGAAGTACAGGTCAGTGTCATGGCAAGCTGACAGGGCTTTGTCAGACCCAGGTCAAATGGCAGAGGCTGGCTGAGTGGCTACAGTTACACAGGGAAGCTTGCATAACACCCGCCCCTGCCCACTTTGCCTCTGTCCCTTTTGGCTGCTTCCCCAGCAATTTTTTTTTTCCTAGAAGAAAGGTTATGACTTACCAGAATCAAAATAGAATGTGGATACTGCAACAGCAGCCTGTTCGGTCCAAAGAAGGCCCTTTGGGTGATGGGGCAGATCAGCACAGTTTCCAAATTCTCCCATTTGGTTAGAATCATTACTGTATTGAGACCCCTCTGAGGATGTTTGTCTGTTTCTGGAAAGCTGTATGTAAATGAAGTCACGCCTTGAATGCCTTCAGGATGCATGCTATTTAAAGAAGGACCAGAGGTGCAACCTTCACAGAGAGTGAGAGATTGTTTTGTAATATGATTCGCTCATTCATAGTTTTGCATTTGAATTTTTCTTATATCAGGGCACACCTGCACATCACACAACCACGAAGGCTTCTCCCTCTTACATTTTGTAAAGCAAGACTTCATTGTAATAGCTTCCCTTCTCCTTACCTAAGATCTTGATACTTGAAAACTCTGACAAGCAATAACCTAGGAATTGCCACTGGATTATTATGATATTTTTTTTTAAGTTGAGTATCTGGAGAATAGCAGGAAAGCTATTCTCTGCTATCCAAAGCAGGGCTCTGCTTTGGGGCATGGACCTTCATGAAGGGCACCTCTGAGGTCCACTTTCCCCAGGTGACTGCTGACCATGTAGTCCTCCTGTGGCTTGGGGCCAATCACCCCATCACCATACTACCTTCTTCCTGGGGCCCTACATGGACTGGGGCTCTCTGGAGGTGTGGTTTTGACTAGACTGTCCTCCAGACCACTTCTCCTCTAGCCCTGTACCACCAACCCTTCTCTGAACTTGTTTCTGATATCAGAGCCATCACTAGACTTTAGAGAGTGCTTTAAGATTTGCAAAGTGCTTTATAAGCATTTCACTGGACTTTCACAGCAACTCGAGGAGATAAGTGCAATTATTTTAATTTTTGATGAGGAAATTGAGGCAAATGACTTGGGTCAAAATTATCTCAGACTAGATTTGAATTTGGGTCTTCTGCACTCCTGTTTCCCCTTATTGTACCCAGATATCAGATCAGAATTCTGAGTTATTGCCCTGGGTATCTTAGTGTCGGGAGAAATTCCTTTAAAATGGAATGAAAAGCAGGAGGTCTGGGTTCTGGTACAAAGTTTCATTGTATGACTTTAGGCATGGCTCTTCTCTCTGGACCTCGGTTTCCTTCTCTGGAAAATGAGAACAATCTCTGTCTGCCTCAGTCCTCAAATTCTAGAAGTACAGAAGTCAAAACAAAAAAGTGACATAAGGAAAAAGCTTGTGTAAATGATTCTACCCCTGAGTTTCATCTGTCAGATGATGCATTTTATTCTTTTCAGTTCTTTTGGCTTGGACCTGGAATAAGAAACTAAAAAAGAACAGAGAATGTGGAATTAGATATCCAAAAGGTCAAGATATAGGCTTACAACCAAGAATGACTGACATAGCAAAATTGAATATAATCCTATGAGAACAGGAAGATTAGAAAGGGATGGAATTCTAAGGAATACTAATGAAAAAGACCACTTCTAAATATTTTTGAGTTTGGTAAGAAACTTTGAAAAACAAACATGGGAGTAAAGAGAACATAAAAAGATCAATATAAACGGTCAGTCAGAAAAGGCTTTGTAGGAATGGTTGTTCACATTCTAATTGGGAGAAGGAAGGGTGATATAGGAGAATCATGTCTACAGAGTTCATAAATTCAATCAAATTAGAAGCTCTGCCTAGGAGTGTTTTTTGTTATATTTTGATGATCTTAACAGAAGAAAAGAAAAGAATGGGGTAAAGGACACAATAGAAAAGAAATGGGGAGGGGGAACATAAGTAGAAGGCTATAGCAGCAGGGAAGGAGCAGAGAGAAGGAGTTTCATTTGAACCTCAATTTTTTTTTAGTATTAAAATATGATTTTAATACTATATTTTTAGTGTTTAAAATACTATAGTATTTTATTTTTTTCCAAAAACATGTAAAACAATGCTTAATATTCATTTTTTAAAAACTTGAGTTCCAAATTTTCTCATCACCCTCCTTCAACAGTAAGCAATATGATATAGATTGTACAATTATGTAAAACATTTCAATATTAGTTATGTAGCATAGATATCTTTTTAAAATAATAGCTTATTATTTTCAAAATATATGCAAAGATAATTTTCAACATTCACCTTTGCAAAACTTTGTGTTCCAAATTTTCTCCCTCCCTTCCCTTCCCTCCTCCCCTAGACAGCAAGTAATCCAATATGTGTTAAACAAACAATTTTTCTATACATTTCTATATTTATCATGCTGTACAAAATCAGATCAAAAAGGAGAAAAACATGAGAAATAAAACAAAAAGCAAAAAAATATAACAAAAATAGTGAAAATACTATGTTGTGATCCACTCTTAGTCCCCACAGTCCTCTCTCTGGATGCAGATGGCTCTCTCCATCACAAGACCATGGGAACTAGTCTGAATCACCACCTCATTGTTGAAAAGAGCCACGTCTATCAAAACTGATCATTGCATAATCTTGTTTCTCTGTACAATATTCTCTTGGTTGAACCTCATTTTGAACTATTAAAAAGTAGTGAGCCAGAACCAAGAGAACAATATACTCTTGACAGCAACATTACAAAAAATGTACAATTTTGAAAAACTTAAAAACTCTTTTCAATGCAATAATCATTATTCTAGAGGGCCAGTGATTTAGGATGTTGCCCACCCCCTGACCAGTGATAGATAAGATGTGCACAGGGAGATTTATTTTTGGACATGGTCAACATCTTTTGCTTGACTATACTTGTTGGAGGGTTTTTTTTCTTTCTATTTTCCCCCCACAAGGTGAAGGGAGACAGAGCAGAGAGAAGATAGATGCTTAATTATTGAAAAAAAATTTTAAAAAGAAAACAAAGTTTCGTGGGTCACTGCCAGATTGTTGGCTTGCTCAGTGTCTCAGAACCAGCATGTTAGGAGAGGGACTTATGCCCAGCATTCTTGACCCTGACACTGGCTTCCCACTACTCTGTAACATCTTTTATTGGATTCATTCCATAGCATATAGCGCTAGAAGGGTCCTTGGCCATCATCTTATCCAAACTCATTTTATAATCCAGCAAACTGAGACCGGAGAGGCAATTAAAGTTACACATGGTTGTAATCCACAAAGAGGCTGAGGGTGACTCACATTTCATCCCTGGGGTGTTATAAGGTTTTTATTCTCTCTAAGTTCCATTTATTTGGGTTTAGGCTAGAGACGACTTTTTTTTTTCTTTCTAACCAAAGGTTAATTTTAATTCAACCCAAGACACAAAAGCAGTTAAATATATAATTATATGACCCAGCAAGTGGAAACAAAAAACAAAAACAAAACCCACTTCAGAAACATAGAAGAGGGGAGACTAAGCATGAAGAATTAAAACAATGAAAGAGAATGGGGACAAGTTCCTAAATGTTTAATTTTCCTAGACCATAAACCACTTCTTCCTGATTCTTCTTCAAGCATAAGATTTGTCATTAACCCCTATTTACTAGTCTCTCCCTGAATTATGGGATAGTGGGAAAAATACTGGCCCTGGAGCCAGAAGAAACCCAGGCTGGGCCCAGGCTTTGAGCCATTGAACCTCTTTGAACCTCAGCCTCCTCATCTGAAAAAATGGGTTGTTACAAAAACATGCATTATAATTTTAAAAGTGATTTATTACTACTGCTTTTACTCCCTGTAATTGTGATTTTGAGAATCCCCATGTAGGGGGCCTTCCATTTATGTAAGTCCTCCAATTTGCAAAGTGGTCTACATTTGTTGTCTCATTTGATCTTCCCAGCCATCCTTTGAGGAGGGTGCTGTTATTATTGATATTTTATAAATACTGTATCTTAGAAAAATGTTTTGCCCAAAGTTACCCCCACTGGTAAAGATTTGAGGTGGGATTTGCATTCTAGCTTCCCATATCCAGATGGGTATCCTTGCACAGCCCTCCTTCAAATCCAATTCACTTGCATGTCATGGCATCATCTCCCTGATGTCGAGGTCCTCTTTATGAATGAAAGAAAAATAACAGCCCCCACTGTGCTACCCAGCTGCCTTGAATTCCTCTACTTAGAGCAGTTTGGAAATACTCATTTTAACAGATTAAGCAGGAGTTGGGGAAGATCAGAGGGACTTTTGAGAATCAGTTCTCATTCTCAGCCATTAGATGGAAGGATCAGGTTTCTGACAGGCTGAAAAGATGGGCCAAATTGAAGAATGACATTGAATAGAGGTCAATGTATAGCTGAGCTCAAAAAATCAAGTGTACCAAGGTTTTACAAGGGTAAATTCTGAAAACTATCTTTGCATATATTTTGAAAAATAAAATGCTGTTAAAAAAAATTAGAGGAAGCTAAGAAAAAAAAGTATAAGTAGGATGTTAGAGATATGATTAGACAACAGTTTTCCAAGAAATACATGGAGAGTTTCGGTAAAGTTCAAGTTCACTAAGGATTAGCAGTGTGGCTTGGCTGACCAATAGGCCAGGCGCCATACCTAGGGCAGATGTTCATAATGAGGTCATCGATCCTCCTACTGTGTTTTGCCCTGCTGAGACCACGTCTAGAAAGTTATGTTTGGGTTTGAGTGCCACATTTTAGGAGAGATACTGACGAGATGGAGCAAGTGCTCAATAGAATGGCGGGATAATGGGGGACAGCTGGTCCATGCCATGTCAGAAACAGCTGAAAGAACTGGGAATACAGAGATTTAGTGGAGAGATTATTATTTGGTGGAGAAATCATTATTCTTGAGAAGTTGAGGAACTGAAAAGGTTTTAGATTTATTTTGCTCTAGAAGACAAAACTTGGAACAATACATGGGATTTGCAGAAAGGCGGATTTGGCTCATGAAGAAAACCTTCCAAACAATTAGAGCTATCTCAGAAGTTGAATAAGCATCCTTAGGAGTGACTGTATTCCCACTAACTGAAAGTTTTCAAGACAAGCTGGATAATCATTTTTCTGAGAAGATTATTCTAGTGTGTGTTGGCTTACCATTCAAGGTCCCACTGAGAGACTATATTTCTGTTATTTCTATCTTGGCACATAATAACCAGAGGGACATTACTTAACTTTTCTCTCAGTTTCTCAATTTGAGAAAATGGATTTGTCTTTTACTCTGAAATAATGTCCATGAATTATACTAGTCTCCCATAGAGCAACAGAAAGTAGTGTTCACTCAAAATTATGATCATTATCTATAGCTAGGAAAGTTTTCCCTACTACCTCTGAAAGCAAACTAGTTACATATAAGATTTGAAAATAAATTCTTGCTTCTGATGGAGGTTTCTAATAGGTTTCATGTAGAGTCTGCATTAGGGGCTAGTCATACACAGAACATTCATCTCAGATATTAAGTGCCTATTAGTATATATTACCTTGTTTATTCTCCTGTGTGAATGTTTTTCACTGTTGTGACCATAAATCTGAGAATGTAGTGGTTGGAAGGAATTGAAGGAGGTAATGAAGCAGTGAATGTCATTGAACTTCATAAGCTTGCTTAGAACAGCTCTCAGGTGCATTCTTGCTTTCACTCTCTGTCTCTTTTTCTTTCTCCCCCATCTCTCAGTGTATCCTTCTCATTGTCTCCCTTCTCTCTCTAGCCCCCTCTTTTTCTCTCCTCTTTCATTCTCCTTCCCCTCCTATCTTCCTCCTCCTCTCTTCCTCTCTAATTTTCTACATATTTGTATATACACACATATATGTGTGTGTATATACATATATATGTAATATGTGTACACATATATACATATATGGGTATATATCATGGATACACACACATATACATAGGATTTCAAGCCAATTTTCAAAACACAGGAAGAGAATGAAATTTTGAAGCTCTAGGCAAGAAACTGAAATTTAATTCCTGACAAAATTCTAAAATAAGGAACTGAATGATGAGCATTTGGAACAGGAAACAGTAAATGCAGAGCCAGTATGACTTCATCAGGATTCAAATCCTATTTAAAATTCAGCTAAATTGGAGGCATTCATCCATTATTGGGTTAAAGGGATAGCTGTCAGTAAAGATGACACAAAGGTAGGAGGGCTAACTAACCTGCTAGATGATAGAGTTAGGATACAGAGTGATCTCAATAAACTAAAGCATGGATCTGGATATAATGATATACATGTAACAGGAATAAATGAAAAGTTTTATACTTAGGTTATTTAAATTTTTAAAAATTTAAATTAAAATTAATTTTAAAAAAGTCTAGATAACCATTCATCTGAAAAAAAGGCTTAGTTTTTTGGCATATAGAGAGCTCAATCTGAATTAACAATGTGACATGGCAGCTAAACCTCCTTTACCCTCCTTGTCCTTCCACTCCCAACAATAACCAACTCCCAGGACCTTCAGCAGCAGGAGGAGAGGAAGGAATCAGGTTCAGATTGAAGGAGGTGATAGTGCTGATGGCCAGGCCAGATAACACCCACACTCTACGCAGCTCCAGGCGCCATAGAGAGTGTACAGAAGAGAAGCAAGGATGAGCTCATGGCATATGAAGATAGATTGAAGGAACATGGGATGTTTACCCTGGAGAAGACTCAAGGGAATATAATATTTTCAAGTCACATGGAACAGAGATTAGATTTGTTCTGTTTGGCCCTTGAAGACAACTGGGAATTGTGGGTGAAAATTGCAAAAGATAGATTTAAGCTCATTCTAAGAAAAAAAAAATCCAAAACTTTCTAACAGTTGTAATTCAGTGTTTAATTGTTTCTGACTCTGTGTGACCCCATTTGGGATTTTCTTCGCAGAGATATTGAAGTAATTTGTGATTTCTTTCTCCAGTTCATTTTACAGATGAGGAAACTGAGGCAAACAGTTAAGTGACTTGGCCGGGATCACCAGCTATTAAGTGTGTGAGGCCAGATTTGAACTCTGGTTTTCCTGACTCAAGGCCCTGCACTCTATCCACTGCACCATCTAGCTACCTCCTAATCATTAGATTTGAACAAAAGTTGAACAGTCTGCTTCAGGAGCAGCTAATAAGTTCCCTGTTATTAGAAGTCTTCAAGTTATGACTGAGTGAACACTAGGATATTGAAGAGAATTTTTTTTTTCTAAATATGGGTTAAGCTAGATGACGTCTGACAGGCTTAAAGCTCAGGTCTAAAAAACCCCACCATTCCCCTATTCTAAAACCTCCAGTGGCTCCCTGATGTCTTTGCAATAAAATACTAATGTCTACACTAAGCTCATCTGTTTGGCAGCAGTGTAAAAGACAGATTGAACTTCATATCTAAGGGTCTTTCTGTCTTTAGTATTAAGTAAGCCAAAGTGTTATTAGCAAGATTTTTTCCAGGTAGTTTCCTTACAACATAGCTCTTTCTGTTCTTAACTTACTCATTCTCCATCCTCTGAGCAGGAGGATTTTTGGCAATTCACTGGGAAATCCCAACAGAAATCTAAAATCCAGGCCTCAGATCTTAGCTAAGCTCCTAGCACCAACTAGTGCTTTCTATTCAGGGGGTAAATGTTATGAGTCATGGAATGGTTTTCTTGACCCATGATGTGGCCTCAGGTAGGTAATTGGAAGGGAAATCTGGTTTGGGATTTAGTGACTTCTTCTAGATGCTTAGTAATGAGTACAGGAAAACAGAATTTAGGGTTAGAAGGGACTGTAAGAAGCCTTTGGCCCAAACCTCTTGACATTGTACATGAAGAAAGCAAGTGCTGGGGAGTCAGAGTCTGACACAGATGAGGTCCTGTAGATATCAAATGGAGAGCCAGATTTTGAAACTGCATTTCCTGATTCCAAGTTTATTAATGTCACCATATGGGCACTGGCCCCTGCATGTTGGAACTAAGAAACAGCTCTGGGCCTCCAGTGTGGCAGGACACATTTCATTGCTCATACTAACCGCTTACCCACAGGCCCTGCTGGGTGGACATGGAGGGGCCCATTACACATTAGAAGAAGAATAGACATATGACCCTTACCAAAAAGTACACACTTAATCAGGAAGAATGGGGAAGAAGCTATTACTTACTTGAGTTTAGGTGGAAAACAAAGAGTGAAGCTTGGTCTTTCCTAAATAGTGGTCCTGAGGATGGAATCACTAATAAGAATACAGGATGTCTACATATCTCTTCTAAAAGATATAAATGTACATATTTGTTTAGATATGTGATCAAATTTGAACTCAGATCTTCCTGAACTGTATCCGCTGTACCACCTAACTGCCCATATGTATGCAGACACATGTGTGTATGTATGTGTGTATATCCACACTTGTACTTAAAAACAATTCATAGAATTTTGGAGAGATACAGAGAAGTTAGTATTATAACATTATAACTTGCTTAAGGCGAGCTAGTATCAGAACCAGGATAAGAATCAGTATATAGGATTCTGAAATTGAAAAGGATCACTTAATTCAACCCTCTTTATTTTATAGATAAAGAAAATGAAGTTGAGGGGAGGCCAGTAGAAAGAAGGCCGTTCCTGGCTTCAGATGCCATTTCTAACACTCACTCTCTTTTGGATCTTGGACAGTCATCTCTTTGAGTTTTGGTTTTTGCCTCTATAACAGGAGAGGCTGGGGCAAATGGTCTCCAGAGTCTTTTCAGGGTTTCCCTCTGTGACCCTGACCTTCCCTCTCAGTCTGACTTTCTTTCCCTCATCTGACGCTCATCCTCTCCAAGGAATTATTTTCCCTCAGCAAAGGATGAGTTCCTAGTGATCTCATCTAAATATCCCTTGTTAAAACAGTTTTGCTGAATAACTGGTCGAGGTTGGGGGTGCAGTCTGTGAGCATGGGAGAAAACCAAGAGAGCTAGGTAACTGGCCTGGTGACGGAGCGACATTCTGGAAAGAGCCAGCTTTCGTTTCCCACCTGAGCCCCAGAGCGAAGCCGGCCAGGTGCCTGTCCTGGCAAGCTGAGGAGACCTGGGAGATCAGTGAGGTACTGAATAATCCGATCACACGGTGGGACGTTTCTTGGGGAGCTAATCCCCGTCACTCTCAATCATGTCTTCCATTGATGCTGCCCTTTCTTTAATGAGTCTGTCCCTGCTTCTGCATATCAGTGAGTCCCCCAGTGCTGCTGATCAGGCTGGTCCCAGGGTAGGGTGTCAGGCTTTTGCTAAGAGTCAGCCTCTGTAAACTCACATTGAAAAAGAGATGGAGGTTCACAGAGGCCTCTTCTCATCACCTCCTTCTGATGGAAGTACTTCACAAAGGCCCAAACCCACCATAGCCTGGTTCCTCTCTAGTGTGCCCTGAGGTGTGATGGGTGTCAGAAGAACTAAGGCAGGCAGCAGATGGACAAGGTCCTCCTGGCTCTTCCTCTTCCCTGCCTGGGGAAGACTGGCCTGACACTGCCTCTTCCCTGGCTGGCCCCACACCTGGAATGTTCTGCCTCCTCCACTCAGCATCCTTCAAGACTCAGCCCAATCCTCCCTTTGGCAAAAGGTTCTTTCCCAGCCCATTCCTAAGCCCCTACCATGGCTATTGCCTTCTCTAGTTACCTCCCCATGTCTAGTTTATATGCATCCAATCACTTACTGGCTGTCTTCCCCATTAGAATGTAGATGCTTGAGGGCCTCCACCATGTTTTGTTTGTTTGTTTTGTTTTCTTTATATCTTTATTGCTTAGTTCTGAACCTGGCATAAAATATGAGCTTAACATAGGGTTGGTGGCTAATTGGTGGCTATTGACTAACTGAAGCAAGAGATGTACAAGACTGGTTGCTGAGAGACCTTTCAGTGGGCTGAGGGTACCTGAGCTACCAGCAATGGCTTACTGAATTCCCAGAGAATGCAGAGAGGTGTCTGTTTCCCATCTCTCTTTCTTGATGCTTGTGCTAGCAAATATTTACTTCAAAATATACCTTTTTATGCCTTCTGTTTAAGTTAGTACCAAAGTCAGCCAGATAAAAAATTGATTCTAACTCTTCCTGTCCTTCCTGCTGAGGACTCAGGACCAGGGAGCTCTTGGAAAGTCCAGCAACACCCCCATCCCAAAGGAAGGGGTATAAGGGGAGGGAGGGACTTCTCTTGCAGCAGCTCAGGAGATGGGCCATCTTTGTTTCTCCTTCTATCCTACAAGTCCTCTGCCCTTACCAGCACCTGGCTCCACCCCAGACCCAGAACTTCACTTGCCTGTTGCACAACCAGGAAATGTTGGAGGTAGAATTTAAGGCTGGGTTTCTTTTGGTTGCAGTTTCTGGGCTCTTTTCTTGCTATACCATATCAGTTTGCTCAACTTTAAAAGATTCATCACATTAAATTAGCAATAAAACTGTAGTTTCAGTGACCATCTTTATGCACTCTTTGATAATTTCAAAGGCCCTTCTGTATTTTGCAAAGCCTCCGCTTCATCATCAGGAGCAGACAGCAGGGGCTAATTAATATATTTAAATACCGGTTAGTTTTGGAGTTTGTACAAATCCGTGATTCTGTCGGTGAAAGAAGCTTCTCTGCACAAACTCCCTTGACCCACACAAATGAGTCCCTAACTCACAGCTGTAACAAGTTGGAACATGGAGACGTCAGGTGGCTTGTTTGTGGTCCCAAAACTAGTATATGTTAGAGGCAGTATTTGAACTCACATCTGTTTGATTTTATGACCATTCCTGGGTCCTCTATATCATATTACATATCATTGATTAGTAGAGATTTCGAAATGAGAAACTGATGAGAAAACTAGCTTTTTACTATTTTCTAAAATAAACCAATTATCTGTTTGGGATGACACCCCTCTATTTTCCCATTCGGGTATCCTGAAAAGCAAGAAGGAAACAGAATGAGCACCAGAGGGAGCTGAGGGCCAAGAAGAGCATCTTGTCAGCAGCTTCAGGGATGGGGAGGAGGACAGGAGAATGGGGCCAGCTTTGGGCTGGGAGCCTGAGATTACTGGGCAGAGGAGGGTATCCGAAGGGACAAGAGGACAAAGGAGAATGGACAGCCAGTTATTCTGGTATCTGTGGGATGTCTTGTGGGGTGCTCAGAGGAAATGGAGAGAGGCCGCTTAGGGAGATGTAGAACAGGCTGGAGGTAGGGGGTCCTAAGACCCGAGTGCCTCCATATAACCTTGGTTCCTTCCCTTCTGAAATGTGTACAATAATACTGGCACTATTTCCTCATAGAGTTATTGTGAATGAAATATTTTATAAATTGAAAAGGACTATACAGATATTTTTACAGATTTAGTGTTATTAACACATTTGGTTGTTTATAAACACATGATCGCATAAACTTGGTGTTTATAAAAACACACACACACACACATATATATATACATACACACCCGTATATATCTATATCTATGGGTGTGTATGTATATACGTCTGTATGTATTTATATATACTGTGTGTATATATATGATCTATACTGTATATACATATACATGTATATATTCTCTCTGTATATATATATATATATATATACTCATTTGATTTGATCCTTGTAACAATCCTATAAGGTAAGATAGGTACTACTACTGTGCTTAATTTACAGATGAGGAAATGGAGACTGAGAGAAATTGAATGACTTGCCCAGAGTCACACAACTAATCCTGTCTTTCTGCTCCAAGTTCAACATTCTTTACTACTTTACCAGCTGTTTGCATTATTTCTTATTATTCTTCTTATAATGGTAAGCTGAAAACTTCAAGGTATCAACTATTAATAATATATCTGTAAAAATATTTTTATATCATTTTACAAGTCATAGTTTTTTTGTGACCCCAAGCTTCTCTCTGAAACAAAGGCCTTATCTGTAAAACCAGTATTCTTTCAGTCAAATTAAGTCAACAAGCATTTAAGTACCTTCTATAATGTGGCAACTTCTGTGCTAAATGTAATGGGCCAGAACTCTGAAGAAATATACTTGAGCAAGGATTCTTACAACAAGGTAAGACAATGGTCATCTAGTTTAGCATGGTGATGAACAGTTCTCTAGTTCAGTATGATTAACCTAATCTTACAAGAAATAATGGTTCCCTAGTGATACAATGATTGGCTTATACTCAGTACAATGAATGGATTTAATTGTAATAGAGTATTTAAGAGGTCAGTCAGGAAGACTCAGAGACTTCAAGATAGAGACCCTCGTGATGGCTGGCCTGTCCTACTTCACTTTTCCACTGAGACCAAGGCCCGTCTGAAGGTCCCCCAGAAAGGTAGCCCGGCCCCAGGCGAAGGAGACAGACTGTGAAGGACTTTGGACTTTATTCCTGACTATTCTTGTGGTGATTATTCTGCTGAAACCAAGGCCCATTCGGAGGACCTCCAGAAAGCTAGTCAGAACATTACAGCTAAATGCTTCAGATGCAAAGGTAAACAACAACAAAAAAAAAAGACTGCTCATCTTTTCTTAGTAGATTTTCTATGTGCTCTGCTGTGTGCTTTTTACTTTATTTTTCCCTCTTCCTCCCCCCACCCCAGGCTACAATTAAGCTTGGATATATATTTATGTGTATATGTGTATATGCATATATATACACATATGTATATACCCTATATGTGTATATATTCAAATAGCTACAATCATACAAACATATGTGTATACATATATAATATATATCGTTATAAACCCAAATACATTCATATGCTTCTAAGATTTCTATGTATGCTTGCTTGTTCTCTGCTTCTTTGAAGGCAGATAAAATCTTCTTTCATCAGCTCAAGTCTTTTCTTATTTTTCTAGATCTAACAATTCATCATTTTCTCTACCACAACAATATTCCAACCTTATATTTTTTAGTTATTTTAAAAAGTCTAAAACAATATTGGTTAATATGGCTGACCTATAATGTAGTTTTCTTATTTTTCTCTTTTGATTAAATCTGTTTTAGGTTTAACTTTGACTGAGATCATGATTACCAGCCCCTCCTCTCCTGATTTTTTTTAATATCATAAATTCTGCTTCTGATCTGGGTTATTGTTATTATTAAGAATGATTAGAGAAACATCTGATTTTCCATTTTCTCCTTCCTAAAATGGAGGGCAATACACTATTTCCATCCAAAATGTTATGGAAGAGCTAGATGGTGCAAATAAATAGAATAGCCCATCCTAGAGTCAGGACTACCTGAATTCAATCCCAACTCAGACACTTATTAGCTATATGATCTTGACAAGTTATTCAACCCTCCCTAAACCTCCCCAAAACTTCCCCCAAACCCCCCAAATTTGCCTCCCAAAACTAATATTTTGCAAGGATGAGGGAGGCAGCTGTTGATATAGTGTGGATGGTATGCTGGTTTGGATCAAGAAGACCAAAGTCTAATTCTGCCTCAGCTATTTAGTAGAAATGTGACCTGTGACAAGACCCTCGTCCCCTCCCATCCTCATTTTCCTTCTCTATAAAATTGGGGCACTAATAGCCCCTCCCATCACAGGATTGTTGGGAAGATCCAAAGCTCTATGCAAATCCTAGCAGTCATAAAAAATAGTTGTCATCTGTAGCACTTTACAAAGTGCTTACAAAGCCTTAAGATTCATCATTATTATTCTTCACCATCTTCTTGGATCCTCACCAGATCCATTTTTATTCTTTATGATTGATTACCCCGGGTGATTTTAGTTGAGTCACATTTCTCTGGAAGTGGGCAGTGGGCTGTGATGGTCCTTTGGGGTGGGCAAGGTCATGAGTAGCTTTGGGCTGGTGATCTGGAGACTCGCATCTGAATCTGTTCATGCTTTTGTAGCTCATGGTCAAGAGGAAAGTCCTGTTTCCTCTCAGCCTCAGTTTCCTCCTCTGTAATTTGAAGGTATTTAAACTCTCCCTGCCTCCCTCACAGTGTGGTTCGCTCATCCCGGGACACTCGAGAAACGGAAGCAGTCATTTTTGTTGGGAGGACAGGTGTCGGGTAAATATGGCAGCTATTCTCTTTGGGCCTGCTGTACTTCCTCTCCCCTCTTTCACTGAAGAACTAGCAGCATCATTTGATGGCCCTGGGGCCCTGTAACTTTTCAGTGAGCCTGAACATGGTGATTATGCTGATAATTGGCTATTTTGGGCACCAGGAGAATAACGCCAGTGCTCAGTGGCACTGTTTGCTGAGCGGGGGCTTCTGGCTTCAGAAGAGCAATGAGATAAGAACGGGAAATGATTCATTTGTGCTGCATGCTCCGGCACCGGCTGGGAAGTGACAGATTGCCACGTCTGTTGAGAGTGGCCGTGATGCTGTGCAGCCCACCGCCTGGGCGGGGAGAAAGCAGCCTGCACTGGGGCCCTCTCAGCTTAGCCCAGTGCACCTGCTCTGGGGGGTTCAGGGTCCACTGGATGTCTCAGCTGCCGCCGCCATTCTCTGCTCCTCCATTTGCCTTTCTTCTCATATAGCATTTACATTTTTACCTAGCATTTTGCCTATACTGTCTCCCCACTCGGGGATGCAAGTGGTGCACATGTTATTCCTCCACTTTACAGGGGAGGAAAATTGAGAAATGAGAAAGAATTCCTATCTGGGAAAATTCGAAATAGCTTTTGAAGGAGATGGGCCTCCAACTCAAGGACAGACAAGGATTCTGAAAGGCAGCTATGAAGAGAGGTTGTATTCTAGGGATACAGGGCAGCCTGTCAGCAGATATCAAGAAAGGACATTCAGCTTCAAGTTGGGAGGAAAGTGAGAGTCTAGTTCCCTCAATTTACCAACTGTTAAGTATTTATTATGTACCTGCTCCATTGTGGGCACCATAATAAGTACTAGAGATACAAAAACAAAACATCTACTCTCAAGAAGCATATGGTGGAAGCTTGCTGGAAAAGACATTGTGCATATGTATTCACACACACACACACACACACACTCGCTTGTAAATGCAAATGGCTATAAAATCATGTGGAGGGAGGAAGGCTTTGGTGGGCAAGGAAATGAGAGCTGGTTTCCTGTAGAGGGCTCACGTGAGCTGAGCCTGGCTGAAAAGTAGAGTGTATAAAAGGAAAGAAGGAAAGAAGGTGAAATCAGCTTGTGAAGCTTGTGTGGCATCAGTTTGGGAAAGACCCTGGGGAAGAAGTAAAGGTCCCCTGAAGGTTTTTTAAACAAGTGTTTTTTGTGCTATTTTCTGTTTCATCCCTGTAGTAGCCCTGGAGCTTCTGAGTAGAGGAGCGGCAGGCTCCAGCCTGCGTGCGGCCTCCAGCCTGCGGCCAAGGTGACTTAGGTATCTGTGCAGAGAAGAATTCAGAGAAGAAAAACTAATTAGGAGACTATTGCAATGGTCCACGGAGGTGGCGATGTGAGTGGACTACTACAAGATTTTTCAAGGGGAAACTCATAACCATGAAAAAAGTAAGGAAGCAAAATCTCAAGAGGTAATATAGAGACTCAAAGGAAGGAAAACAGAAAGAACTGAACTGGCAAGAGTAATTGGGGAAGGCAACCCATCAGAGCCACAAACTCGGAGGTGGGGGGAACCTCAGGATCCCTTTTCTGATAAACTTCTACTAGCTGCTTGTTGAATAGAATTAAATCCAGGTGTCCTCATTTCCAGAGGCCCAGTGGGAAAAGATTTTGCCCACATCATATGATGCGTTGATGGCAAAGATGGGACTCTAGCACATTCTCTTGACTTGACCAGCCTGCCGATAATCTGGAGCTCAGAGGACATGTAGAGTGTCTATCAAATGGAAAAGAGGCACTTGAGGCTGAGGGAGCAAAGGTGCCCAGAGGTGATGAGGAAGGTGTGCTGGAAGGTCGGTCAGGAGTAGAAGTCCGGAGCAGAGATTTGGTCACTGGACATCCCTTCTTCGGTTGTGGGGCAGGACTACTGTCACATGTTCTCAGAAACTGTAGAGATGGAAGGGACATGGGATGTCATGTAGACCACACTGCCCATAGTGTGGCCATTTCTCTCCCTCAGACAAAAAAAGGCAGAGAAGCCTACTGGTTCTCATCCCGGAGTTCCAAACTTTGCATGCCTGCTCTTGAATTTGTCTGTTTTGATTAATTCCAAACTCACCACAGTGTATGCTAGAAATGTTAACTTTGTGGACAAACATTAAACATGGGAAAAGTAAATAAAGCCCAGTCCTGTGGGGCTGTCCTTGTGGAATGCAGAGACAGAAAGAATCCCCAGCCCAGCCCCTTTGTCCCTCTGGTATTTTAATCTCTGCTGAGTTTTTTTGGGGGGTGGGTAGCAGCTAGATTTTTTAAAAATTGCTGTTGCTTTTAGACAGTCCTCTTGGCCTCCATTTGTTGTGCCAGCTGTGGTCCTTAGCATTCCACAGAAAGTCATTGGAAAGGATGGCATTCTGGGGTTCACCTCTTGGCTTGGGCTCTGGCTGACTGTGGGAGAGACCATGGGTGAGTCGCTTTGTGACCCTTCTTTCAGGGCTGTCATTGGATCTGACCCTTTTTTTAAGAGATTAGGAAACCCAAGCCCTACATTTCACAGGTGTTCTCTTTACAAATGGACCCTCCCAATGCTCCCCCAGATTGGGGCACATTGTGGGTGTGTATCAGCATCAGCTCAAAACCATGGCTCATGAGTGCCTATCAAGTGTTCATATTTCATGACACAGCTAAAAGGAACACATCCTCTGCCTACCACAAAATGAGCTCCTAACAGATACTTTTTGATTGATTGGTTTATTGGTTTAAAGCAAGAGATGTCTGATTCAACAGCTTAGCAAAATAAGTGATGAAACAGATTTCTCCATGCATCAGTGGGGAGAAGAAGCACAGACAAAAAATGCAAGAGACTGGAGCACTCATATTGAGCATGTATACAGGGATACGTGACCACCTCTCATGCTACGTAGCAACCAATGTCTCCTGAGGGTGTCATCATGCTGCTTTCTACTAGGTTCCACATACTGGGGGCTCAGGTCATTTCAACTTTCTGTGGTGTCCTTTTCTGGATGAAGAGGACCAAACCTCTTCTGTCCCTCATCATCTGCTTTTCAGCTCATCCATTGCTTTCTGCTACCATCTACTGGAGGCTAGCCCCTGCTAAACCCATCCCTGCCCCTGGAGAATTAAGGTTTTTTAAGGCATATCTCAGCAACCAGTAGAAACTTTGGGGCTAAGATTACATTTTTTTTTTTTTTTTTTTTTTTTTTTTTTTTAGCAATCTTTCCCCTATTACTCTTAAGACCTTTGGCCCAAACCAACTAACTGAATGGGATTACAAAATTCCCTATAACTCATGTTAATTACCCCGAGTCTCAATCTGTATTCACCAAAACAGAAAATGTGTGGAATCTAAGGTGACAAGGCTCCCATAATGCCCTCTAATTGGTATGTAGATACACCTGAGGACAAGAACAGAGAAGCCAGGTGAAGCTGGCAGGGACATTGGCTCCCTGTCCCTGTTCCACACTGTCTTTATGGCTACACTCTGCAGGTGTAGATCACCAGTACAGATCTAACTGGCTTCTTTACAGGAGCAGAGTCTGATGGTCACCACCAGCTTCTGTTCTGTTTTTGGTCCCTGTGATGAGCAGCCATGAAGCAGAAACAGCACCTGGTCTAGGGAACTGGATGCTTGTCCTGTCTGTGAGACCCAGGACTAATCACCCAGTCACCCCTGCGTGCCTTCCCTTCCCTCTGGCAAACAGAAATGTCCTTATTGACCTCCAGGGTACCTAACAGGTGTGGCCTTCTCACTCTGATGTTCCTTCTGCATTCTGAGTTCTAACATTCAGTATTCCAAGGGGCCCAATTACATGTCCTAAGGCCCCTTCTGGTTCTGCACTCCTTTCTCTAAGCTCTGAGATGCTAAGAGTTGACATCAGTAGCAGAAGCAACAGCATCTGCCTCTCTAGTCACCTGCCCCTCCAAGCCTGAGATGGGGAGGGGGAGACAAAAGAGATTCTCAGGGAGCTGGTAATCTAGTGTTCTTTTTTTTACTTCTGGCCAGCAGGAACCAGCGTCCTTTCCTGGCATCAACTTACGCGTGGCACTCTTTGTTCAGTGCCTCCTTTGCTGCCCGCCGAGATCCTTTCATATGTTTTCTGCCAATGGCCAAGTTGCTTACCAAGAAATGCTTGGGAAAAACTGAGCAGCAAGAATTTAAGCTCTCCCTGTTTAAATAAACAATTAAAACTCTGCAGGAGTAAGTGGGCAGCATCCCCAGGAGCGTCCCCAGCACCGGAGGGGACACGTTGTACAAGGTTTGTTTCTTCTGCTGTGGTACAGGAGTCATTGGTTCCAGTAATTCTTTGGTGATGGAATCTTTCCTTCTACAACAAATTCCTGGCTGTGCATTCAAGGAGAAACTGACTGAGCCCTATGGGGAAGAGCTGGAGAAACCTTATGACCTCTCTGGGTAATTTCATAGCTGATTTTGAAGGAAATGTATTTCTGAAAGAAGGTTGGTGAGCAGAAAGTCAGTGGTCAGGTTTACATCCTGGGCAGGGACAAAAGTTCTAGATCTGGCCAAGACACTCCCTGTCCACGCTCTGGGGATTTTCACTGGCTCTTCTCCATGTCTGAGATATCCTTTCTTCCTGTTTGTCTTCTGGCTTCCTAAAAGGCCCAGCTAAAATCCCACCTTCTATGAGAAGCTTCTCTTGATCCCTGAATGCTTAGACCTCCTTGGATCGTTTCCATTGTAGTCACAATGTTCTATGTGAACATTGACTGACTTTCTTTGTATCCCCCAGAACTTAGCATGTAGTAGGTGCTTAATAAATGTTCACAGATTGACTAGATTTAAATCCTAGTTTAGCTCTTATTGTCTCTGGATTCATAATCTGGATGAGAAGGTAGACCAATGTATACATGAGGAAACCATTCCCATCAATTATCTTTCTGTACTACTCAATTAAATGTCCTCTTTCCTGAGCCTCAGTTTCCATTCTTAGAAAATGAGGAGCATCTTATTTTTCCAAATACATATAAAGATGGTTTTCAGCAATCATTTTGTAAAACTTTGTGTTCTTAATTTTTACCTTCCCCCTTCCCCTAGACAATAAGCAGTCTGATATAGGTTAAATATGTGCAATTCTTTTAAACATATTTCCATATTTGTCATGTTGTACGAGAAAAGTAAGACTTAAAGGAAAAAAAAACACACAAAAAGGTCAAAATACTATGCTTTGATCCACAAATAGTCTCCATAGTTCTCTCTCTGGATGTGGATGGCTCTTTCAGTCACAAATATGTTGAAAGGAATTGCCTGGATCACCTCATTGTTCCAACAAGCCACGTCCATCACAGTTGATCATCACATAATCTTGTTGTTACTGTGGGGAATAGATAAGGTGAAGAACTTACAGGAATGTATGAATTCTTTTTCTGTATTTTATTATTTCTGTGTTTCCCCTATGACCTGTATAATATGTACAGGCTCATATCTACTTGAGCCTTGGCCAGTTAGAAACATATTTACTTAACCTGAGCTGATGACATTTATTGGTATTTGACATTTATTGATATTTAGTCTATTAGCTGGACCACTGTCTGCTTGATTAAGCCTGAAGGCCTGACTTTCTGTTTCCTTGAAATCAGGAGATTTCAGGGAAACAGAAACCTTCCATTCCAATCTCCCCAAATAGCAACAACCAATTAGATGCCTCCCCCTCCCCTTCTCAATGCTCTCTTACTTGTGATGTAATTTCTTGTATAAAAGCTATGTATCTTTACTACTTCTTTAGCCCTCCTACCGCAAGCTTTCTCTTTCTTATCTCATGAAGGGACGGCTCATTCTCCAAAGGTTTTCAATAAACAATTTTTCTGCCTTCTACTGAGTGATCTCTGAGTAGTCATTTTGGGTAAGGGTCTTCTACATCCCTCACATTACTTCGTATAATGTTGTCTTGGTTCTGCTCACTTCACTCAGTATCTTGTGAGCTTGATGGTAAAAAGTGTTTTGGCAACCATGTTTCAATATAAATTGTGCCCTTTGTAGTCCTCTGTGTTTTATTTTATGCATTAAAAGCTTTATTCTGAGAAGGGGACCACAGGCTTCACCAGCAAAGTCCGGGAGACAGAAAAGGTTAAGAACTCCTGCAATAAATGATTCTGAGCTTTCTTCTAGTTCTAAATTCTTTGAATCTAAATGCACAAACAATATATATGTAGACAGGTATACACACAGTGGGATTTGAGACTCCTTCCTCAAATAACATCCCCTTTATACCTGCTATGATAATTAAAATTCCACAATTAGAAACTCATTTCTTTGAATTTGCTATTAACATCCAATATCATTGGGAAAGTTCCTTCTGAAAATCAGCTTGGTTTGTGGGAAAAAGCACTAGCTATATAATGTTGGATGAGTCAATCTTCTTGGACCCGCCTTTCTGTGAGCTGTAAACTGATGTAGGACTGTGGAGAAGATCCTGGAGACCAGCTGCCAAAGCTCATGTGTTAAAGACAAGGAAACTGAGCCCAGAGAGGAAGTTATCTGCTCCATGTAAATCACTGCAAGAGATGCTGGCCAATGGCATCAATTGATGGTGTGTAATTCCCTTCTTCCTTCTCTCCCTCCCTTCCTTCCCCCCTCCCTCCCTCCCTCCCTTCCTCCCTCCCTTCCTTGAGCTTGCCATCCAAAGCCTTCCTTATCTATTCTCCATACAAAAGGTTATCTGCCCATACTTCTATCATCCTGTCCTGTAAAGTTTTTTTAAAATCCAAATATAGAACTTTATATTCATCTCTATCAAATTTCATCTAATTCAATTTGAGCCACCGCTCAAATCTGTTAAAATCTTTTAGATTCATAATTCTACTGTCCAGCAGGTTAGCCATCCTTCTGAATTTTTCACCTTTTGAATTTGATAAGACTGTCTTCTGTGTCTTTAAGTCCTTGATTAAAATGTTGAGCAGCACAAGGCCAAAGATTGACCCGTGGAGGCAGTTAATTTTTGCTTTAAATGCATTAATATATTTGGACTCGAACCAACAGACAGTTCTCAAGGTAAAGGACTTGAGAATGAAATCTTTGTTCTGGTTTTGAAGAAATCTTATATAAGATATGAAAACAGAGGCATTCTGGTAAATATTTAACAGTCCACTGCCTTGGGCAAGGGTGGGGATGTATATACAACATACTTTAAAGTTTAATATTCATCATTAAAATTTTTCCATCACTTTAAAAAAATCTGGACAATAAGCAAAACAACAAATGAAGATCTGATTTGTTATATTTGCCAGTTTCCAGAAACTTCTCTAATTTGCTCTCTCAAATAGTACAAACTGGCTCAAGCATTCCCCTGTGCCTATTAACACCAGGAAGTGCGGTGATTGATGATATGTCCTTGATACAGTGTGAATGAGTGTGCTTATATTGGGGACTTGTTGGTCCATGCTTACCACATTAAGAATGATTGGCTGAATCATGGTGTTATAAATCAAGACATTTCAAGGGAACTAATAAAGCAGAGTTGAGAAATCTGAGCATGGTCAGGAGAGAGCCGAGAAGGAGACTGTACACTGAAAATAGCCTAGGAGGCTGGAGGAGAATGGCCTAGAACATCCCCCTCCAGGGAGTCTCTAAGTCCCAGAGACAGCCACTGAAGAAGACAGGGGTCAAAGAAGGAAGGATGGAGTTCCTGGAGGAGGGTTGAGGACATGGGGAAGTTCTTGGCCCCTGCATCCTGGAGAGAGAAGAATAGAGAAATGCTTTTCAGGTGGTCGAACAAAGACTCCTGGACAGAGGAGCGATAATGTTTCATATAACAGAAAGATCGAGACAGGACAAGGATGCACAAGGAGCAATCTGTGGATTGTGAAATTGTGCTTTTGGGTGGGGGAATTTACCTTCTAGGAAATGTTTCCCTGTTGGGGGCATCCTATTCAAAGGACTATGGAAGGGAGGAGAGAAAAAAAGATTTATTAAGCACCTACTATGTGCCAAGCACTGTGCTAAGTGCTTTACACATGTGATCTCGTTTGATCCTCACAAAAAAGCAATGAGATAAGTATTATGACCCCCATTTTACATTTGAAGAAATTGAGGCAGTCAGAGGTTATTCAGCCTGTTCAGGATTATACTGACAGGTGTCTGAGGCTAGATTTGAATTCTGGTCTTGCCTCCAGGTCCAAGTTCTCTATCCATTGTACAATATGGCCACCTCAAAGTCTAGATGACAGTGCAGGTCTCTGGGGAGGCGGGGTTCACTTCTGAACTGGAGTGAGGATCATCCTGACTGCTTCTGGGCTTGGGGCATGATTCTTAATAGTTTGTACTTTTGTGGGGCAAAGTCAAGTCTGTCCTATGTTCGAGGTATACTCTCATCCCTAGGCTCAGGCACAGGAGCCAAATTCTGTTTCTAGGGGAACCCTTGGGTGGGAACATGAGCTAAATGTGGAGGGAACCCAAGCAGCCTAGAACTTGGAGTTTTGAAACATGTGTTAGCTATACCAATAATATCTAAACTTCCCACTCATCAAAACAAGCAAAATATATTTACCAAAAAGAATTATTTGCTGTTAACAAAGAGAACTATATCACTAGAATTGATTTTGATTTCACTGGTTTGTTGCCGTTCCCTGTTGGGTCTCGGTGTGTCTCTCTCTCTCTCTCTCTCTCTCTCTCTCTCTCTCTCTCTCTCTCTCTCTCTCTCCTTTCTCTCTTCCCCTTCCTTCCCCTTCTCTTCTCCCTTCCCCTTCCTTCTCCTTCTCCTCTCCTCTCCCCTCCTCTCTTCTCTTTCTCTCTCTGTCTTTCTCTGTCTCTCTCTCTGTCTCTCTGTTTCTCTCTCTCTCTGTCTTTCTTTCTCTGTCTCTTCTTCTTTGTCCCTCTACATATATAAGATAATATAGCATAGACTTTTTGCTTTTCTTTATTCTGCATAAGCGTTTGCAGACCTTTCTGTATTCCTCTAAATTCTTCATATTTATCATTCCATACAGTACAATAATATCATCACATTCACAGACCACAGTTTGTTCGGCATGCCCCAGTCATCAGGCAATAGTTTGTTCCCAGCTTCTTGTTCTCACCAAGAATGTTGGAATGAGCATTTTTGTACATGTGGCTCCTTTCTTAATGTCAATAACTTCCTTGGGGAGAAGTCCCGGGAATGGAGTCCTTGGGTCAAAGGCTAAGAGCATTTTACCAGCTTTTCTTGTATCTTTCTAAATTATCTTCCAGAATGCTGTTCCCCTTTCTTCCCCACCCCCCTCCACTCCTCTCTCCAGTTAAGTTGCTGCCTTCCCAAGGCTGATGAGTTTATCAGTTATCTTGTCACTTTGAAGAGAGGGTTCCCAAGAAAGCTTGGTGTTTGTGGGGTTTGGGGTCTTGAGAATGAGTTGGTGTTGGAGGAAGGCAGGCCTATTCAGGGCCCCAAGGTTCTCTTAGGAAAAAAGGCTGGATTTGGGTTTGAATTCCTCCTGTGATTAAATACAGTGTCTGTGTGATCTTAGGGAAGCCACTTAGCTGTGAGTCTCATCTGTCAAATGGATGTGCTGGTCCCCCCATTTGCAGGTTTAGATCTGCCTGAAAGTGGAAGGAGCCACAGCTGCAGTTTGAAGTGGTATTTAGGATTAGGAGATGGCTGCCCCAGCCAAGTCTGGGATTCCTGGTGAGCAGAGCCAAGCAGGAGGACTTCAGCACCATCTGGGACAGTGACCCCATAGCCCTCTCACTGACCACAGTCCTCTCACTAGCCATGGCTTTTTTTTAAAGTAGGGTAGAGGGAGAGGGTTCTCTCTTGGAGACCCAGTGTGAATGGTTTGCCATGTGGTTCTCTAGATCTTAAAATTGTAAACTTAGAACTGGGGGTACATTCCCCAAATGGAACGAGTTGAACATCTTGTTCAACCCCTTTTCTAGAGGATGTCCAAAGTATTCAGGAGATCTGCCCAAATTTGAAAAGATGGTGTGTAAGGTAGTTGGGAAGGTAATGGTCCTCTGACTCCAACCCAATATTTTCCCTTGTACCTTGCTAGGACTCTCTGTAAAGGAAACAGGAACACAGAACGACCACCCCAAAAGTAATGCTGTGGAGACTCCTTTCCATGATGGGGATTAATAATTCTCATTCTCCCTGGCTCCTAACCTTGTTGTAAGGTTCAAAGAAAATACTGAACATGATATACTTTGTATATAGAAATATATGGCTTCATCACTGTTATCATGGTGCCAGGAGGGGGTGGGCCTAGGCTGGCCTGGGATCTGGTGTCAAAAATAGACAGAAGGGCCTGGAAGGGGTGGGAAAGCCAAGAGAACAAACTTTGCCAGCTTCACAATTTTGCCCATAGTTGGTGCTTCTAAGAGAGCTACGGTGGGGGAGGAGCTGGAGTTTCAGGTAGGCCTTTCTCGGAGGGTCTTCAGTCCCCTCGGACATTTTGTTGGACCACCCGGAGGCTGACGTGTACTAAACAGAATGTAAGGTCCAGCTGGGCACCAGCCCAGCCACTCAACCTTTGAGAATAAATAGATGACATTGACCTTCTCCAGCCCTTCAATAGAATGCTTTGCTTTCGAGGTTGTAGGAGCTGGAATTCCTGCTGGGGGGCTTGGCACTGGCCGGTGGGTCCCGGCTGCTCCGGGGATCCGATATCCCCAGATGTCATGACCCCCTTCTGTGAATCACATTACTTCCTCCTGGGAAGTGGAAGTAGGGGGCGGGCCACTTCCAGACCTGCCTTTCTCTCTGTTCCTCACCCTAGCACAGGGCCTGGCTTAAAAATGTTGCCTCAGTTGGGCTGCTGACTGGTCAGCTTGGTACCAGAGAGACGGAGCTTCCTCATGAAATCATGTGTAAAAGTCATCTAACGCACACCTACGTGCAGCATTATATGCATGCTATTGATCATGGCGAGGAAGGTGACAAGGATGAAGAAACCTTTCTGGGTGCTGGAAAACCTGAGAATTCAACGGATAAAAGTAGAAAGCATCATGCATTGAGTGTTGGCAGACTGACTTGGGGCGCAGTTTCAAATCTGTCACTAAATTAAATTCTTGCTAATGGCTAAGATCAGTTGTTTTTACATGACTGGAAGATTACAGGCACTGGGATCACCGCCCCCCCCCCCCCCCCCAAAAAAAAATTGTCACCCTGTGAGAAAGCTGTGAATCCTGCCCTAGTTATCAGGCTAGGTAACCTTTTAGTTCTACCCATTCTCCTTCCTGAAAATTCTCTTTCAACTGTGGCTTTTTGTAATTTGAAGGGCCCAAATCCATCTGACAAGAGGGTTTGCTATTGGTGACTACCAAAGTGTCTCCTTCTAATGTTCCATCCTTCATGTGGAGCTTAGGGAGCATCATTGAGAACAGAAATGTCTCTAAGGGGCGTGGGGCCCGACACAAATCACATTGTGTACTGCCTCTCTTCACAGACAGGACCCCTTCCTCCGCCCCAGTGTCTGGATTTGAGATCCGGTGAGAAAAGGGCTCCTCTCCCCTTGCCAAGGTCCCTTCTGGCTGGCCAAAGGCACAATGCTCTCATTGAGTGGATTAACCACTGAGCTGTTGCATAACAAGCCCAGTTTAAGACCTGAGGGGTGGGTCCAAGTCTGGAAGATGGTCATGTTCTCTCTCATCCGCTGCCAGGACGGTTTCAATTGAGGGCAACATTGAAACACATGCCCCAAGGAGTGACTAGTCCTTGATTTCATACATGGGACGCTTAACCAATTAACATCAATGTGCAGTCGCTGCCTGGTGGCAAAGAGCCATCTGTTTGTCTAAGTCCGGGGTTCATTAATTTTCAGACAGCGCGTGGCCGCCTCTGAAGGCCAGATCCATTTGGAATCCATATTGAATGGGGTTTGAAGACAATGCTAATGAATTCTGGGCTAGGTTCTTCCCCCCTTCTTGGGGGAATTCTCTTGAACCAGGGCTGCAGAGATCCGAATGTGGTTTTCATTTGTATCTTCCTCATCCCCACTGGAAGGCAGGCTTTCCGTCATTCTGACTGGGGTTTGGAGATTGTGGAGAGGGAACATAGTCATTAACGGGACTGCCCTTGGCCACATGAGGAAGTGGGAGAGGTTGGGATGGGATCCTCTGTTCTCTTCCCGGCTACTTCCAGGGCTGTTGTGCTTGGGACCAGGGGGCCTGGTGACATGGTTGGGCCTTCACTGGGTCAGGCCAGTGTTCAGGTGATGATGATGAAACAAATTTAAGGCTGCCTTCCCTTGGAAAGGGCGGGGGATGAAGGGAGGAGGAGGAGGAGGAAGGGGAGAGTCCTTTGGGGGCATTCCCAGAGTCTCTTTCTCCCTAGAACTCTCTCATTGAGTTGGGCAGTCTCTGCTCTACTTGGCTTTGTCTCTGACAGAGCATCCCTTCAGGTTCAAAGAGCATGCAATGGAGTTGGGGTGCTGGCCCTCATCTTAATGGTGGTTGGCCAAGTGCCCCCAGCTCTACCCTTCACTTCTCAGCCTGCATCCCTTCTGCCCGTCTCCTGCCCTGTGGCCTCTTCCCCAGAGCCGGGTCCCAAATGGCTGTCAAACAGATGGGGGGAGATGAAAGAGCATCCTGACGTGGGTCTGGGTAGCCACCACTTCCCTTGTCTCCTCTCCTCTCTGACTGGAGGACTGAGTGCCAAACTCCTCTCAGTACCTTCCTTTACAGAAGGCAGAGACTGGATTTCCTGCTCACTCCACTCTGCATTTGCTATTCTGCCTGAGAGGTTCCATCTCCCCAGCCCAAGATGCCCCTTGCTGGAGACCCCCTCGTCTCCCTTCTTGTCTTCTCATGTGTTGTCCCCACTCCCCCATTAGATTGTAAGCTCCTTGAGGACAGGGACTATCCTTTATTTATTTTTTGGTATCCCCAGTGCTTGGCACAGTGCCTGGCACAAAGTAGGCGTTTGATAAATGTTTGTTGGACTAGGTTGTATTGGATTGGGAATCAGAACATCTGGCTTCAAGTCCTGGCCCGAGCACCCTAGATTAGCTTGGAAATTTGTTCTCTGTCTCTGGGCTTCCGTTCCCTTCCCTGTCTCGGGCTGGTGATTCACTGGGAATCTGGAGAGGATTGCACGAGAGGATCCTTCCAGCTTTCAGAAGCCACATCTTCTGTCCACCCTTCTCAGAAGCATTTGTATTGTCTGAGGGCGATCCAAAAATGGAAATATTGTCCAAAAGAAGGGCACAATTTTAGACATAATAACCGAAAGTGAAGGAGATGTCGTTGGTTAGTGAGGACACCCCACCTGGAGCCCCTCAAATCATACCACTCAGGTAGATAGCTGCCACTGTTCCTATAAGCTTAAATCTTCTATCTAGGTTTGTGTTTCACTTTGAGTAACAATTTAGAGTGTGGTATGGCCTCAGTTGGTGAGAAGAGGGACCTCCATTGCTATTGACTTTCTTGTAATAATAACAATATTGTAGGGTATTTTGAGGTTTAAAATGTGTTTTTCATTTATCATTTCATTTGATCCTCACCATAATCCTTCGAGGCAGGCAAATCATACCCATTTTATAGAGGAACACATTAAGTCTAAGAAGATTCAGTTCTTTCCTGTGGTCATATGAGGGAGGGGAGGGGAAAGGAAAGGAATAAGTATTTATAAAGTGCCTGCTAAGTGTCAGGTTCTCTGCTAACAAAGCACCTTACCAGTGCTATCTCATCTGGTCCTAGACCCAACCCCAGGAGGTGGGTGCTATTATTATCCCCATTCTAAAACTGGGAAAACTGAGGCAGAGGTTAAATGACTTGCCCACACTCACCAACTTAAGTGTTTAAGGTCACATCTGACCTTGGGCCTTCTGATGCCGGGCCATGGCATAGGGCAGGGCTGGAGCAACTCTTAGATGGGCTCTGATCCAACCTGCCCCTGGGGCCGATGGGGAAGGAAACACTTAAGCAGGAGAAGTGAGAAGGTCAGAGACAGTCAAGCAGAGACTCCCCGACTCAGTGAGAGAGTCCTAGGGAGAAAGGGATTCTGGGAATGCCCTGAGCCACCCGTCCCGTGCCTCTGATTCCTGCAGTCTTCCTCCCTGATGCTGAAGACCTACAAACAGCCAAGAAAGAAGGACTTGGGTTAGACCCACGGAAAGCTGTGAGGAGCTGGGGTGCAGTGGGTAGGGAGCAGTCACTCTCACTATCTCCTTGGAGAGCAGGGGATGTCCCAGTAGAGTGGAAGTTCCCTGAGGACAAGAACAAGTTCTGTTGTCTTTCTCAGTGAGCACCAGGCACAGGGCCTGGCACAGCCACTGCGTAGCCAATGCTCTTTTAGACTGGGAATGGATCCGTTTGGCTTGTAGCCAGCTTCCTGGCACCCACCCCACCCAACCCTCCTCCTTGGCCGGAGCACTAAGTGGGTGAGCGCACCCTTTTTCCCCAGTTCAGGACTGCCCCAGTTATCAAAGTGCTTGTTATATCACTTCTAGGACACGAGAAGGACTTTCCAGGAAGCCAGGCTACATGAGCATTTTGAATGGAAATCAAATGGAAAAAGAACACTTTACTCTTTTCCAAAGCTTTGCTTTCCAGAATCCTCCCCTTGATCCAAAACCAACCAGACTTACTGTGGTCTCCTGGGTCCAGTTCAGACTCCTGAAGTCGTGAAAGGTCCCCGTCCTTTTGATTCCCCCATGCCCTGGTCCCCATCTGGGGTCTCTGTCCAAGGCGATCCCTGCTCATCTCTGCTTCTGTGCCTTTGCTATGGCATTTCTCTTTTCTCGAGCTGTTACACCCCTGCCCATCCAGTCCTGTCAGTGAACATCCCAGCTTCTTAGAGGAAGGGCTAGCCTAACTCGGCCCAGGACATCTTCACTGTTGCATGTTCTTTAATCATCTCTCAGACCTCAAGTCTGAAGGGACCGCCTTGTCTGTGTCTGCAGCCCTGTTTTTCCCTAGCACAGTTCTAGAGCCTCGGTGATCTACAGCCATGGCTAATCATTCTCATTGTTCTCTTCCCTGTTGCCCAGCGACCTCGGTTAGTGTGCTTCACACTGGGTCTTAGTTTCTCCATCAGTCACATTAGAAGATCAGAAAAGATGATCTCTAAATGCCTTCCCAACTCAAAAAAGCCAGGGGAGGGGGATGTTATTTTACTTGAAATAAAGGGAATTATGGAACCTCTCTCCAAAGGGGACTTTCAGAAATTGAGGTCTAGGAGGAAGAGGAAGGCTGGGCAGATCTGGACACTGTGGGGGAAAGTGCCATTGGCTGGTAGCAAGACTCGAGTTTGAATCTCCCATGTAAGTGTGTAACCTTAGGGCAGTCACTTCCCCTCTGGGCCTCCATTTTCTCCCCTATAAAATAGAGATGGGTTAGGGTAGATGAATTAGATTAGAACTTCTTAAGCTCTTCCCACTGACCACCTTTTTTTGCCCAAAATTTTTTTACAAGACCCCAGGGAGATATGTATATGAAATAGGTATATAAATAAAACATTTACTGACATAAAAATTCCCAATTTTGCAACCCCCATATCCATTTATGAGACTCCATATGGGGTTGCAGCCCACTGTTTAAGAAGTTGGGAATTGGAGCATTTCTAAGGTCTCTTCTGGCTTTCACATAATTCAGATCTTTGATTTGGAATCTTTGAAAGGTTACCTCAAACCAAGGTTTCTCAGATTCAGCTGGACATTTTTTAAAAACAAGAAAACTCCTTGAGGTCAAGAACCCATGTTTATTTAACATGTTCTTTACTAGTCCAAAAACCCTGTAGATTTGTAGTAACTAGATTACCCATTAATGTCAATAAGGTTCCTTGTGGCTTCACCAGAGCCAGTTTATGTTGACCTGTGAGCTCTACAACTGAGGGGGTAAGTAAACATAACTACTAGCCAGAAATTGTAACTAGAGTTGGGACAACGAGCTTTGTCCTAGAGTATTGGCAATTAACAGCACTTATACCATCCTTCAGATGTTTAGAAACAACTGATCTTTAGTTAAAGTGTTTTATTTCCTCTTCAGCCCCCAGGGCAGTTATATCCCAAATGACTTCCCTAGCCCAGTCCTGTGGCCTAGGAGAGCAGGTGGAGCTAGGACCTTCCCTCTCTACATCATATCCTTTCCATCATATCTTCACCTGAACTTACCTTTCAGAGGTGATTTGAGAGCATTTTTGCCCTGGAAACAATTTAAAGAATGAGTACCAAGGCATCCTAGTACTCTCCCATCCCAGCCTATCTGTCCAGCCAAACAGATCCCCACATCTCAGTCTCTAGAGCTCTCTAGTGCTCACCATGGACTGGAGCAGGGGTCCTTGCAGTAATCACAGCTCACAATTCTATAGTGCTCTGAAATCTGCCAAGTGCTGTCCTTAGAATGATCCCACGAGACACACTGTCCAAGTGCCATTATGTACCAATCAAGAAATTAATCCCCAGAGGGTCATCATGACTTGTTCATTTATACCAGTCAGTAATTGTCTCAGGGAAGAGTAGAACTCAAGTCTCTTAGTCTGCCTTATAGATCTCTGGCCTCATGCCTGTCTAAGAAAGAGCAAGGGCTATGCTGCAAGTCATTTTGAATTTCTGGAGATAAAAAAAGAGAGGATCAAATCGAGAGGGTAGCTTTCTCACTGGATCAGCTTAGAACTTTAAATGACCTGCTTCACAGAATGATATCAATAATGAACAACTGGAACACTCAGTCTAGTTACTAAGACTGAGAAGAAAAGAAATCTTGAGTAATCATAGTGATCTATTTTGGTTCTCAAAGAACTAAATGATGGAACTCTTTCCTTAGAGAATATTTAATGCATCATCAGTCTTAGTCTATGTCTATTAATTTTGTTTTAACTTTTTCTAAAAGGGAGAGACTATGGTGTGGAGGGTAACCTAGAAATGAATAGGCTATTTTTTGAAAAGGAATCAATAGAATCTATCCATCTATCTATCTATCTATCATCTCTATCTATCTATCTATCTATCATCTCTATCTTACCTATCTATCTATCATCTCTTATCTATCCATCTATCTATCTATCTATCATCTCTATCTATCTATTATCTCTATCTATCTATCAATCATCTCTATCTATCTATCTATCAATCACCTATCTGTATTTGAAATTGCCTATCAGATTCCTCAACTGTGCCCTTCCTCCCTGATAAAAATGGCAGCTTGGCTAGGCTTCCAAGGAAGATTAAGGATGCTTAATGCTTCCCTAGGACTCCTCCCTTCTCCATATTATGATTTAACCTGGCCTAATGGACGCTTAATAAATGCTTATTCCCTCCTACTTCCCAACCCCTGTAGAAGCATGTGTGTGAGGAGGAACTTCTCATTATCCTCCCCCAAACATCCTCCTCCATAGTCCATTGCTCTCATTACCACCAGCTTCTCTTTGCTTGATAAGCCCTATTCATTCTTCAGGATATGATTTCTACTCCGATTCCTTCTCGAAGCCCAATGACTTTGGGTCCTTTAGTCACTTTAAGCCTAGAAGGGATCTCAAGTCCAACCTCCTCATTTTATAGGAAAGGAAGCTGAGACCCAGAGAAGTTTTCCAAGTGCCAGGACTTGAACACAGGATCAGAGACGGGCTTAGAGACCCTTTGGTCCAACCCTTCCTAAAACTCCCACATTTTTTATAAGCTCATGCTTATTCAGTGCTCTAAGGTTCTGTGTGACAGATTCAGAGCAACATGGGGAACCGTATATGAACAGACACAGAGTGGGACGTGCAGAGCAATTCACTTGAGGACCACAATAACCATGTCAGGGGAAGGGATGACTTTCTTTGGGCTCTTCTGGGACAAGTCATGGAAGTGTTTTGGTACCTGTTTGATTATCTAGGGGAGGAAACAGAGGCTGGAGACCATAGATTTGGAGCTGGAACCAGCCTGGCAGGTGTGTGGGGTCGGTTTCTGAGTCACCCAAACCCAGCGCCCTTCTCTGGCCGGGCTGGCTCCCGAGAGAGGTGACACGTCCTGTTCCCTGCCCACCCCCTTACATCTTACTCTGGATCTCCTCTTCCCCACGACCTCACTCCTCCAACCTTCCGGCCAGGTGGCTGAGTGGTGTGGTGGAGCCAGGAAAACCTGCTGCTGTGGGACTCTAGGCAAGCTTAATGGAGGCATGCTTTGTGACTCAGTTTCCCCATCTGTAAAATGGGAGTAATAATTCCCATTATTATTGCTATCACTATTAGCACCTTTGTTGTGGGGATCAGATGAGACAATACTTGTAAAGCATCAAGGGCGGTGGGGTTTAATAAGTGCATATTTCTTTCCTAGAACTTACCGGCTCTTCTGTAGCATCCTGGGGAGTTTCACGGGGGTGAGGCCCATGCCCCCGGTAGGAGTCAGAGGCTGCGGTCCCCGCCTGACCTAGGGGCTCCTGGTCCTCAGGGAGTCCTGGAGCCATGCAGGGCGTGTTCTCCACTAGGTGGCGGTGTCACACAGGTTAATGATGCTACCTGAGCAAGCCTGCTGCAGGGATGATGCTGGAGGAGCTGGGGGGTGGGAGGGATGCAGTCTGAAAGTCACACAGATGGAACTGTTTGGTCCCCAAACTCCGGCAGATCTGTGCTCCCAAGAGCGCCTGCTGGACAGCCGGGTGCATTGTCCTGGCTCCTCCGCTCAGGCTCCGGTCGGAGGACACGGATAGCTTTGGAATCGTGTATGGGAGAACCTTGGAATCATCAAAATGGCTCCCAGATCTTGGGGTCCTTTAGCACACTCTCGGACTGATGCACCCCCAGGATTAGGCGATATTCAGAAATAATAACCCTTCTGATCGTGCTTGGTGCCATACCCCGAGGACCACAAGCCTTAGATCTGAAGGGGTCCTCAGTACCTAGAACATAGTAGACAATAAATGTGGGTCTGAGGCCCACAGAAGGGGGGTGATTCTTTAAGACCCCACAGGTAGGAAAAGGGAGGATTTGACCCTGGGCTTTTTCACTATAAAACCTTCATGCTCTTCTCTGAGGTTTATGGGATCACACATATCCCCTTACCATGCTCTGCGCTGCACTGTGGTAATTGCACGGCGCTCCTCCTGATAGATTTGGTAAACATGTCTTGATTATCTTAGTATTTTCCCGGTGCCCAGCACAGCATTTTACACCTAGGAGATGCTTAGCAAATTGTTCTCAAATGGATCGGTTCATTTGAACGGTACTTTAAGATTTTCAAAACACTTTTATATGGAAGAGGAAGAACATTTATTGAGTGTTTGCTAACTGCCAAATAGTGTGCTAAACATCAAAAATGCAAAGGGAAAAAGGAGACAGTCTCTGATCTCAGAGAATTCCTATTCTAATTAGGGGTCAACAGTTATCGGAGGATTCACCTGCAGTTCAAGCAAAGGTTCTTATGGTTATCCATACATACCATAGCAATCAGAGGGTTTGGTAGCAAAGGGGATGGCAAAGCTCTGGGGAAGCAGCGGGGCCACTGGTAATCCCTGGGATCCCAAAGGGCATAGCTTCAAGGCAAATGCTAAAGCTGAATGGTAATTAGGACCCTATGGCAAGGCAGATGATGGAACTTGGTAGTTCTTCATCTTACAGAAGGATTATTATTGGTGACTCTGTTGGTTCCATTGCTGGGGTACTGGAAGGGTCCAAACCTCTGACTATTAGAAAGGGGAAACATTTGTGGCATTTGAGTAAGAGGCAAGCTGGGACTTTAGAGAAAGGCACCTCTAGTCTGGTTTGCCCCTCTAGACCCTTGTGAAGGATTTGGGGCAATTGATTGTTGGGCTGAAGTATTTGGGCAAGGGCACACTTTTAAGTTTAATGTGCATTATTAGTATTTTCTCTCTTACTTTCTTAAGTTTAGGCAGCTAACCAAACAATAAATCAAACCTGGATGTGTAGCAATTGTGGATTTCTGAGGTGCGAAGGCTCCTACTGAAGATATAAAATGAAGTATCTGAACTGGCTTCAGTAGGCCCCTCCCAAAGGGCTCCCCTCCCAGCCTGTCCTCTGGAACCTCAAGATAGTGGTGAGTGGTACCAGGTGGCCTGGGTCAGGCTCTCTACCCCCTGTGAAATGGGAAGGGGACCTTATTTTATAGATAAGAAGAGTAAGGCTCAGAGAACTTGCCGTTTGCCCCATATCACCTTGAACTTCACTTTGGATTTCTCTAATGTACATACTGAGTGCTAACTCAAAAAGAATCCTGCCTCAGATGCCTATTAGCCATATAAATTCAACTTTTCTGAACCTCTGTTTCCTCATCTATGAAACAGGATAATAATAAGGCCTACTTCATGGGGTTGCTGAAGGGAAGGTAGAATGAGATATGTGCGAGATGCTTTGAAAACAAAGTCCTATCTTAATATGAGATGCTATAATTTTAACATTTAATAAAGAGTTTATCTAATAACATGGAAAGGATATACATCAAGGATACTACCAAGAGACTAGAGCTTAAGCCTTGGTCTAATTAAATCTCAAAGATGATGTCATTAAGCCCAATAATAGAGTCTCAAAAGATATGGACATCTTGGTCATTTTATTTGCATAATTTCCAATTCTTTCCAGAATGGTTGTATCATTCATAGTTCTACCAACAATCTATTTGTGGGTCTGCCCTTCTACAACCTTGCCAACTTTGAATATTGTTGTTTTTGGTTCTTTATTCCTTATTATAGAGTATGAGATGAAACTTCAGGATTATTTTTATTTGTATTTCTCTTATTAGTGACTTAGAACACTTTCATATAGTCATAAACCCATTGCAATTCTTCTTCCAAGAAATGTTTGTTCATATTCATGAACTACTTTTTTACTGAGGAATGAGATGCTATAATTTTTATTGTGTACACCTATATAACAGTTACCTATGATTGTGTCATCAGCTAAACTGTAAGCTCAATAGGGGCAGGCATCTTGTCTCATTGAAATTTTGTATCTCTCTCCCAGCCCAGTAGCCCAATATTTATTGTGACATCATAAAGGACCAAAACCCAAAAATAAGGGTTCAGTCAGCAAAAAATCCCTTATTTCACAAATGAATCTGAGGAAAATAACTTGTTGAAAAATGTATCCTTCACAGCTTAAAAATAAAACAAATAAAAAACAAAACACCTTTGCCTCAGTAAATACAAAATGGAGCCTGAAAACTTTCCTCAAGCCAAGTATCTTTCATGTATACCTTAATATAATACACTACTGATGATGGATATGAATATTGTCCAGAACCCCAATGAATATTGACATCAAGCAAGGTGTTAAGTGGGGAGATCTGTTTGCTTCAAGGTGTTTGCTAATACCTGGGAAGATATCCTAGTTTGAGTCAATTAAGCAACAAAAATTAAAACCTTACTATCTGCCAGATACTGGACTAAGTACTTCTTATACAAATGCAAAAGTGAGACAATTCCTACTCTCAGAGATTTCATTATTGAACTGGGTTCTCTAAATATTCCATTTATAGCATTTTATTTGCAGCATTACTGCACTGTATTCCTTATATCTAGCCCTTCAACAAGACTAGATCCCTTCCATGAAATGCTCTTCAAAATGGAAAAGTTCAGTTTAACCATCTACATTGGGAACTGAAATGGATGAAAAGTGCTTATCATCTAGACCTGAAAAGTTGCTCATTAAGTTACTTCATCAACATATGTCTCAGACAGGTGCTTCTTGTGGACACAGGCAATGATCTGGGTCCCCACTGAATAAGATCAGGAGATCGATCAATTTATAGCACCTTTTGGAAAGTGCGCATCACTCTCTAGGAAGCCACATTGTCTTTGTACTTGTTATTGTTGTTGTTTGATCATTTTAAGTCAAGTCTGACTCTTTATGGCCCCATTTGGGATTTTCTGGAGTAGTTTGCCATTTCCTTCTTCAGCTTATTTAACAGATGAGGAAACTGAGGCAAACAATTTTAAATGACTTGCCCAGGATCACACAGCTGGTGTCTGACACTTAATTTGAACTTGTCTTCCAGGCCCAAAACTCTATCCAGTGTGCTTCCTACTGTTCCTTAAACTTGCCTTTTCCCACACCTTGACAAAGAGGTGATAGATAAAGGCACTCGATATATAGACATTTTTGGATAGGGCCAATGGGTAAATTTGTTATGATAAACTATGTTTATTTGTTACAAAGAAAGGCTTTGGAAAAGGACAAAAGGAAAAAGAGAAGGAATGGTGATAATGATGACAAAAACAAGAGGAAAAGAAAAGATCATTAATTAAACATTAAAAGAAGTACGGAAGAGAATCAAGGAAAAGTTCAGATGTAACCCTAACCTGGACAGTTTTAGAATTAATGTGTTAGTTCATTAAACTTTAACAAATCAAACTATACATAATAGAGATTCATGGTTTCCTATATAATCCTTTTTTCTGTTCTTCTTTGTATATGGAAAATCATATTGTTTGAAATTTTCTAAGTTCAAAATAATAATTTTTACAAAAATTAAAATCCTGAAAAAAACCACATCTCTTTAAAACTGATAGTCCCCTCACGATGTTATATGGCTGCAAATTGTTCACCACTTTGATCATGGAGGACTATAAATGCAGGTTACCCAAAGGAAAGCACAAAGATATATGGTAGGTAAAATCAGGGTAGAACATTTTATCAATGATTAGAAGTGACATATAAGACATTTTTAAGGACCTATAAGACATGAAGAAAGAAAGTGGTTAACTGGTCTTGTACTGAAACAACAGATGGACAATATGAGTGCTATATGAAGTTCCTAAGATATTAAAATAATCAGAGAAAGCATCTAACATGATGGGAAAGTCCTCTTTGGGGGATTTCTAGAAAAGCAAAGGCAAGAATTACAGGAAATAAGAATACATTAGCGGAAAGAGCTTATAAACCAATGAGATAAAGGATACGCCAGCAGCACAGAAGAAATATATGTAGTACTCTCTGCTATAGCAGATGAAGAAGAGAAGATGTAGGAACTGGAAACTGTCAGGTTGTAGCATAAGGCGTCATGTGATGAAGGGTTCTGAGAGTATCCTATGGCTTTGGGGAAGAGTGAAGTCATAGTGAGTTGGGGGAGTGAAGAGGGGCTTCATGATGGACCAGGCGGGGCTTAAGCTGAGTCTTCCAGGACTGGAGAATCTGGTTGGGAATGGAGGAAGGGATTCCATACTGAGCAGAGGCTTGAGGGGAGGAGCCCAGCCAAACCTCATGGGATGCCCCATTGGAACCTGATGGAGGAGAGGAGCAGTATTGCCTAGCCATCAACATTCAGCCAGTCTCTTCCCCCTGAGGATCTTGGTTTCTTCTCCTCCTATAAGATGGCAGGGCTGGCCTAGATGATTTCTAAGATCTTTTCCAGCTTTATGACTGCTTTAAAAAAAGTCATTGATATTTTCTTGTTTTTATTTCACTCCCAACATATTCTTCCAATCTCTCACCCTCCCTTATTAATCCATCAATCTATTAATAACCATTTATTAAGCACCTGCTATGTGCCACACATTGTTATGTAACAGAATATAAAAGGGTGAAAGAGAAAGTCCCAGAAGATTAGCCAAGACATCTGTCAAATCTGACAGAATATGCAACATTTGCTATCTGTGGCCCCCCCAACTCTGCAAAGAGGGGAGCGAGACTGATACATGCTGCTGTCTCTTCACTGGGGCCGAGCTTGGTCATAATTACAGAATTAATGTAGTTCAGTTTTTATTTTTATTGTTTTCCTTTTCCTTTCCATTGCTCTTGTCATTCTGCATATTATTTCCTTATGATTCTTTTGGTAGGAACAAAATAATAGGAGTCCTGGATCCTAGTTCTGCCTCATTCACTAGCAAGTCATTTTAGCCCCCTGAGCCTCAATTTTTCCATCTGTACAATGGGATGACAATACCATCCCCTGCCCCTCCCTGGTGTGAAACTCAAGTGAGATGCTAGGTAAAAATGCATTTTGTGAACCATGAATCAATGTACATTTTGGAGGAGTTATTATTATTCAGGAGAAGGGTGGCACACCCTGACATTCAATGGGGAAGAAAAGAGTCAGGAACACCCATTGGTTGGAGCTGTTAACCAGATGCCTATCGCCAGTCTCTAGTGCCCCAGAGTCTTTGCCTTCCCCTTCTTTATTTTTGTGCTTGTCAGCCTCCCTTGATCTTAGTAAAATATTGACTTTCAGATGGGATCTTTGTCCCTGCTGGTACCGTTCCCCTGCCCTTTGTCCCTGCCATGGGCTTACCAGCCGTTGCAGGATCATTAAGTAGGCAACCACTCCCTACTGCCCCCGATCCCAGTGCTCCTCGTGAAGCTTTCTAAGGTGGAGGCTTCATGTGACCATGGGAAATCCTTGCCCCCTTAGCCATTCCTCGCCCATCAGCCGGGCTCCACAGCCAAAGTGCCGTGGGGACAGCTCTGGACAAGCCCGTTTCGCTCCATCCACGGGACTACAAACTTTGCAGCCTGCTTGGGAGCCTTCTCTTGGTCCTTCTAGGGAATTCTCTGTGCTCAGTGATCCGAGGTCCCCTCTTGGGTTGTGGTTCTTAATGGAGCTTCCAGTGGTGGCCCCCAAAGTTTGTGGAGAGTCACACAGCTGATCGGGAAATTCTTTCAACATTCAGGGAGCTGCCCTCCCCTGGTGACTCTGTGTCCTGGTGTGAACCATCACAGCTGATATGGGCAGGAGGGGGTAGGTATCACCGAAGATGAGGCTGATTGCTGTTTGCTTCCTGCTTAATGTTTGACGTTCCAGTTTCCTGGCTTCACACCCCACCCTCACCCACACCCCAAAGGTCTGAAAGAGAAAGGGTATGAACCTGTCACAAGGTCCTTCTTCTTCCCCCTCCCCACAACACAAAAACTTTACTCCAATTTTACTGATTCCTCCTAAATCCTGCAATATCTTTTTCTTCTTCCCACCTTAAGCCTTCACTATGGGCAAAAGTTAATTAATCTCTTAAATTGTTTCCTTATCAGTAAAATGGAGATAAAAATAGCACTTACCTCAAAAGCTTTTTATGAGGATCAAATGAGATAATTTTTGTGTAGGGAGGCTGTATCACACGTGTAGTATATAGGTGTCCTGGATGGCTCTAAGAGGGGCTGAGGAGACATTCCTAGCTTCTTCTCCCCTTCCTTTTCGGCAAGGGAGACTTTTAATTCCTGCCAGGAGAGGAAGTAGGATGCTGGGGTCCAAAGCTTGGCCACTCTGTTGTCCTTAGAAACAGGGGTTACCATGCTAGAATGTCATCTATTTGCTTTCTTAAATATTATTAATCTAGGGGATATAATTTTCAGGTTTAAGCTAAACTTCTGATCATTGTTCGTTAATGATGAGATGAGAACCTGAGCTTTTATGTCCAAGATTCTATTCACTTCCCTCTAAATATCAATTCTGCAATAAATACATTTAGCAGTTTTCTTAGATAACTGCTTTTATTTTGCTTAGATAACGGCATTTATCCAACTAAGTAGCAAGTATAAATCTGGAAAGTATACATATGAAAATATCAGATAATACAGTGAAGGAGCTCTTTTACTGGGAATATAATTGGGAATTTTTTTTCAGTTGAGAGAGAGAGAAAGAAAAAGTGAGAATGAGAGAGAAGCAAGGAGAGAGGGAGAAGAAAAGGAGAGACAGAGAAAAAGGGAGAGAGAGACAGAGAGAGAGAGAGAGACAGAGAGACAGAGAGACAGAGACAGAGACAGAGAGAGAGACAGAGACAGAGGGAAAGGAGACAGAGAGAGACAGAGGCAGAGAGAAAGGCAGATAGAGACAGAGATCTTACCCAAAAGGGAATTCTTCAAAGTTTCTAATATAGCAAACAAGCTAGGGACAGAAGCATGATGGAGACTCTGCCTTCCTCTCATTTAGCTTCTGCCTAGAACTGTACTCTCCCCATTAGCAACCTGAACTTCAGGGGTTGGCAGCTTTCATCTTCCCTCTCAGAGATGGAAAACGGAAGCTTCCAAAGGGACTTAGGAGGCCTAAACTGCTGAACAATCTGGAGCTTTCCTCACTTGCCAGCCTTTCATATAAACCTGGAGCACTGAAGTCCACCATGGAGGAGAAAGTCCAGTACCAATGGGCTTTGAGACTCAGGTTACGTGTGTAAAGTGCTTGTAAGCATTAAAGCATTAAATAAATGCCACGTATTATTACTACCACTAGTCCATCTCCCACTCAGCTGTTGGATTGATATTATTCAAGTGTAGGTCTGATGTCACGTTTCTCCCCACTTCCCTACTTAATAAAATCCGACTCCCCATTATCTCCATGATTAAATAGAAGGTTCTCTGTTAGGCCATTAAAGTTCTCTGCAAACTGCCCCCTTCTTACTTTTCCAGTTTTAGTGTGCCTGACCCCTCACACCCCACATCCCCGATTTCAACATGCTCTTCGTTCCTGTGATACCAGCCTCCTTTCTATTCCTTGAATAGGACATTCCATCTCCTAGTGATGTTCCCCATGCCTGGAACTCTCCTTTCTCCTTTCTACCTCCTGGCTTCCTTCAAGTTTTGGCTAAAATTCCACCTTCCTTTAGAAGCTTTTTCTAATCCCCAATAAAACTAGTTCTTTCCCTGTGTCATTTTCTCCAATTTCTTGTTTTCACTTAGGTTTTTTGCAATGCCTGCCTCGTTAGATTCTGAGCTCTTTGAGTGCAGGGATTGCCTTTTACTTTTTTGTATTCCCGGTGCTTAGCCTAGTGTCTGGCACATAGTGGGTGCTTGATAAGTGTACTTGAGTTGGCTACATCCTTCCTATTCTATCTTTGCAGATAATTCAGTGCTCCACCCCTAGCAGTTGTTCTTTAAAGGGATACTGAATTGAGAGAATGCTTTAATTTCAGAGTTGGATGGGATCCAGCAGATCTAGTCCAAACCATGCTTGACCAGGAATCCCCTCTACAATGTGCCTAAGAAGTACCAGCCAGTCTCTCCTTGCAGACCCCAAAAGGAGGAATTCCCCACCGTGCCACTTGGGATCACCCTCATTGTTCTAAATCATTTTCTTACAGTGAGCCCAAAGTTACCATGTCTGCCCACTGCACCCAATTCTGCCCTCTGGGAACAAGTAGAAAGAGGCCAATTCTTTTTGGACATGACAGCCCTCCAAGTACTATATGATAATTATCATATCTCACCCCCCCCAAAAAAAAACCTTTTCTTTTTCAAGCTGAACATCCCCAGTCCCCTAATACAAACCTCCTGTGCATGAACTCGAGGCCATTTACTACACCGAGTGACTTCTGTCTATTTTCCAACTTATCAATGTTCTTTCTAAAATAAAGTGCCCAAAATGCTCTGGATGGGGTGTGACCAGGGCCACCATTCAACCAGAGTATAAGTATCTATTATGTGGTAAGTTCTATGCGAGACTGTAAGGACACAAACATAAAAGTCTTTCACCTTTAAAGAATTTATATATTTTCATGGGAGACAAAATGGAGAATATATGAAATAAATATGAGGTGGAAAGTAGGGTACAAGGACTTGTGTGGATTAGAAAAACTTCATGTGGCCTGGCTTTTGAAGAAATCCAGAGATCGTGAGAGATGGAGAATAAATGGGAACACATTCCAGGCAGAGGGCACCAGCAATAAATACAAAATAAATACAATAAATATGTGGAGATGGAAGATGAGTCCTCATAGCAAGAAGACCAGCTTGGTTGGACCAGAGAATTCCAGAAGGATGGCAATATAAAATAAGTCTGTAAAGACAAATTGTTTTCAGCTTGTGAAGGAATTTAAATGCCAAATGGAGGAGCTGATATTTTATCCTAAACGGAATAAGGAGTCCTTGAGATTTATTGAATAGGAAAGTGACATGTTCACACCTGAACTATGGAGAAACTGCTGTTGGCAAGTGTATGGAAGACTGAGAGAGGAGAGAAAAGGTAGATCAGTTCAAAGGTGATTGTAGTTGTCCAAGTGAGGAGTTATGAAGGTCTGAACAAATATGATGGTTGTATGAGTAGAAAGAAAAAGGGGGTAGATGTGAGAAATAACGTGGAGATAAAAATGACAAAACATGGCAGCTGAATGGGTATGTGAATGAGGAACAATGAGGAGTCAAGGATGATGATGAGGTTACCGACCTGCATAATTCAAAGGACAATGGTTCCCTGAATACAAATTGGGAAATTTGGAATAGGAGTGGGTCTGGGGGGAAAGATTCTGAGTTCTGTTTTAGACTTGTTGAATTTGAAATGTCTGCAGAATATTAAATTTGAAATGTCCAGTCTGCAATTATAATTTTCAACCAGGAGTTCAGGAAAGAGTTGAGGACTGACTATATAGATTGTGGACTCCTAGACATAAAAAGGGGATAATTCAATCTATGGGAACTTAAGTAGTCATTAAGTGAGAGAGTTTAGAGAGAGAAAAGCAGTATCAAGAGAACATCCTCATCCTCCTATTTAGGGGACATAAATGGTGAACCAGCAAGGGACCCCAAGAAAGGGCTGTCAGCAATGAAACAGGAGAAGCAAGAGAGAGAAATGTCATAAAAACTGAATGAGAGGATGAGCAACAGCAGAGGAGGATTAGGGTTGGAAAAGATGATTACATTTGGCAATTAAGAAATCATTGGTAGGGAATTAATGAAAAAAATGCTAGTGAAGATAGCCTAGCTGGGCCAGACCTAAAACTATATTATAAAGCAGCTCTCATCAAAACCATTTGGTACTGGCTAAGAAACAGAGAAGTCAATCAGTGGAATAGGTTAGGTTCACAGGACAAGAAAGAAATCATTGGTAATTCAGCAGAGAATCATGTCAGGAAGAGTGGATGAGGTCAAAAGCCAGATTGCAGAGGGTGAGAAGTGAGCTAGAAGAGAGGGCAGAAGACAGTGGGAAGCTCTGGCTCTTTGAATGCATCCTAAGATCACATCAACCTCCATAACTGCCCATGTTACTCTGCTGATTCCCTGCTGTCTGGCCACGTATTCATGACACTGATTGTTTAAACCTGAGTCTGAGATTTTGCCTTCTGTCCTGCTACAGTTTACGTGATTAGATTTGGCCAGATGCTCCGTCTAGCCCATCAAGGCTTTGCATCCTCTTTACTCTGTCATCTGATGTGTTCCTGCACTCTCCTCTTAGCTTGTGCCAGCTGGGATTCGATAAGCATTTAGTCATTGATAAAAATGTTAAACAAGACCACCCCCAGCTTCCTGGGGTTCTCTCCCCATCTATGGCCTAGGTCCACCCTGACATCAAGCTGTCAGGTTCCTCTCTGTGTCTAGCCGGACAGCTGGCTTTGAATCCCTCTGGCTGCCTCGCTGTCTGAGGGAAATGAAATGGGGCCCGGTGCGGCTCTGCCTGGGTGATTCCAAGATGACCAGAGGCGGACATGGGGCAGGGGACTCCAATTCCTCCTCATGGGTCCCCCGCCCACCCCCCCACCCAGAGCCGTCCCCCAGACCTGAGGCGGCCCTGGGATCCCCAGATGAGAACTCACTGCATTATCTGTCTCCTCCCTCCCACAGCCAAAGGCCGCCATGTGATGTTCTCCTGACCTGTCTTGTACTCCGACAGCTGCTTTCAGATGTCAGCTCTTGCCTTCTGGCTCAGATTCGGCCCCGACACATGTGTATTTGTACCTCCCCATCGCTCTTGCCTCGTGCCCCCTCACGTGTCGGAGACAGCCATTGATGAGGGCCAGCCACAGGCTGTGGGGCCTGTGACCGCATGATGAAGGCTTGTGTCAAACAAAACAAAGCAGAAAGCCCACAGCCTCAGATGGTGCTTCCTGACACCCGAATTCCAGGGATTCGGCCTGTAGTTTTCCTGGATCTTTTCCCATGCCATGTTTTGAATGGATCCACAACTCTAGGTCAAGTTCACGTGGGTCTAGAAGGTACCTGCGGGGCTGGCACTGAGCTAATTCTGCCCACGCCATCCTCCGGCCTTCTACTTGGCATCCACACCACCTAATTTAGCCTTCAATCCAATTCCATCTCTACTAGCATCCAGTGTATATGGCTTCCTGACTAGACTATGTGTCCTCCTTAAACGGAGGATGGCGTGATTGCTGCCAGTTGGCTACCCCAGGGATCCTGGTGGGCAGGAGCCTTCAGCTGGACCCCCAAAGAATGGCTTGGATGTAGTAAAGAAGTGAGGGCCTAGACCAAGGTATAGACAATGAGGGACCTGGCCTTGCTGAAGCATTAGGAAGTACTTTGGGGGGCAGGCTAGGTCACATGGCTTGAATCAGTAGAAAGCCTTGAATTCTTGGTCAAAGAACATGACTAAATATAACAGATACTAGAGTCATCCACTGTTGGTCCAGGAGCAGACAAATGTCGTGATAGAAAGCAAGGTTGTATGAGGAATAAAACTGATTGAAAAGCTCAAAGGCTAAAATGGATTATGGGTTCTAAACCTTGCCATGTTAGAAACACTCCTAAAAGCTTCATCAGCTCTCTCCTAGAACAGCGGTTCTTAAAAGGGTGGGCTCTGGGAGTTTGAGATTAACTGTCCTAGGGAAAATTCCTGAGCCATCAAATAGTGAGAAACACTGATAGCTCCCCGTCCCTCAAATTGTGAGGCCCCCAGTTTGCCTTTCTACCTCTGTCTTCCTGCTCCTTGGGACTCAATTCAGTGTCCTGTTTTGCAGGGTCTAGTTCTCAGCTAATTCTTTACATCTCTTGAGGCATCCTTTCCTCCTAAAGGTCCTTATGATTTAACAGCAATTTCCAGAGAACCAGAGGATTTTACAACTCAGGGGAGTGATTCTCTTAATGGTAGAATTTCTTTAATAATAGAATATTACAGATAACATGGTAGCCCTTTAGTGGGTAGGGGAACTTCTGTAAAAATGTGCAGCGTGTGCAGATGGTTGTTGACCTCACCCACAGAAGGAGGTGGTTCTGATCCCCAAGCTGGATGACCACACCTGGTCATTGCAGACCAAGGACTGTGTCTCAGAAACTGAAAGCACCGGCCCATTGGTGGGCTGAGACTCCATTAATGAATTTTAAGAGACTGTGGTGAACAAGAGAAGAACTTCCAGGTTAGACAAGTGCAAATATTGCCTTGATTTTCTAAAAAAAGAAAAAAATAAAGCCTGAAAACTATAGGCTATGATTCCTGGGAAAAATACTCAACATATTATTGAAATAATGGTTAGCAAGCATCCAGAAAAGCATGCAGGGATGACAAACCACCAGCATGGCTTCATCGGGAGCAGGTCACGTCAGGCTGAGCTTGTTTCCTTTTTGGATGGGATTCCTAGACTAGTAGATCAGGGGAATGCCGTAGCTATAGTTTAACTAGATTTCAGAAAAGCATGTGATTGTGTCTCTCTTGTCATTCTTGGGGAAAAAACAGACAGAGCGATGTGGGCTTGAGGATAGGACAATTGGCGGGATTTGGAACTGGTTGAGTGGTCAGACACAAAGAATAGTCATTAATGGTCTGATGTCCACTTGGAAAGAGGTTTCCAGCGGCTCTGGCATCTGGGTTTGGCCCTTTGTTTGACATTTTTTAGTCAATGATTTGGATGAAAACATAGATGGCCAGCTTTTCCATTTGCAGATAGAACAAAGCAGGGTGTGTGGGGAGGACAGTGGGGGTGGAGAGAGGAGAGAGCTGAAACCCTGGTGACACGGCCAGTATTCAAAAAACCTCTGGGAGGTTCAGATACCAATGAGATGAAATTTCTTTGGATTAAGTGTAAAGTCTTACATTTGGGTTCAAAAAGTCAGTCTGGTAAGTACAAGATAGGGCTCGATAGCATTTAATATAAAAATATCTTGAGGTTTTAGGGGATGTTAGATGAACATGAGTCAACTCTGTGATACGGCCAACCAAAGGTCTGATGGGGTGTTAGTTAGTCAGGCAGCCCAGTGGAGAGAGTGCATCAGTCTCTGAACTCAGATACTTTCTAACCGCGTGACCCTTGGCAAGTCACTTTATCCTGTTTACCTCAGTTTCCTTGACAGTTATATGGGGTTAATAATAGTATTTATCTCCCAGGGTTGGTGTGAAGGTCAAATGAGAAAACATGTAAAGTGCTTTGCAAACCCTGATGTGCTACATGAATGCTATTATTGTTCTTATAGAGATCACTAAAAGAAGTAGGATTGCTAAGACTAAGGAGAAGAGAGTTTGCTGCACTTTGTGCTGGTCAGATTGTCTCTGGAGCAATGTGTTCAGTTCCAGTCTCTGTCTTTTAGGAAAGAACATTGAGCCAGGCCTGGTGGCACATGCCTGTAATTCCTGATTCTAAAGAGATTGAGACTGACGGATACCCCCGGGGCTAGGACACTCTCAGCTGGATTAGGCTAAACTGATCGGGTGTCCCGTACTAAACTGGGCACCAATATGGTGAGCCACCCCAGGTCAGAAATGGGACAGATCAAAACTCCTATGCTGATCACTAGTGGAATCATGTACATGAATGGAAAGGAAGGAATAAGGAAGGAAGGAAGGAAGGAAGGAAGGAAGGAAAGGAGGGAAGAAGAGAGGAAGGAAGAAAAGAAAGGAAGGGAGGAAAGAAGGAAGGAAGAAGGGAGGAAGGAAGGAAGGGAGAGAGGGAGGGAGAAAAGAAGGGAAAGAGGGAGGGAAGGAGAGAGATAGGTAGAAAGGGAAGGAGGAAAGGAGGGAGGGAGGGAGGAAAGAAGGAAGAAAAGAGGGAGGGAGGAAGGGAAAAAGAAAGAATGAAAGAAAAGAAAAGAACATTGATAATCTAGAAAATGTAGACAGGAGGGTCACCAGGATGATGAAGGACTTCATGCTAGACAAAGATTGGTTGAAAGAACTGGGAATGTTAAATCTGGAAACAAGAGAGGGGACATAATGATTATTTTCAATTATTTGATTAAATTTTAATTTTCAATTATCCTTCCTTCCTTCCTTATTCCTTCCTTTCCATTCATGTACCTGATTCCAGTACTGATCAGCATGGGAGTTTTGACCTGTCCCATTTCTGACCTGGGGTGGCTCACCACTCGCCATATTGGTGCCCAGTTTAGTATGGACACCCGATCAGTTTAGCCTAATTCAATTATTTTCAGTTGTATTTGATTCAAATACAATTATTTGAAGATGGTCACGGGGAAGAAACATTAGACTTTTTCTGCTTAGTTTCAGAGGACAGAACAAGGACAGATTAGTGGAAGGTGGCAGAGGCAGATTTAACTTGCTCTGAGGAACATCTTCCTAGCAGTGACATCTCCCAGAAGGGCAGGGGACTGCCTCAGAAGGCAGCGTGCTCCTACTCACTGGGCATCTTCATGCTAAGGCTGGACGAGTCCTTGTTGAGAATGTTGTAGAATGGTCTCTGGTTTAAGCATGGTGGGGTCTCTGAGCTCCAGTCCTCCTTGAAGAGTCTTTGATTATCTCGGCCAAATGTCCAGGCAATTCAATTACCCAAATGTTCATTAAACGTCCTACTCTGAGCTTAGTGCCAGGGGGAAGTGTGTGAAGATTCAATTAGACAAAGGTTTGCTTCCCTTGATGGGGCCCCTCTCAGGCTGCATTAGCTTATGTGAGCAGCTGTCTTCAAGCCCTGATGTTCTGCCTTCTCTGTTGGGAAAGGCCAGGGAAGTCCGGCTACACTCACCTTGGCTTGCCAGGGACGGGGTCTCTTGGGGCGGGGGGGTGGAGGTGATGCAGGAGCCCAAACCAGACACATTGCTGATGAACTAAGGAAAGCTCGTCATGTGACTTCTTGGGCTTTTCATCAAATAGGCAAAATGGTTCTTGGCTTTCTCTTTTTGAAGAATTTCTCCTCTCAGCTCCTGGAACAGGTTGTGTATTCAGAGAATGCTCAGATACTCTGCCCAGAGGCCTGGAGAACAAAGTCCCCGGCTCTGCGCTGCCTCTTCGTTCCGTTTCCCAGAGGGCCCTGTGAAAATGACTGGAGCGATCATTAACTAACATGTGCATCAGCATAATTTCATTTGATGGAATTCCTCCTCCACACCCCCCGCTTCCCCCACTTCCGAAGTGATGGAGTTATCTGGGAAGCCCTGATGGCAGTGGCAGGGAGGCATTCATGTGTGCGGCTGCAAGAGCTCAGCTCCTCAGGAGGTGAGCCCTGATAAATACCACTTGGCCTCAGGGGCATTTTCATGAGGAATAAAAGTGACCTGGGACCAGAAGGAGGATGCTGGGTCTACTTATGTATTTGTTTGCTTGCTTGGCTGTTTCTAAATTTATTCACTTATTCTCAGTAGGGCCCGGGAACAAATGGCAGCAGGAAGAGAAAGCAAAGTGGTCCTAGAGGGCAAAACCAAGTTCTAGAGCCAGGCTTTAAGAGTCAGTTGTGTCTCTGACAGCCTATATTCTCCCAGGCATCGCTCTAGAGGCCCTGCAAGCCTCAGCCTTCTGCGTTCTCAGCTCCCTTCCAGCGCTGATGTTTTGTGTTCTGACCTTCTGTGTTCTAAGGTTACTTCTGGCTTGAATATTCTATTTGTAAAAATAGAATCCTCCCAGACCTAAGGGTAGCAAGGTGAGACAGGGCTTGGAATCAGGAAGACTCCTCTTCATGAGTCAAATCTGGCCTCGTTGTGGGACTCTGAGTAAGTCACTTCAGCCTGTTTGCCTCGGTTTCTCCTCTGCAAAATGAGCTGGAGAAGGAAACGGCAAACTGCTCCAGCATCTCTGCTAAGAAAACTAAATGGAATCACAAAGCGTCAGATGTGACTAAAAATAATATATGTCTACTATTGTATCCTGTGGGTCTTTTTCAGCGATGTACTCTATTCCAAGGGGCCTGTGAAAAGCTCTGATCTTCCAGGTCCTGTTTCCTTCCTCATCTGTAAAATGCAGATTCAGTTCAGTAAGAATGCCTTGTGTGTTCTAAGGTCTGTGCTCGATGCTGGGGGTAGGAAAACAAAACTGAAACATGCCCTTCCCTGAGAGAACTTACATTCTGGGGATAAAACGCACACAGACGCAAAGATCTGAGATACCTGAGGAATAAAGGGAGAAAAGGCAGAAAAGGCCCAAAAGGAAATGGGAGTGTCGAGAGGAACAGGATAGAACTTGGAGGATCTCACCTGCCCTCACCTCCCCAGACTGCTGGGAAGAGGGAGCTTTTCACATCTTCACGTGCTATAGAACGTGCACTACTTTTATTTCTCCGTTTCTGGGGAAAGGGGGCGGAGGTAGAGGGAGACTCCCTGGGTGGCCTGGTGTTTACTCTATGGAAAAGATGTATGTTTGCATGGCACTGGGTTAGGAAACCTTAATGATTAAGGAGCCTTTTGTTGCCTGCTTCTTAATGGACTGTTGCAGCTGAGGACTGCATGTCCTGCTCTCTTCTCCCACACAGAGCCCAGCTGCCCCCTAGTTAAAGGGACAGCATCCCGCTCCCTGGCGCCAGGGCCGGCTGAAGGCTGACGTCTGATCTAGGTGTCTCCCCGGGAGGGTCGTTTCATAGGAACGGGAGCGGGAGGGAGGACCACCGAGGCCCTGAGAGAGAGTAACTGCTCATGCAATGGCTGGCGAGTGTCAGAGACGGCTTTTGGACCGAGACCCACATCCTCGGATGGCCAGATGGGAAAACGTTGCTTCTGTTACTCAGCTGATGAGTCCCCACGTCTCTCCTCCCTTGCAGAAAAAGCTGGCCCCTCTTCCTTCAGTCTGGCAGGCCCCCCAAAGCGTTCCCTCCATAGTGACCAATGCGTCATCACCAATTGAATAGCCTTTCAGCCCAGAAAGGTCAAAGTGGTTTTGGCGTTCTTCTTTTCCTGGATCCCCTTCTCCACCCATATGACCTCCAGTTGCCTCAGTTTCCTCAACGTTCCTCGGTCTCCTTTGCCTGCTCCCTCCAGGTCGTGCCTGCTAAAGTGGGACCTTACCAGTTGTATCTGTGGGACATCTCTCTGGCCATACCTTTATCTCGCCCCCTTCTACGTCTGACTGGGTGCGATGTCGCTGGATTATCAATCAGCCACACTGGGGATAAAATTCTTCTGCATGTGTGGACCTGACATCTGAGCCATTTCCTCAGAGAAGTTATCAGACATACCACGTGGTGAGCAAGCATCCAGTCAATTAATTGCCAACTAATCCACAACCATTTATTAAGTACTCCCTGAGTTCAAATGTGGCCTCAGACACTTACCAACTGTGTGACCCTGGGAACCTTATCTCCATTTGCCTCAGTTGCCTAATCTGTAAAATGAGCTGAAAAAGCAAATGGCAAACTCCTGCAGTAACTTGGCCAAGAAAACCCAAAACAAGGGGTCATGAAGAATCAGACATGACTGAAAAGTGACTGAATAAAAATAGTAGCACTTGTGCCAGGAATTGTACTATCCTCTGAGGATACAAAGAAAAAGTAAAAGATGGTCCCTGCCCTCAAGGAGCTTAGACGCTAATGAAGAAATATAGAAAGTAATGCTATAGATAGGGATAAATGTATTAAAAGTACATACTTTCTCATAAAATCAAGTTATAGACAAAATAAATACAAGTTAACTTTTGAGAGTCTGGCTCTTAAGATTTGAGGATCTGGTAAGGTCTCCTGTGAAAGATGGCGCTTAAGCTGTCTTAAAGGAAGTCAGGGACCTTGGGTGATGGAGTTGAGGAGGGAGAGCATCCCAAGCAATGGGTGACAACCATTGCCAAGACTCAGAAACATCAGGTGGAACGTTGTATGTGAAGGAAAAAGTCTGCCGACATGGCCACACCATACAGTGGAGAGGGCAATGGTGCAGTAGGAGGGGCGGGAAGGGACCAGCTTGTGAAGAGCTTTAGAGACAAACTGAGGACTTTATATCAGATCCTAGAGGTAAGTGGAATCTATTTGGGCTTTAGGGACAGGGAGTCATCCAATCAGGGAGGCCAGCTGGTCCAACCCTGACCCAGGGCTTAGAGGACAGAGCTCTGGGAACACAGAGAGTGCAAATCTGCCCTCAAACACTTTCCGGCTGAGTCAGTCTGGGTAAGTCACAGCCTCCATGTGCCTCAGTTTCCTCAGCTGTAAAGTGAGGATAATAACAGCTACTTTGCAGGGTTGTTGTGAAGCTCCAATGTGACAATATTTGTAAGACACTTAGCCTGATGCCCGGCACACTGTGAGCCAATGTCAATGCTCTCCCCTCACTCTCCACTTAATTAGTGGTTAGCCAGTTGTGCTAAGTGGAAAGCCAGCCTACCCTCGAAAACCCCCAATATTGGGGAATTTGCTTCTTACCTCATTTAGCCCATTCTGCCCGTGGCCAGTGCTAACAGTCAGCTTTTGCTTCTCTCCAGCCCAAATTCCTCTTGCTGCCTCTTCCACTTGCTGCCCCTCATGCTGCCATCGGCCAGGCAGAGCAAGGCCCCGTCAGGATGGCCGAGGGTGCGGAAAAGCCAGGAGAGGTCTGGCTTATCTGAGAGTGGGGCAGGAGGAAAGTCATGGCACGCCAGAGTCAGTGGGAAGAATGTGCTACACTCGGCTCTCAGGAGAAAGGATGATTAGCTCACCTTCCTGTGAGTCTCAGAAAATGCGTTCTTTATCCCAATTCTGCAAATGAGTCAGTGTGTCAGAGGCAAAGTTTGGATCCTGCCTGTCCTAACTCCAGTACATGCTGCCTCCCAGGATCACCGAGGAAAGATGGGAAAGCCTTCTGAATTCTGGATATTTCAGTAAGCTAAGGGTGGGAGGAAACTTGCCATCCAGTGCTGGAGCCTTGCTCTGCCGGCTAGCCTTCTGGCCTGGGGCACAGAGCGGGGGTCTTTCTCTGGTTCTGTATGGGTCTCTCCTTGCCTGTCATACCTGACTCTCTGGGATCCCATCTGCGAAAAGTAAATCTTTATTTCAACAAGATCAGTTCCCTTTGTAATTCTCTGGATTTTACTTTATATTTAAAAAAAAAAAAACATGACTCTGAGAACGTGTCCCTGGGCTTCACCAAAGGGATCCATGGCATCCACCCAAGGGATCCACCACAATGGGATCCACAATCCCATTCCCCAAAACAATTGTTCCAGATCTTTTTCTTTCTCTGTAAGCCCCCAAACACGCCCACAATCTACTGGGACAGCAGAAGACTAAGTGGTACTCTCCGGCCTTGTCTGCCCCTCTGCTTCTCTTGGGCAGAACGAGGGGCTCGGCCTGGACAGTCTCAGAGCTTCCTCACAGACCTCGTGGCTCTGGCGGAAGCCCGACGTATCCTGAGCGGTAGTGAGAGCATCCTGTGCCACCTAGGTGTGCCCCATGTTCTCTGGCCTACCAGGAGAAGCCTCCTAGTCACCACCCTTAGGGACTAAGTGTAAGCCATCCTTCCCTCCTCCTTTTCCAGGAGGCACAGAATGGGGCCGTGCTGGTTGCCAACTGCAGCCACTCTGAAAATAACCCTCGGACTTTTGTGTGCAAACTGACAACTCTTCTTCCCCTTGGCCTTTGCCCCGTTCTCACGGGCCAGAGCATCCTCCCATTCTTTGGGGATTTTAACTTCAAACAATCCCCCCAGTTGCCTTCCAGAGCAGGATAAATTTTGCTCCCATCTTATAGATGTTGTGAGGGGCAAGTGAATGCATATACCTAAAAGCACTTTTCAAATCTTATAGTTTCCTACAAATGTTATTGTTATTGTGAACGGGCCTGGGAGGACGGGGAGGAAAAAGCTAAAGGGGGTAAGGTAGCATTGGGAGAAGAATGCTGCCCCTTGAGTCGGGAGCTCTGGGCACAAACCCCCCTCCCAAGATACTCTGCCGTCTTTAAAGCGCTCTATAAATGCCAGCACTGTTACTTTTTGTGTCTCAGTTTCCTAGCCTGTAAAATGGGGAGAAGTTAGGCTCCAAGGTTGCCGAGGTCCCTTTCAGTTCCAGGCCCATGATCCTATGGGGGCTTGGGGCAGGGGAAGCAGAATTGCTTCCCATATTTTGCTTCTCATTCTCCAGTGGTTAACTCTGCAGGGACTGTATGAGAAGGGGCCAACTTTTTGTCCTGGAGAAGAAAGAGCTCTTAACTCCTCCAACTCTACTGCTGTCTTACCTTGAATGGACAATTTAACCTTGGCAGGCCTTAGCTTTTTTCATCTGCCCAGGGGGGATAACTGATGATCCCCGCCTTGCAGCCCCCCTTGTGGCGGGGGAGGTGTTTGGAAAACCACAATTGCTTTCCATCAATATGATGGGTCGTTGTTGCCACAGAACGGTCTCCCACTCTCCCAGACACGAGCTGGATGGCCCCAGAGCCGGGGAGAACGGCTCTTGCCCACCGCTCAGTACCTAGAGCCTCCACGACGCTCTGTGGCTCGGATTCTTGGGAAAGGCAGGTCACGGGGCAGGGCCTGCGGGAATGGTCTGGGCCTCCCTGTTCTATCCCAGAGGAGGGGGCAGCCCCTGAGCTCTGTCTGGACTACATCTTGTGAAACGGAGCTCCTGGCTCCAGCCTGCTGTTGTTTGGGGATAAACACTCCCATGTGTTTGTAGAAGATGTTATGAGAGCTCTTCTGGAGCAGGGGAAGGGAGGGAGGGGGGCTGTCTCTCCTCCGTTTCCTCCGTCTTTCCCTCAGGCTCATGTACACATAAACAGAGTGGCCACACATTTTATGCCCTGCTGGCCCTCACGGGTGCCCCAGGAACATTCCAGAGACAGTTCTGTTACCAGGGGTAGGGATGGGGAAACTCTGTACAAATGCAGAATCTCATCACGGACGGCCATGGCCGAGAGGAAACTTGGGAGTTCATCTAGCACAAATGCATTGTTTTGTAAATGGGGAAACTGGGACCCAGAGAAAGCGAGGGAATGACCGGGGATCATAAAACCAGTCAGTGCTAGGGGCAGGATTAGAATCCAGGCCTTTGGACTCCAGTCCACGACCCTTCCCTCTTTCAGATCCATTCCCTATGTTACAAACTGAGGCAGCTGCTAGTCAGTGATTAAGGAAGGTAAGAAAGAAATGAGACAAAGAATGGCCTCTCTAACCTGGTCAATATATAGATTAAAAGAAGGAAAATCTGAGTCAGAACCCTTAAGTAGAATTCAGGTCTGTGATTCCCGCAACGTTTTGGAGGCCAGGAATTTCCCATCTGCTAATTAGAAACTGGCTGGGCCTGGGGAGGCAGAGTGTTGTAGCAGAAACAGAAGAGTCAAAGGGTCAAAAGACTCTTTAGTTTGGCTCTAGCCTAGCTCCCTGAGTGACCTTGACTACATCTCGGAGCTTTTGGTCCCTATAAAATGAAGGGATCGAGAAAGATGCAAAAAACAGAAAGAAGAGAAGGGTTTCAGGGGAACATTTGAAATATATAAAAAACTAACAGAAGGAAGGACATTCACAAGAGGACATAGGCAAACAGGGCAGTTTGCTTAGTATTGTGTTAAATATAATGAAAAGTTTAAAAAAATAACCTGTGTAATAGAAATTCACAATCCTGATCTGTGCTTATAAATTTTTGTACAAATAAAACAAATGAAGCCAAGATCAAAAGGAAAGCAGAGAATTGTTAAAAAAAAAAATTATAACAGTTTCTTGATGCTTTTAAAGTTCATAGTTACAAATGAATAAAATGTAGGGGAATGGTTGAATTATCTCTAATATTCTGTGATAAAAAGAGAAAAAGAACATAAAACCTATTTGAAGAGAAGTCTCACTGATTGGTGAATTGCTAACTATTCAGTGTGAGAGGTGGTGGTAAGGAAGAACATTTGAACCATAGGGGACAGCTCGCAGAGGCACAGAATGAAGAAGAAAATATTTATGGAATATTCCCATATGTCAAGAACTGTATTCAAGACTGAAGAGAGTGAAGTTGATGATTGCATAGCTCTGCCTCACTTAAATCCAATTCACTTGCAAGTCAGGACATCACTCTGCTGATGTCATTGGTCCTCTGAAAAAAAAAGTGAACAACATTTTTTAACCACTATGTACTTCAGAGTTTGTAGTACAGCATTTGCTTTTTGTTTGTTTTCCTCTGGAGGTTATCTGTTAATCATTTCAACAATTTCTACATTCAGGAGTTTGGGACAGTTTGTTTCAATATGCTTTGCTTACATAGAGATCATATTTATTTGAACATTATTGTTTTTTCTTCTTTTCTTTCAGATTGTCCTTCTGTGTATTTGTATTCCTAATCAGTTATGCTTTGTTTCTTTGATAAAATTTGCCAGCATGGATTCAAGTTTTCTAATACTTCTGCTGTTCAGGCCTTAAATTCTGCTTTCACGAATCTTTTTTCTCCTTTATATTATTCAGAAACATCTTTCTATATTTCCACATATTCTTGGGAATCCACAGGAGCTTCTGCTCGATCAAATGTTGATTCATTTTCCTTTAATTTTTTGTTTGCAATATTTGTTTATAGATTTTTGAACTCTTTTAGCTGATCTGGAGACCATATTTCCTTCTGTTATTAATGTTATCCCTTTTGATTTATCTGCTTATATTCAAGGTCTTTAGATGTTTTTCTTTCTTCTGAGATCTTTAGTAATTTTACTTTTTTCCCTTTATATTTTCTCTTGCTCACTTTCTGACTTCTTACTCTTTGAAGGTGGTTTTGCTGGAGACTGATCCTCAAAACAGTTGCATCCTGTTATGCTGGGCAATTTACATTTCAAGTCCTTGGTCTCTGCCCTAAATGACTTAGGAAGTGGTGGAACTGATCTGTTGGACCAATTGGGCCAAGTTAGACACTGGATTTTTCCTCCTCAGGCTTAGTGGAATGTCATTTAGCTGTACATGTGTCCTGCCGCAGTTTCTCAGGTGTCTGGTTGAGTTCTATTATATCACAAGACACAGTTTTACTGCTTTCCCAGCCTGAGCATGCTTCTATGTTTTAGTTTTGGGGGCATCTTGTTAATCACGTGACCCAGAAATCAAGCATTATAGATACAAACTCAAAAGAAAGACAAGTTCCTTCATCAATGAGAAGATAACTCATATAAGGAAGTAGTGATTAGAAAGGGATGTTTTGGCCTGGAAAGACACAGTGATGGTAACTGGAACTGAACAGCAATTGGTTGAAATGTCCTTTCCAAGAAGAGTAGTATTGATTTGATAAATATTCCCAGAGCATGAGGAGGGAGAGAATGTTTTATAAGTGATTAATAACTAATACTGGTACTTTAAACAGTAACCTAACAATAAATAGTGAGTATTAGCAGCTCTTGAGAGCTCTTTAGACAGGATGCTTAAGGAACCACATGGAATCATGACATGAAAATGGCCAGAGGCCATAATGGGTCAGAGGTGCCTGTATAGGATGAATTTTCCCTAGTCAGGAGCATGGTGCCCGGGTAGGAACTAGAGTGTTGGGGTAGAAGTGGAAGGTGGAGCCCATTGCATGGGGAACGTGACTCCATTCTGATAAGTCCAGGTGTATCTACGCTGGGATGGTCTCTCAGAGACAGGAGATGCAGTGTTGAGTGATGGCAAGAAGATCAGGTCATGTAGACCATAGAACATGAGAAGGGGTTTCATGTATCACAAGGCTGGATTGGAGCTGGGTTGTGAATGGCCTCAGGCGCCTAACAGAGGAAATCTGCTTCTGAAGGCGATGGGAGCCCTGGGATTTGCCCGTCGTGACAGACCTAGGTGGGAATAACCCTCACCGAGGCATGGAGATGAGGCCGAGACCTTTCAGGCTAGATCAATGAAGCGCAAGTCCCAGCAGGCTGCAACAACTTGGAGCAGTGGCCTGGGTAAGCCATCATAAACATGTTGTCCAAGGACTGGTTTGGCTAACTTCAGAATGGATCATCTCCTGAAAGTCGGCCAATGGATGTTGATTTTTTCTGGCTACGGCCTTTCATTAAACCATCCAACAAGCACCGGAGGTGAGGGGGAGTGAATAGGCATTGATTGATAGAGGGCGTACCCGTACAGAGGGAATCAAGGATCCTTGATGTATTAATGTAATTCATGTAAATAATTAGTGGTAATTTTTTTTTTTTACATAATACTCTTCATGCCTCAGTCTGCTCCTGATTCCACTTGTGTGTGAATGGCTGTCATATGGAAGAAGGATTAGACTTGTTCTGTTTAAGTCCAGAGGGCATAATTAGAAGCAATGGGTGGAGGCTGCAGAGACAGATTTAGGCTTAATGTCAGGAAAAAACTTCCTATTAATTAGAGCTGGTCCAAGAGCAGAATGAGATGCTTCAAGAAGTGGTTGGTTCCTCATCCTTGGAGATTTTCAAGCACAGGTTAGGAGACCACTTGTTGAGTTGTTAAAGTGCGAGTTTCTAGTGTGTAATGGTTGGATCTATGGAGTTATCTTTGATGTGCTTTCCAAGTGCTAAATGTTATAGAAGTGAATGATAATCAAGCTATGAATGGTGGTTGATATTAGCCCTTGGGGATGATCCAGACAGGATACTTATGGAATAACATGGCAGATAATCCACAGAGATTGGGTGAAAAGTATGGGTGAAAACTACCCAACAGCTCAATCATCTCTCCAGTTCCTCCTATCTCCACATTTCTATGATTTTTGTGGTTACTTAGCTCTGGCAAGTTCACTTGGTATTTGTTCCAATGTTATCACCTGTCCAAGACTATCCTTCCTTGTGCACTAGGAAGGTCTCCTCTGGACTGTAATTTGAAAATCCTGGATAAGTTTTCTTGACTCAAAATATTTCTGTAAGAATGAAGACATTAGACTAGATGGTGTCTGATCTTTAGAACTCTAGATCTGTGAATTTTGGATTTCCTAAACCTCCATTGAATTATCATAGTACTTGAAATCTCAACAACATATTATGTTCTTTTAGGTCTTTCTGTCTCTCTCTCTGTGTCTTTGTCTCTGTCTCTGTCTGTCTCTGTCTGTCTGTCTCTCTGTCTCTCTCTCTTTTTTCCTGACCTTTCTCAAAAATAAAATACTCTTAGGGACTTAGAATTAGAGGTTCATAAATTTAGAGCTTGAAAGGACTTTGATGTCATCTCATCCAGTCCTCTCATTTATATATATATATATATATATTTTTTTTTTTTTTTTTGCTGAGGCAATTGGGGTTAAGTGACTTGCCCAGGGTCACACAGCTGGGAAGTGTTAAGTATCTGAGGGTAGATTTGAACCCAGTTCCTCCTGACTTCAGGGCTTGTACTCTTATCCACTGCACCACCTAGCTGCCCCTCAGTCCTCTCATCTTAATAGAATCCTGAAATACAAAGAGTTCAAGTAACTCACTTATGGTCACACAGATAGCAAATGTCAGGGTTGGATTCAGATCCAGATCCTGATTTTCACTCTACCAGGACTCACTGAGGTCCTACTTCCTCCCAAAAGTAGGAATTTAGATGAAAGTGTAGATGGCATGTGTATTAATCCTGAGACGCATAAAGGAGAGAGGACAGCTAGCCCAGAGTGGCAAGGCAGGGATCAAAAGATCTCAACAGACTGAAAAGATGGAGCAAATGCAATAAAATGAAATCCAATAGGGATAAATGTCCAGGATTGTATCTGGCATTTATCAACCTGCTAGGACAAAGTGGAAGAGTTATGATTAGCTAGACATTTGTGGGAAAAAAGACTTAGGGGATTTTGAGCTCAGTATGGGTCAACCATGTAACATGGTAGTCAAAAGAAGCTAATGGAATCCAGGTTGGGGTACTGGGTTTAAAGCAGGATCATAATAAGCTGGTCCAGAGAAGAGCCAGCAAATTAGTGAAAGGACTTGATATTGTCATATGAGGCTCTTTGGAAGACTCCAAGAGCCTAAAGTCTGGAGAACAGAAGACTTAGGGACGACATGCTAATTGTTTTCAAGTCTCATGCTGTCACATGAAAGAGGGAATAGACTTGTTCCTCTTGGCTCTTGAGAACTAGGATTAATGGATTGATATTACAGGAAGGAAGATTTTTGGCTCAGTCTAAGAGAGAAGTTTGCTAACAATGATGAATCATAGCATTTTACAGTTAAAAGAAACTTCCAGGCCATCTAGACCAACCAACTCATTTTCCAAAGGAAGAAACTAAGTCCCAGAAGAGTTCAAATGGCTTTCCCAAGGTCATACGGGTGGCATACTAAGTCGGGCTTCAGACTTCAGATCCAGTGCCCTGCTTCTATTAGATCTGTTCCCACATGGAATGGGTTGCCTAGGGAGGAAGCAAGATCCCTGTCCCTGTAGGCCTTCAAACAGAAGCTGGATGATTATCTGTCAGAGAGGAGTCATTGGAACATGTTGAGAGTGGGAAGGGACCTCCGAGGTCATCTCATTCGACCTCTTCATTTGCACTAAAGGAATCTGGGATTGATTCAAGGTCACCCAGCTGGCAAATAGCAAAGCTGGAATTTAATTCTGGATTCTGTGATTCCATTCCATCCCTCCTTCCATTTCCAGGTTCCTGTGTCACGTCAGGAGCTAGCCAGAATGATCTCTAATGTCACTTCTAACCCGAATATTCTGTCTTCTAAATATGACTTGACTTGAATAGTCTGTCTTTGGTATCCCAATGATAGCATTTCCCTTTTAGTCTTGGTGGGGGGTCGGGAGAGAAGGGTTTTATTTGTCCATGACATCAACCCAGCGGGAATGTTTGATGGAGCCACGTTCTAATGATGGTCTAAAAAAATCCCAGGGACCAAGCGTAGCCTTCTGTCCCCATACAAACACCCAGAGTATTTACTTGTGTTTTTATGAGTGTGTTACTAGTTCAAGCCAGAAACACGGCAGTCCAACCTGGCTAATCTGGGCTTGTTTTTGCTTTGTCTATCTGTCTGGGTACCTAGGAGATGGGAACCCGTCTCATAACATGTGTGCACTTTTGACTTGAGCAAATGCTGTTCATTTATACAATTTGGAGGGAACTATTGGCAAGCCAATTTTAACTCCTTCTTCCCCATTCTCTCCCTAGAAATTTCCCTACACCACCGCCATATGTTTTTGTAGGGAGGCTGCACATATGTCTAAGATAGCTCTAAAACAACAACAAAAAATTCTGAGATCAGACTTGTGATTTTATTGTTACAGGGAGTTTCCAGTGAGAAAATTCTTTTTTACCCACATAGATTGACACTTGCTCTCCAATCTATAATGTTAGAGAATTATCCGAGGACACTGAGAAATTAAATGACTTGACCAAGGTGATGTAAACAATTTGGATCAGAGGACATATTTGAACCCAGATCATTCTTTGTGACATAATACTGCCTTTCGTGATTCTGAAATGCGATGTTCGAATTTGAGCCTGTCTTGATAAGATAACTTCCTCATTAATACCTGCTGCAATGCCTGAAATTCCACCATCAGAGAATAATTCCTTTAGATTAAAACCTTGTAACTTCTTTTCATGGTATAAGGGTCCCTGTGAAAGTCAACACTAAGTTATCAACTTTTATCAGCCATTAATACTGTACCATTATTAGACAATTACAGAGTGGCAATCGTCGCAAGAACTCATTTTAATATATTGACTTAATGGTTATCAGGCACCTTCTTCACAACAGCCCCATGAGCAGGTAGTGTCAGTACTCTTATTCCCCTTTTATAAAAGAAACTGAGACTCATTAACCAACTTGACCATGATCAAACAGTTAGTTAAGTATTAGACTTAGGATTTGCACCCAAGTCTTCTTACTCTAAACCCAGGGCTCTTTCCACTATAAAACTTAAAGGTGATTTAGTTTGACTTAATTCCATAATGCTTATTAAGCATCTACTATTTGTGATTCTCTGCTCTCAAGGAGAGTATGATCTAATGGAGGAGAAATGACCACGTGCACAATAATTTTGCCACAAGGGACAGCAGAATAACGGCAAAGGAGAGGTCCAGGCCAAGTGCTATGATACTTTTAGAAATCATTTTCATTTGTCCCACAGGGGAAAAGGAAGGCTTCATGGAGAAGGTGTCTTCCTGAGCTAAATCAGGAAGGAAGGAAGGAAGGAAGGAAGGAAGGAAGGAAGGAAGGAAGGAAGGAAGGAAGGAAGAAGGAAGGAAGGAAGAAGGAAGGAAGGAAGGAAGAAGGAAGGAAAGAAGGAAGAAAGGAAGGAAAACAGGAAGGAAAGAAAAGTTTTTAATAGCTGACAAGAGTGTGCAAAGATGAGTTCATTCTAAGGATGGCATATGGTATAGGTGATAGTTAAGAGACAGAATAGGCTGTGTCTGTGGGATAAAAGCTCATTTGGCCAGAATGTTGAATATATAAATACATATTGAGAACTATGAGAAAAGGCTGGCCAGGTGAATTAAAAGTCAAATTACGAAAAGCGTTTTGGTCCCAGATTCTGGACTTTATTTGCTAGGTAACATGGTGGAGCTACTAAGGGTTTTTGAATGAAGCTTGCAATCCTCAGCATGGAGCTAAGGGGATGAGACAGAAAAGAAAACATTTAGTTGAGAGGGGAAAGATAAGGGAAGGTCTAAAGCCACAATGGGCAGAACCTGGATTTCTATTTGCTCAAAGTGAACATACAAAGACTTCACTTACAATAAGAAAAGGGCATCAGCTAGGTCTGCCTGGATCAGCTCTCCTGCTCCTCCAAACCAAGGGCTTGTCTTTAAAGTCCCTGAAGGACAGTCTAGAGCAGGCAGTGGTTGCATGCCATGTTGAAAAGTTGAGATGTTCACAAACATTTCTAACTTCCCTTCTTTTATTCTTTCTCACCTGCCATAACAAGTCATGAATTCTTTGTGGTTTAGAGGTCAAACCAAAATAAGGAATAATAGAAGGCAAGACAGTGAGCTCCCTTTCCACAGACCTCTACTAGCAGATTTGGAAAACGTACCAGATTAAATCCTGATTGGGAAATCCAAAAAAAGTCACAGTGCATTCTTTGTCCAGCCTTGCTGGGCACAAGGAGATAGATTGGGAGGTCTGTGGAATTGGAACAGGCCAGGGGCACATACAGACTATTCTGGCACCCAGGGAAAGGCTGTGTGTCAGGGAACGAGAGACCCTCTCTCAGACCCACATTGTAAATAGATTCTCCCCATTTGCGTGACTGCAAAGACACAAGAGTTGGAAGATGGGATGTTGTGTATTAGGAACAGCAAGCAGTTTAGCATAGCTGGATTCTAAAGTATGTAAAGACAAGTGACATATAAGAAGCCTGGAAAGAGATCATGAAGGGCTTTAAATGCCAAGCAGAGGATCTTATATGTAATCTGAGTGATACGGAGTCCCTAGAGTTTATTGAGTAGGGAAGGTTCACGGGCAAGCCTGTGTTTTAGAAAAAAAAAAATTTTATTATCTGAGAATGAAGAGATTATACTAAATAAGTCTCTCCATTTGCAAAAAGGGAATTTTAAATTGAGGAAGGACGCCCATACAGTTGATCTCTACCAAAGTAGAATATGCTTCTTTAGGAACTAGTGAGTTCTTTCTCCCTGGAAATCCTTACCTAGAAGCTGTGATCACTCACCACAGATTTTGTGGAGAGGATTCTTCTTCCTACAGATTGGACTCAGTCCCCTCTGGGTTCCTTCCAACTCTGAGATTCTGTTTCTCTGTGATTCTCCTTTCTAGGAAATTTACTTTTTCTTTTTTTCTTCATTTTATTTTTTAATTAAAGCTTCCTAGTTTCAAAATATATACATGGATAATTTGACCTTCACCCCTACAAAACCCTGTGTTCTAATTTTTTCCCTCTCTTACATGAGAGACTTACATAAACTGATGCTAAGTGAAGTTAGCAGAACCAGGAGACCATTGTACATGGCCACAACAAGATTATACAATGATCAATTCTGATGGACATGGCTCTTTTCAACAATGAGATGATTCAGGTCACTTCCAATGATCTTGTGATGAAGAGAGCCTTCTACACCCAGAGAGAGGACTGTGGGAACTGAGTGTGGATCACAACATAGCATTTTCACTCTTTTTGTTGTTCACTTGCATTTTGTTTTTTTCTCATTTTTTCATTTTTGATCTGATTTTTCTTGTATGGCTTGATAATTGTGGAAATATGTATAGAAGAATTGCACATGTTTAACATGTATTGGATTACTTGCTGTCTAGGGAAGGGGGTAGGAGGAAGGGAGGGAAAAAATTTGGAACACAAGGTTTTGCAATGGTGAATGTTGAAAATTATGCATATGTTTTGAAAATAAAAAGCTTTAATTAAAAATATTGTGTGGAACTATTTTCTCAAACTACTAAAATTAATGCACTTTCTTAGTTGGAAGGCCCTTTACAAGTTGCTTGTAATGAAATGTAATGAAAGTGCATTACTTATCTCTTAGGGATTGACTCTTGGTCTTATATATTTGCGTAAATTCTCTATGTATCAGATTTTTATCAGTGATTTTAAAATAGTTAACATTTATACATTACCTTAAAATTTGCAATGAACTTTACATATATTACATCATTTGATCTGCTCAATAGCTCTGTGACATATTTGCTATTGTTACCTCCATTTAACATATGAAGAAACTAGGTCTGAGAGGAACTTGCTTAAAGGGTCTGAGGCTAGATTTAAACTAGGGTCTGTCTCCAAAACCTGCACTTTTTCTACTATAGCACCTAGCTGGTACAAGGGTCTTTCTTGTTCCCCCCCATCTCCAATACTTATTTGCAGTTTAAGGAAGCCCTTCCATCCAAAGGAACGACTGTGGTGAGGATGGGGAGCAGTAAAGAATGCTGGTGGTGGATGCTCCATTTCCTGGCTGCCCCCAAACAGAGTAGGGTGAGGAGGAAGAAGAGATGTTGGAGGCGGGAGGAGGAAGAGGGAGACAAGAAGAAGGAGAAGAAGGAAATTGAAGGGGGAAAGAGGAGGAGAAGGGGAAAGAGGGGGTGAGGGAAAAGAAAAGGAGGAGAAGAAATATGAGGAGGAAGGGGAGGAATAAAAGAAGGAGGGGATGGACAGGAAAAGAAAGAGAAGAAAAATGAGGAAGAAAAAGAGGAGGAGGAGGAGGAGGAGGAGGAAGAGGTGAAGGAAGAGGAGGAGGAGGAGGAAGAAGAGGAGGAGAAGGAGATGTGATGGTAAATTTAGCTTTGCTCACTATTGATTCTTCAGGAAAAGCTTAAGGGAGCTAAATATACCTACCCTGACTATCCAAGCTGATTAAGAGAAGATTTAAAAGCTACATACACTATGCAAAGGACATCTTAGCAAGGAGAAAGCAAGAGCTGCTTGGAGATAAGCCGATAGTTGGTGATGGTAATAGTAATAACAGCAGTTATCATGTACATAGAGCTTTACATTTTTCATTGCACTTTGCAAACATTGGTTCATCTTCACATCTCTGGGAAATCATGCTATTGCTATCCCCATTTTATAGATAAAGAAACTGAGGCAGAGATTAAGGGTTTTTCCCCACTGTAAGAGTCGGAGGCAGGAAAGGTTCAGCCAATAATCCATTCAGTTCATTTGCTAAGCCTGCACATAGGAGGGTCAGGTACTCACGGGGCTCGGAGAGTTAATGTCAGCCAACAAGTGCACAATAAGGGGGCTTCCATTATGGGGCAGGAGGTGATGTGGGGACAAGGCCACACAGACAAGATGGGCTCTTAAGTGGGAGGTGACGCAGCCGGAGCCTCGGTGGGCACAGCCAAGACAAAGGCCTGGAACCCGGAGAAGGAGTGTCCTGGGCCAGGAAGAGCAAGAAGCGAGTGGCCCGGGGTCCTAGAGTGGGGCAAAAAAAAAGAGAGGTGGGGATGGGGGCATGAAGGGGCCTCAGAGCCAGAGGAGGCCGCCGATTGTGTGGCTCCGGGGTCAGGGAGCACTCAGCCCCTCCTTCGTCTCCGGGCTGCCCTCCTTCCTCTCTGGGCCACATCCATGGCCAGGGACCTTCATCTGGCCCCTTATCCTGCCCAGCTCTGAGCTGTGTGTGTGTGTGGGGAGGGGGGATACATGCTCTTCCCCACTAGAATACAGAATGTGAGGTGCTGTCCATTTCTTCCTTTGTCCTCAGGGAGGATCAGGGCCTCTGGTGGGAGGGCTACTCCTCCCCCTTGGATGGCTGCTTGACTCTCACCTGAGGCTCCAAGAGCTGTAGGGCAGCGGCTAAGCCAGGTGGAGCATAACCGAGAGGCTTCAGACCTGTCAGCGTCTCCCCCGAGATTTCCCCAGGAGGAAGGGAGGTCTGAGAATGATTTGTTCCAATGGCCTCGAAGGCAGCTGAAGCAGCAGCTCGAAAACACCCAGGCCATCCACTGCATCCTGGGCCCTCACAGTGGGCCCGACTCTTCTCTTGTCACTGAATTTGGACGACTGATGCAGTTCTGCTTCCTGCAAATCCAGTCAAGACATCCCCAGTGATGTCACTGGTCTTTGAATGAAGGATGAGGGGGCAGTTAGGTGGCTCAATGCACTCAATGGCTCAGAGCACCAGCTCTGAGGTCAGGAGGACCTGAGTTCAAATCTGCCCTCAGACACTTAACTCTTCCTGGCTGTGTGACCCTGGGCAAGTCACTTAATTCCAACTGTCTCAGCCAAAAAATTAAAAAAGAAAATGAAGGATGAACATTTATATTCCTAGCACTTAGCCCAGTGCCTGGTACAGAGTAGGCATGTGAACACTTAATAACTGCTGTTAACTGGAGGAAGGCAGAGTCCCTGAAGGTTCCACCCAGTTATGGAGTTTCTAGGGTGACATAGGGGTGCAACGGGGCAGAGACCACTGGACAGCCAGATTTGGCCAGTTTCACCAGGCCCTTGCCAAATAGTGGGTTCTTTAAATATGGTCTGGTTTGTTGTGTTTTTTTGGAAAGGAGGCTTGAGAAAAGGCACCATGGTGTAAGAGCGTGATGGTTAGCTAATGGATGTGTGACTTTCTGAGTCACAGTGAAAGGAGAGATCTGTGGAGCCCATTACTGCCCTGACATTTTATGTTCTAAAGTCCCTCCTAATTCTATAAGGCAACGAGGGTAGAGAGTGCCAGGACTGGACCCAGGAAGACCTTATTCAAATACTTACTATCTGTGTGATGACTGAATAAGTCACTTCAGTTTATTCCGGTTTCCTCAACTGTAAAATGTAAGATTTTATAAGATTTTGACTTCCATATTTTTCTCCCTCTCTCTCCCTCTCTGAGATGGCAAGCAATCTGATATAGGTTATACATGTATGAGCATATTAACTATATTCCCACATTAGTCATGTTATGAAAGGAGAATCAGAACTAAAAGGAAAAATCATAAGAAAAAAACACAAAGTGAAAATAGTATGCTTTGATTTGCATTCAGTCTACATAGTTCTTTCTCTGGATGTGGATGACATTTTCTCTCATGTCTCTCATGAGACTTTTGGAATTTGGAATTATCTTGATCACTGTATTGTTGAGCATTGCTGAGAAGAGCTAAGTGCATCATAGTTGATCATCCATCACACAATATTGCTGTCATGGGTGTACGATGCTCTTCTGGTTCTTCTCACTTCATTCAGCATCAGTTCTCATAAGCCTTTCCAGGTTTTTCTGAGATTTATTTAATCATCATTTGTAATATAACAATAGTATTCCATTGCATTCATATAACACGATTTGTTCAGCCATTTGCCAATTAATAGGCATCTCTTCAGTTCCTAGTTTTTTACCACCACAAAAAGAACTGCTATTAATATTTTTTGCACATGTGGCTCCTCTTTCCTTTTTTGTGATCTCTGGGATGCAGACCTAGTATTTGTATTGCTGGATCAAATTATGGACAGTTTTAAATTACTCTCCAGAATGGTTGGATCAATTCCTAACTTCACCAACAATGCATGAATGTTCCAGTTTTCCCACATCTTCTCCAACATTTATAATTTTTCTTTTCTGTAACATTAACCAATCTGATAGATATAATGTGGTGCTTCAGAGCGGTTTTAATTTGCATTTCTTTGTGCCATTTTAAAAGACTACTTTCAGCTTTGACATTTTATGATCCAAGGTTTTTTTTTTTTTTTTTTTTTTTAGCTCTGGTAGTCTATGCTCTAGAGATCATTCTAGTTCTGATGTGCAGTGTCATACAGTATAACATACTATGTGCTAAAGTCTCTTCTCATTTCATGATTCCTATTCTTTCTGTTTTATTATAATCTAGCTCAATCTATTCTAATCTATTAGTTGGTTCCTTATGTAGAAAGTTATTCCTTAACTTAGTTATAGCTTTATTCCCTTGAGCAAGGTTTCTTCTCAGTAAAACCATGAAAATGATGTGTCTTTAATATCCTCATCCTTCTCCCTGCTTCCTTACATAGACTGTCAAAACCTTTTTCTGTTTCTCTCTTTCCCTTTTAAAACTTCCATCTATCCTCCTACTTTTCTCCAGCCTTGGCATCCTATGCAATGTCTCCTGCTCCATCCTTCTCCTTCCTTTCCATGCTACCAAGATTTATTTGGGATGGTTTTCATTTAGTGGGGAGCTTCATCATTAAGGTGTCTGTCCTAATCAACTCATTTGTTCCAAGGTGTTAATAACTTCTTGAGGGTACCTTACCAGTAAGTGAGATGTTTGCATTTTTGTGGTTCTTGTCTCTAAGTGAATAATCTCTAATGATGGAACTTTTTCAGATGATGGGAAAGCTATTTCTGGGCAGGGAGGCCAATAATTACTGATTCCTTAGTGGGGACTGGGAGAATATCCTCCTCAGGGTGAGATGGAAAGGAATCGGGAAGATTCAAAGAGGTGAGGAGGAGAGATGGCACATTTTTAAGTGAGTGTGATGTTCCCAAAGATGAAATAATGATTTCCTAGAATTGTCTCTGTCAGGCTGATCTCACATGAGTCTAGCAAGGGGCCCTTTTCCCCACTGACATTTATAGCCTCATGGCTAGAAGAGAGATCTTCAATCCTCCAAACCTGTGGAATGTCTCACACTGAAATGCAGACTCCCCTAAGTGACACACATTAAAACTTCTTGCTGTCCCTCAATGTGTTCTCTTACTTTCTCTACCAAGAGCAGGAGGTGGAAGGAGTCCTGGGTCTACAGGCCTCCAGAATGATATTTTACCTTTGCCAATGTATGCCAAGGCTGGATGACACTGGCTGGAATACTTCCCGTTCTGATATGATGGACAACAGCCAAAAGTCCATTGCTTTCCAGTGCCCATTGCTGTGGAAAAAGATAGGGGATCAACCTGATGGGCAGGATCAGAGATTTGAAGCTAGAAAGGACCTTTGGGACCTTTTGTGAAATAGTGAGGGATTGGGATATGGGAGTGGGCAACTTAAGTGGCTTGCCCAAAGTCACATAGATCATCTCCATCATCATAGCAGCTAATATTTATGCAGTATTCTAAGGTTTACAAAGCACTTTGCCTGAATGGTTTAATTTGGTTCTTGCAAGAACCCTGTGAAGCAAATATTTTTATTATTATCATTTCATAGAAGATGCAACTCAGGCTGACCAAATCTAAGTGACTTGTCTAGCCAGGGTAGATCAATCAGTCAGTCAGTCAACAAACATCTAATAACTACTTCCAATATGCCAAGAAGATGGGGGATTGATATTTAGAAACAATATTTGATATGCTCAAAGTCAAACATCAAAGTAAGCCCCAGAGTGATAAGTAATTAATACATTGATACAAGGGCAGAGCCCAAAGCAAGGGAAGAGATAGATGTGTGATCCTCTGCTCTCCTCAGACTCCATCTGGATTATTTCAGCTAGCCCTGAGTGTCACGATGTAGAAGGGACTTTGATAAGCTGGAAGGTTTCCAGAGGAGGCTGTCAGAATGAGGAAGAGATGAGAAATTGAACTGTATGAAGATCCGCTAAAGGATCTGGGATGTGTAACTTGGATAGAGAATAGCTGAAGGGGCTGGCAAGCACCATCACTGTCTTCAGATTATATGGATTATAAGCAAATTTCAAAAAATTCATGGAAAGAATAAGTAGAAGGCTATAGACTAAAGTTCTACAGGGAAGATCGGCCCAGGATGAATGGAAAACTTCCAAAAAATGAGGTTCTGAAGACACAAATTCTAATTTGGAGGTAAAGAGGCAATCCAAAGAGATTCAAATGCATGGGGGATCTTTGAACTAGAAAAGAAAGAACAAACCAGTATAACAGCATTTGTCTGGTACTTTAGGATCTGCGAAGCATTTGACATAGACTATCTCATTTGATCTTCACAACTATCCCGTGTTGAGTACATGCTATTATTATCCTTGTTTTACAGATGGGGAAACTGAGAATGAAGGGAGAGCTAAGTAATTAGCATTTGCTGATTTGATTCTGAGTCTTCTAGGCAGTTCCAGATGATCTCGCCCAGAACTGTTTATCTTTTTCTCATAGAATTGTATGATGCTGAGATAGTGGACCTTTGGTTTCATTGGTACAATGACAAAACTAGCTAAATGGAAGTCAGCACCCAAGATAAGCATGGAGAGAGGGCCTCAAGCCATCCTTGCCATGCCAAAGTCAGCAGGTCTAGATGACCCCTATTTCTGACCCTGAACGAAGTGGCGGAGGTAACTGCTGAATCAGAAAAGCTGTGGAAAATGGGAGAAATACAGCCAGATTGTGAAGGGCAAACATCTCAGTTTCCAAAAAAGAGAAGAGTGGAATCCAGTCTGCAAACTCTAAGCTTATATATTTAATTCTGACTCCTTGCCATATTCCAGAATGTGTTATGAAAGTGAGGACTCTTGAAAAGGAAGGGAATTATGAAGGACCCTCGCTATTTCACCAAGAAGATGGAGGGATAGACCAACCTTCTCTCATGTTTGGACTGGGTTACCAGATTGACAAATGAAGGGAGTACTCTAGACTAGTTTTCTAGATCTTAGAAAACATTTGACAAAGGTTGGAATTTTCTTCGATTCATAAGATTTCTCCATCAAAGAGGAACTGCCCAGCTGGTGGCTCAGGCAAGAAAGTGCCAGACCTGGAATCAGGAAGACCACAATTTCAATCCAGCCTTAGACACTAACTGTGTGACTCTAGCTAAACAGCTAATTGCCTTTTTTTTCCTTAACTGAAAAATGGAAATAACAATAGCACTTCCCTTCCTGGGTTGTTGTCAGAATAAAACGAAACATCTGAAAAGCCCTTAGCATATAGTAAGCTAGCAATAAATGCATGTTGACTGACTTTGAAAAGACATGATCTCTGCCTGAAGGTATTTGAAGGACTGGTGCATATGGAAGAGGAAATGTATTTATCCTGCCTGGCCCGAGGACTAGGAGCATTCAAGAAAAGCTGCAAGGAGGCAAAGTTAGGCCTGATGGAAAAACAAAACAGAACAAAACAAAACGCTCTTATGATCAGAGCTCTCCACAAGGAGAACAGATTCCCTCTGTGGGAGGCCTTCAAGATAAGCCGGACCACTCGTCGGGGAGGCTGGCTTCTGTCCGGTTCTGGTTGGGCTCAGTAAGGTCCCTCCCAGGCCTAAGATTCTTCAACAAATGAAGGATAAGGTTTGTTCTAAATGATTCTGGGAAGTTGAACCAGGACCACTTAGTGAAAAATCACCGCGGGATAGATCCTGGCTTAATAATAACCTGAAATGGGAGAGGGAAAGGGTTAGAGGCCTTAATGAAGGCACTCTTCCTGGGTCTCTTCAAGAAGAAGCTTGATGGCTATTTGACATCATTTGTGGGGGGAAAGGGGGGATTAATGCTTTGGACAGCCCTGGACTGAATGATCTGTGAGGACCCTTTCAGATGGGAAAGTCTATGTGAATAATCTCTTGACTCCCAGGAAAGAAAACCAGAGATCACTTTTCTTGCCAAAGAAGTGAGTTAGGGTTGTTCGTCTGGATTTTGGGGGCTTCTCCTCCGGGCTCTTTTAGGCCTTTCTATCAACACAAATGGGGATGGCCTTTATCTAGGTGTGCGCATCTCACTGAGAGAGGTGCTCCTCCCATTTTACAGAGGAGGAAGCCCAGGCTAAGGGAGCTGACGTGATTTGCCCGGAGTTACCTGGCCAGGGTCTGAGGCAGGACCCACTTACGGGTCTTCCCTATTCTGTGGCTTACTGGGCCACAAGCTGCCCTGATCACAAACCAGTGTAAAGCAGTGGTCAGAGTTCCCTGGGGTAGCAGTTAACGGGGAAGAGAGGCTAGGGCCAGAGAGCTCCAGGGACGCGCCACGTGGCCTGAGACTCCACCATCCGGGGGCCTTGGCCTCCCTTGGAGGTGTGTGTAAGGTCTTGTGTGCGTGCTCGTGCGCAGTAGCAGGGGAGGCAGCTTCCAGGGCACGAATAATGAGAATACCTCCCACTATGGGCCCCAGACCCGCCAACAGGGGCAGGGCAGGTACGACTCCTCTCCTTCTGAAGATGAAGAATTGAGGCCCCAATAGCAGCCAGTGAGGAGAAGTTCCCAGAATTGGGAGTGCTCCCGGGACTCTTGGGAGTGCTCCCGGGGCGCTGGGGAGTGTTCCTGGGGCACTGGGGAGTGTTCCCGGGACTCTCGGGAGTGCTCCCGGGGCCCTGGGGAGTGTTCCCAGGACTCTCAGGAGTGCTCCCGGGGCGCTGGGGAGTGTTCCCAGGACTCTCAGGAGTGCTCCCGGGGCGCTGGGGAGTGTTCCCAGGACTCTCAGGAATGCTCCCGGGGCGCTGGGGAGTGTTCCCGGGACTCTTGGGAGTGCTCCTCGGGCTATCCCGAGTGCCGGGGTGGCGTTCCTCGGGGGGCTTTGGGGTCTCCCTTTTTTGAGGGGAAGCTACGTGGATTCTCCCCCCGCCCCGGGATCACGTTTTCCAGCCAGGGAGCAGAATTGCGGCCGTTGGCAGAGCGGGGCGAGGGAGGTTTTGTAACTGTAATGAGAACACGGTGTTGGTGCTCGGAGGGGGTCCCGTGGCCGCTCCGCTCCCATCTGGTTCCAATTGGCTTGTTTACGAGCCTCTGGGAAAGTAGAGCTGTATGGGCGCTCCGCGGAGCCCCTGCCCCTTCCCCGGCCCGAGGCCAGCCGAGCCCCGACGGGGGCACTCTCCCCGCCCTTGAGGCCCCCAGCCCGGAGCCGCGGCCTCCGCCTCCCGGCCCCGCAGGCTCGCACACCCCCGCTCGCCTCCCGCTGCCCCTCCCCCCAGACCGCCCCCTCCCGAGGCCTGCCTTTGGCTGCTTCCCGTCACGTGTCTCTCCCCACGTGGGAAGCAAGCCCCTGGGGGCAGGCGCGGCCCATTCAAAGCGCGTGATTTCGAACGTGTGAGGGATTGCGTGTGAGGGAAGGAAGCGCTGCTATCGTGCGTCCCCCACGTGCCGCCGCCATTGGGCCGAGTCTCATCCCATCATCCCGAGGCCCCTGCCAGGGAGGGGGGCTAGCCCTCATCACTGCGGGAAGTGTTAGGTGTTCAAGGCCGGATTATGCCTCAGGCCCTCCCGCCTTCAGGGCGTGCTCTATCCGCTGCGCCTCAGGCTGCCCCTCGGCATTTCGTTAATCAAAGAAATAAAACGGAGAGTACGTGATGGGCGGGGCCACAAACTAGTAAGTGTCCCAGCTTTCCCTGCCCCCCCAGACCCAGGGCGCCGCGGCTGAGCCCCCAGAAGGGTCGCTCCGAATCCCAGTTCTAGAAACTCCGTGCCACCCCTCCCCCCCAGCCTAGATGCATCCTCCTGAAAGCGCTGCCTCGGAACTGAGCCCCACTCTCCAGGGGCGCTCTGGAGCGCCGCCGCCTACAAGCAGCCTTCCAGGAGTCCCCCGCCCCCAGCAATGAGGGCGCCAGAAACGGGAGGGACCTCAGAGACCCTATTTCGCAGATGGGGAAACTAAGGCCCGTCACGTTTAAGCGGCCTGACCCGGGCCACGTGGTTCATAAGCAGCGCCGCGCTTCCCCGGCGCAGAGTCCGCGCTTCTTGTTTCCCGAGGTCTCAGCAGGGGCCCTCCCGCACAGAGCTGCGCGCAGCCGCGGAGGCCGGGAGAGAGAGGCAGCCCCGGGCCTCGGGGCACTTCTGGAGCTTCCCAAGAGCCCGGCGCAGGGCCCTCGTGGTGCCATCGCCGGCCGCCAGGGCTGCGCCAGACCCGGCCGGGACACTTCGGGCGAGGGGACTCCGGGCTCTCGCCTCAGGGAGGGAGGCGGGAGGCCCCGCGGATGTCTCTGCCACGGAACCCCCGCACGGGGTGGCGGCCAGGACGGGACCGCGAGCACCGCGGCTTGTGCCGGGCACTGCGCTGAACGCCGGGGTGCGGCTAAGGATGAAGGCCCGCCTTCGAGGCGCTTCCAGTCCGGCGGGGAACCAGCGCGCAAAAGGAGGCGGGAAAGGGGGTGCGGGAAAGGGGGGTGCGTCAGGACACGAGGGCACGGGCAGAGCAGCGTGTTGTGTCCCTGGAGCTCAAACCTGCGGAGGGAAAGTGGGGGGGTCTTCAAGTTGAGGCTCTGCCCTCTCTGAGGAGGGAAGCTTTGGACGCTGGCCAGTGCGCCACCCTCCGGCGGGAAGGGAGAGGGGGCGCTGGCCAGTGCGCCACCCTCCGGCGGGAAGGGAGAGGGGGCGCTGGTCAGTGCCCCACCCTCCGGCGGGAAGGGAGAGGGGGCGCTGGCCAGTGCGCCACCCTCCGGCCGGGAGGGAGAGGGGACGCTGGTCAGTGCCCCACCCTCCGGCCGGAAGGGAGAGGGGACGCTGGTCAGTGCCCCACCCTCCGGCCGGGAGGGAGAGGGGGCGCTGGCCAGTGCGCCACCCTCCGGCGGGAAGGGAGAGGGGGGCGCTGGTCAGTGCCCCACCCTCCGGCGGGAAGGGAGAGGGGGCGCTGGCCAGTGCGCCACCCTCCGGCGGGAAGGGAGAGGGGGCGCTGGCCAGTGCGCCACCCTCCGGCCAGGAGGGAGAGGGGACGCTGGTCAGTGCGCCACCCTCCGGCCGGGAGGGAGAGGGGACGCTGGTCAGTGCCCCACCCTCCGGCCGGGAGGGAGAGGAGGAGGAGGTGGTGGGGAAGTGCTGAGCATCTCAGACCGATGAAGAGCCCTGGCAGAGAACTCCGGACCTGTAGGCCATCAGTGTCCTCTCCCTTCGCTTGGAGTGGCCTTTGTCAGGCTCTGGGGCTTGGTGGGTCGGTCCAGCGGTTCAATGACTAGCCCACTTTCCCCTTTCAGCCACTGTCGGGCGGCTGGTTTGTGCTCTCCTTTATTTTTTTTTTTATTTTTTTTTATTTTATTTTTTTTTATTTAATAGCCTTTTATTTACAGGATATATGCATGGGTAACTTTACAGCATTAACAATTGCCAAAACTCTTGTTCCAATTTTTCACCTCTTACCCCCCCACCCCCTCCCCTAGATGGCAGGATGACCAGTAGATGTTAAATATATTAAAATATAAATTAGATACACAATAAGTATACATGACCAAAACGTTATTTTGCTGTACAAAAAGAATCAGACTCTGAAATATTGTACAATTAGCTTGTGAAGGAAATAAAAAATGCAGGTGGGCATAAATATAGGGATTGGGAATTCAATGTAATGGTTTTTAGTCATCTCCCAGAGTTCTTTTTCTGGGCATAGCTAGTTCAGTTCATTACTGCTCCATTGGAAATGATTTGGTTGATCTCGTTGCTGAGGATGGCCTGGTCCATCAGAACTGGTCATCATCTAGTATTGTTGTTGAAGTGTATAATGATCTCCTGGTCCTGCTCATTTCACTCAGCATCAGTTCGTGTAAGTCTCTCCAGGCCTCTCTGAAATTATCCTGTTGGTCATTTCTTACAGAACAGTAATATTCCATAATTTTCATATACCACAATTTATTCAGCCATTCTCCAACTGATGGACATCCATTCAGTTTCCAGTTTCTAGCCACTACAAAAAGGGCTGCCACAAACATTCGTGCACATACAGGTCCCTTTCCCTTCTTTATGATCTCTTTGGGATATAAGCCCAGTAGTAACACTGATGGATCAAAGGGTATTGTGCTCTCCTTTAACGGGAATCCTTCCAGCCTCCCTTTGATCCCGCAGCCCCCTACTCTGCGCTTGTAGCGCTTCAGTGGGGGGATAAAACGAGACGATATTGCGGATGCTCTATAGATGCCTGCCATCAGCATCATGCTACAGACGGGGACAGGCACAGAGATTAAGTGACTTGCCCAAGACCCCTTAGCAAACTCTTACTTTTAAAATAAGGATTTGAACCCAGTCACGGACTCCACTGGCTACTCACTATACCCCACTGACGGTAGCGCCTAGAGAGGAAGAGGATTCTTTCTTTTGGAGACTAATTATTGCACAAGCGGCTCTCTTGTAGAACCGGGGGCTCAACGCTAACGCCCTCGCCCAAACCAAGCTGTGTCCCGGACTATGCTCGGTACCTGGCGTTCACCAGCAAGCGGCCACAGGCATTTATTGAAGGCCAGGGCCCTTCTTTGTTCTGCCCTTAAGGAACTTGGTGGCACTTGGTCCAAAACATGGTTCTCAGGCGGGTGCAAGAACCGAGCGCGAGTGATTCAGCCTAGGTTAGGCGGCGCAGTGGTGGGGGAGTCACGGAGGCAGGCAGTTGATGGGCCAGAGAGAATTCAGACCCAGGCCGTCTTCCGGTCAAGGGGCAAATGCTTTGTTGTGACACCACAAGGAGGGCCAAGTTCCTAATGAATCCGCGTTAACAAGGGGAAGGCAGGACCTTTTACTGGCAAGGACACAGAGCAAGGGATGCTAAGTGTGCTAGCTGCTTGCCTCGGAAAGCCATCTGGCAGTTAAGGGATGTTTATACAAAATAACCTTGGGGGGGGGGGGCCTCTATAGCTTGGCTTCCTGTTTGGATTCAGCGACTGTGAGCTTCGGTTCCAAAGAATCCTGTCATTGCAAGAAACTCACAAGGGCCCACTTACAGATAAGACAGTCCCGCCAGTCTCCCGCTGTGGGCCCCCCAGATACTGGGCTGCTCGCACGGACACGGCCTTTCGCTGGGGGTCTGTCCACCCCATCGGCGTGGATAGAACACCGGGTCGGGAGTCAGGAAGACCTGAATTCGAGATCGAAAGGACTGAACAACAGCAGCAAAGACAGAGTGACCCTGGGCAGAGCCAGACTCGGGCTTCTGGGATCCCTTAACCAGACTTAGAACCATTCCTCGCGTGGGGAGGCCAGAGAGATTTCACAGGTCCCCGGGTTGCCAGGATGCTGGTTGGAGGTGACTCCAGGAAGCCACCATCAGGGAGCTGGCTCTAAAAATATACACCAAACCCGCTTCCAGCCTGTCAGTGACTCCGAGGCAGAGTGGGTAGGACCACCCCTTCCTTTCCCCAGTTTCCCCAGTCTTCTGTGACCTCTTTCCCCTCTAATCCAGGCCTTGATGTAAGTCCCAACGAGATCCCCCCAGCCCCCTTTGTGTGAGTGGTGGAAGGAGAGTCTGAGGTGGCCGAGCTGGGTGCTGCTCTGCCGGAGGAAGGCCGTCACACAGCCCCCTTCAAGGCGCAGCAGTGTCTGGGGGCAACGTTCGCCCACACCCAGCCAGCCCCGCTGATTTGGATTCAGTCCTGCTCGCCTCGCTCCGTTAACAGATCGAGGGAAGGCAATTTGGAAAGCGGACAGCAATGGCCAGGAAGGCCACCGAGGCCTAAGATCGCCACTGACTCACTGCATGGCAGCTTGGGCTAAGTGGCTTCCTATTTCCGGACTTCAGTTTTCCCACCGGCAGAATTAGAGCGCTGGATCGGATCATTTCTGAAGTCACGGTCTACGGCCCTCCCCGCGCTTAGCGTCGTTTCTAAATTTGTTCTCAGCTCTGACATTTGGGGTAGCACAGTTCCTCCAGGTCTGAAGATCCCTCAGAGCTCTGACGTTCTGTTTTCTAACATGCCACGTCCTTAGCTCGCCTTCATCTCCGACATTCTAAGTTCTGAGGCCCCTCCAGGTCTCACATTCAATGCCCTAAGATCCCTTGTAATTCGGGTCGATTTAAAACCATTTATTAAGCGCCTTGTGTTTGCCAGGTTAAGTTCTGGAGTTACACAAAGAGGCAAACACCTGTCCCTCACCTCAAGATGCTTGCACTCGGACAGGACAAGCACGTGCTCTGATATTTTCTGTTCTGAGCCCTCCCCCTCTGACTTTCTGAGGTCCCTCGCGGCTGCCCGGCCCCATGACTGAGATTTCGCGGCTGCCCGGCCCCATGACTGAGATTCTGGGCTCCCCCAGTGACTCTTGTGCTCCGAGCTCCTGTTCTGTCTCCAAACTTTGTGCTCCTGCCGGGCCTCTCTCTGAGCACTGAATGGCATTCTTCAGCTGGAGAGGCCAGAAACCCCTGCCCCCTCTTTGCTGTACTTGCCGGTGTTAATGACAGTATATTTATAGATGACCAATCTGAACCTGGGGAGGAGCAAGCCCTCCCCTGCTCCCCCCGTAGCTGCTTACTCACAATCTAACACCAAGCTGTTCTGGCTCCTGAGAGAGACGGTTTTGGAGGAGGGGGAGTGGGGGGTGCCTGAGTGTGTGGGGGTTTCTAGGACACCGTTGCTACTTACATAAGAACCATTGCTGTGCCAGGGGATCTGTGTATTCCGAGGTTCATCCTTAGCTGATTAAGAGCTGACTATTCCATGTGGGGGCTGGGGGTGGGGTGGCAGGGATGCTGGAGCAGGGGCAGTTATATAACCGTATATTTATTTAGACTCAATCCTCAACTTAAAAAATTAGGCTCAGGGAGAGGGTAAGGGTTCCTCGTGCTGAGGGGGGAGCTAGCAGCCGGCTTACCTTGCTTGGGGATGCACAAGGCTCTCTGGGGAACCTGAGGGGGGGCAGGAGCCCCAAGTGTGTGTGTGGGTATGGGTGCAGGAAGAACCTCTGGGATGCTCAGAAAAATTCAGCTCTGACAACCCCTGGCTGATCACATTTCAGAGGAGTCAGTCAGTAGCCTAGGACATTTCACACTTTGCTGGAGTGTCAGGGTAGTTTTCTTGGGACTGGAACTAGAACGCCACGTTCTGGAAAAAATGGAAAGGCTCCAGTAGGATCTGGACAGATCCATTTATTCTGGAAGAGCTGTGGAGGGAGTGTTGCTTCCACGGGACAGTCAGAATGCACTCTAAAGGAATGTGTGTGTTCAGGGACTCTGCATTAATTTTTTTTAAAAATTAAATTTCTTCAAAGCTCATTGAGTATGGGGCACGGTGGGACTAGGAATAGCTAATTCTGAATTGAAGATAATTCTTAGCGTCATATTGCTCTGGTGGCTAGGAATGCAGCTCACTGAATAATTCTGCCCCTTCTTTTCCCAAGCAGCTATTGATGTTCTAGCCCTCTGAAGTTTTAAGGAATAAAAGCAGCTGAAGAGCTGAGAACTAAGAAGTTAATAATGTAATACACATCTTAATGTGCTAATGATCATTGGCTAATACACATTTTAAGTAATTGATAATGGGTAAAATTACTGTCAGGATAATTATTACTCAAGTGAAAGGATAGGTTTTGACAATCCGAATCTACCCAGCTGTGAACAGGGGTCCCAGCTTGGACATTTACTCATTCTGTGACCAAGGGAATTCCACAAACCTGACACTCATCTATAAAACAGACAATAAAACTTAGCCGGTCACCTCTATGTAATGGGCTGGCGCATTATCTAGACTAGATGTCATGGTAATAGAGCATATAAACTGGGGACAAACTTAGCGGGGGGAGACTTCAAGGCAGAGACCGTTGTGGTAGCTCTCCTGCTCTCCCCACTGAGACCAGGGCCCACTCCGGAGGAGGGCCTCCCGGAAGCTGGCCGAGCCCCAGGCAAAGAGACAGACTGTGAAGGAGACAATAAAGACTTTGAGACTTTATTCCCAAAGCCAGGATCCCCTGGCTGTTCTCGTGGTGATTATTCTGCTGAAACCAAGGCTGGTCCCAAGACCTCCAGAAAACCAACCAGAACATTACAGTCACCCACATGGAAGATGCTGGGGGCCCTTCTGGGGCACCGGAAAATCAGGACAGGCAAAGACATTCAACTTAGTACATCTGGTGCTTTGGGGGTTCATAGGAGTCTGAGTGTGAAAACTCTCTTCACTCAGAGCTTATGAGACTTATCTTTTAAGGGAGGAAGAACCTATGGTCCTTCCCTTTTCCTTTCTCCCTCTGTAGCATTTCACACAGCTGCAAGAAACAGGCTAGGGCCTTTTCCTTCATTCTTTTTCTGTTCTAGGTACAGGGAGTGGGATTTCCCATCTGGCCTGGAAGCTAATATTATGGGGGATCCAGGAATCCAGGAATCCAGGAATGTAACGTTGTAGTCAGCCCAAAATCAACATCCTGAGGACCAAATTCACTCTTTTTAAAAATGTTTCTTTTTCTCTCAAAGATACTACCATTTTTCAAGTTACTGAGGTCTATCTTGGTACCTGTTCACTCCCTTACCCTATATCCCTACTCAACAAGGATTGATTTTCTTTTTTTCTTTTTTTTCTTTGTTTATTGAAGCTTTTTAGTTACAAAACATATACATGGATAATTTTTCAACATTGATCCTTGCAAAGCCTTCTGTTCCAAATTATCCCTTCCTTCCCCCTCCCCTCTTCCCTAGATGGCAGTTATTCCAATACATGTTAAATGTGTTAGAATATAGTAAGTCCAAAATATGTATACATGTTTATACAGTTATTGCACAAGAAAAATAGGATCAATAAGGGAAAAAAACTGGGAAAGAAAACAAAATGCAAGCAAACAACAACAGAAAGAATGAGAATGCTATGTTGTGATCCACACTCAGCTCCCATGGTCCTCTCTCTGGGTGTAGCTGATTCTATCCATCATTGATCAATTAGAACTGAGTTAGATCTTCTCTTTGTTGAAGAAATCCATTTCCATCAGAATACATCCTCATACAGTATTGTTGTTGAAGTGTATAATGATCTCCTGATTCTGTTCATCTCACTTAGCATCAGTTCATGTAAGTCTCTCCAGGCCTCTCTGAAATCTTCCTCCTGGTTGTTTCTTACAGAACAATAATATTCCATAACATTCATATACCATCACTTATTCAGCCTTCCCCCAACCAATGGGTATCCACTCATTTTCCAGTTTCTGGCCACTACAAAAAGGGCTGCCATAAACATTTTTGCACATGTGGGTCCCTTTCCCTCCTTTAAGATCTCTTCAGGATATAGGCCCAGTAGAAATGCTGCTGGGTCAAAGGGTATGCACAGTTTGATAACTTTAACATAACTTTGATAACTACCCATAGTTTTGACAATACGGATCTACCCATATCTCTACCCTTGAGCATAATTCCAAATTGCTCTCCAGAATGGCTGGATCAATTCACAACTCCACCAACAATGTATCAGTGTCCCTGTTTTCCCACATCCCCTCCAACATCTGTCATTATCGTTCCCTGTCATTCTAGCCAATCTGAGAGGTGTGTAGTGGTACCTCAGAGTTATTTTAATTTGCATTTCTCTAATCAATAGTGATTTGGAACACCTTTTCATATGACTACAAATAGTTTCAATTTCTTCATCTGAAAATAGTCTGTTCATATCCTTTGACCATTTATCAGTTGGAGAATGGCTTGAATTCTTATAAAGTTGAGTCAATTCTCTATATATTTTAGACATGAGGCCTTTATCAGAACCTTTAAATGTAAAAATGTTTTCCCAATTTATTGCTTCACTTCTAATCTTGTCTGCATTAGTTTTGTTTGTACAAAAAAATTTTAATATAATCAAAATTATCTATTTTGTGATCAATAATGTACTCTAGTTCTTCTTTGGTCACAAATTCCTTCCTCCTCCACAGATCTGAGAGGTAAACTGTGCTTTGTTCTTTTAATTTGTTTATATCACTCTTTATGTTTAAATCATGAACCTATTTTGACCTTATTTTGATATACAGTGTTAGTTGTGGGTCAATGCCTAGTTTCTGCCATACTAGTTTCCCATTTCCCCAGAAGTTTTTGTCAACTAATGAATTCTTAGCCCAAAAGCTGGAGTCTTTGGGTTTGTCAAACACTAGATTGCTATAGTTATTGACTATTTTGTTCTGTGAACCTAACCTATTTCACTGCTCAACTACTCTGTTTCTTAGCCAGTACCAAATGGTTTTGATGACCACTGCTTCATAATATAGTTTTAGATCAGGTACAGCTAGGCCACCTTCATTTTTTTTTCATTAATTCCCTTGAAATTCTTGACTTTTTGTTCTTCCAGATGAATTTTGTTGTTATTTTTTCTAGCTCATTAAAATAGTTTCTTGGGAGTCTGATTGTTATAGCACTAAATAAATAGATTAATTTAGGGAGTATTGTCATCTTTATTATATTCACTCGACCTATCCAAGAGCACTTGATATTTTTCCAATTGTTTAGATCTGACTTTATTTGTGTGGAAAGTGTTTTGTAGTTTTGCTCATACAGTTCCTGACTTTCCAATGGCAGATAGATTCCCAAATATTTTCTACTATCGACAGTTATTTTAAATGGAGTTTCTCTTTGTATCTCTTACTGTTGGGTTTTATTAGTGATGTATAAAAATGCTGATGCTGATGATTTATGTGCATTTATTTTGCAGCCTGCAACTTTGCTAAAGTTGTGGATTATTTCTAATAGCTTTTTATTTGATTCTCTAAGGAATAGGGATTGATTTTCAAACTTTTTTTGATGTATTTCTTTGAAAGTTTATCATTATCTCTATAACTATATCTCTTTCATCTGTCCTTTCCCCACTACTCATGTAATCTAGTTCAAGTCTTCATTGCCTCTTTCCTGAATGGCTGAAATGTCCTCCAATTTGCTCTCCCTGCCCTCAGTCTCATCTTTCCAATTCATCATCCAGCTATCAAAATCACTTTCCTAAAGTACCTATCACTCTTCTGGTTCCTCATTGTCTCTTGGTGCTAATATAAACTTGCCAATGAACTCGCCTTCACAATCTGGCCCCAATCTACCTTTCAAACCTCATTATACATTATTTAAGAGTCAACAGTCAATAAACATTTATTAAGTGCTTACTATGGGCTCAAACACTGTGCTAAAGGCTGAGGATACAAAGAAAGGCATGGCAAGCCCTCAAAAAGCTCCCAGGATAATGGGTTAGTCTCCTTCCTGTACTCTACAACCCAGCCCAGATGATCTTTTTACTATTCTTCATTCATGTTGCATCATCTCTATGACCTTGTACTTGCTTTTCCTTATGTTACAAATACACTCACCTGCAAATTTACTTGGAATATACTTTTAAGACATTAATTTACGTTCATGTCATTTCCCCCCAAAGAATGTAAGCTTCTTGTAGGTAGGGCTTGAATCCTTTTTTTTTTGTTACCTTATTCCTAGTCCCTGCAGGGGTTTGCATTGACTGATTGCAAGTGCTATGAACTTCAAGAATTTTGTCAGTGTGAGTACCACTTCCACTAATGCAGATTGCAGATTCATTGTAATATAACCGTGATCTTCCAAGAGTTGCCATGGCTGAAACATTAATCACGTTGTAGGCAAAAATCTTTTGCATTTAGGATCACAGGCATGGAGCTGGAAAAGACCCCTGAGGTCACTTAGTGTAGCCTCTTCTTTCTTGAAGTATTCCAGTAAGTCTGACTCTTGTATGCCTCTGGGATTGCCTCAGAATCACTTCTGTGATGAAATAATGATAATACTGACTCCCATTTCTATAGACCTTGAAGATTTACAAATGATTCCCTACAGCATCCTTGGGAAGTGGATACTGAAGGAAAAGCTAGCCACATAGTGAAACACACATTGTCTCTGGAGCCAGAGAATGCAGAACCAAATGCTATTTTTAAAAATTTCTTTTTAAACTTTTTGTTGATGTCTTTTGTTTATGTTAATTTCTCCCAGTATCCTTTCTCTGCCCCTCTCAGAAAGTCATCCTAAGTAACAAATAATATTTTTTAAAAGAAAAAGAAATAATAAAATGGATCAATACATCAACAAAGTTTGAAAATCAATGCAATTTATCACAGCTGTGGACTTCCTACCTCTTCATAAGGCTGGAGTGAGATTATCTTATTTCTTCTTTGGAGCCATGATTGTGTGTTGTTAATTTTGCAACATTTACTATTAATTTACATGTATGTGTGTGTGTGTATTCTTTCCATTTATATTGCTATAGTCATGGTGTATACACACACACGTATGGGCTTACTTTACTCTGTATCAGTTTGTGTAAATCTTTCCAAGTTCCTCCCATATTCATAGCTGTCATTTCTTATAGCTCGGCAGTATTCCATTTTATTCATGGATCCCAATTTATTTGGCCATGTCTCTGTTGATGGACATCGATTTGATTCGTGTTCCTTACTGCCAGATTTGTTGTTTGCTGTTAAGTCATTTCATCATGTGTGTTGCCATTAGCTTTCTTTGCTCTGTGTTGAGTTGTTTTAATCATGTCCAATTCTCTGTGACCTCACATGAGATTTTCTTGGCAAAGATAGTAGCACGATTTTCCCTTTCCTTCTCCAGTTCATTTTGCAGATGAGGAAAGTGAAACAAACAGGGTTAATTGACTCACACAGGATCACACAACTAATATCTAAGACTGAATTTGAACTTGGGACTTCCTGACTCCAGGACCAGCACTCTATCCATTATGTGATCTAGCTGTTATTATAAATACTTAGGTGTTTATGGAAACTTTCTCCTTGTCAATGACTTCCTTGGAGTAGGAGTGTAGTAGTGTAGAGTGGTTAAACTAATTCTCACTTTCACTAATAATTCCCCAGTGTGTTTATTTTTCCGAACTCCCCTCCAATTTTGACTGTTCCCATCTTTTGTCATCTTTGTTGATTTGAAAGGTGTGAGATAAAAACCTCAGGGTTGTTTTGTTAGGCTCCATTTTTAATTCTTATTAACTTGGACAATTTTCTCAAACTCAACACTTTCTTCGTCTATAAAAACAAAGGGCATATCCTAAAGGGTATCAGAGGTACCTTGTAAGTCTATAAAAATATTATTTCCCCCATTTTACAGATGAGGAAACTGAAGCCCTTAGAAGTTCAATGACTCAGAAATAGCACATTGTGCAATGATCAATTTTGATAGACTTACCTCTTCTCAGCAATACAATGATCTAAGACAATTCCAAGAGACTCATGATAGAAAATGCCATCCACACCCACAGAAAGAACTATGGAGTCCAAATGCAGACTAAAGCATACTATTTTCACCCTTTTTTGGTTTTGTTTTGTTTTCTTCTTTGTGTTTTTTGCTTTTCATTCTGATGATTCTTTCACAACATGATTATTGTGGAAATATGTTTAATATGATTGTATATGTATAACCTGTATCAGATTGCTTGCTGTCTTAGGAAAGGAGGGAGAAAAAAAAATTTAAAATAGAAATCTTATAAAAATAAATGATGAAAACTATCTTTGCATGTAATTGGAAAAATAAAATATTATTAAGTGGAAAAAAGAAAACAAAGAAAATGAATGAAGGAGGGGGAAAGGTCAGTAACTATAGTTACAAAGCATTGGAAGCATCCTTAATACTCACATATTCTGACTCTGTGCTTAGCATTCTTTCCATGATGCCAGACTACAGAATTAAAGTACTCTATACACATTATTATGTCATTGGGCCTTCCCCCCTACCTCTCTTTCTTTCTCTTTCTTCCCATGATCCTGTTTCTCTGAAAGTCTAGCTTTCTCTTCCTCTCTCTTACTGTCACTGTCTCTTCTTCCCCCTTTTCTTCTCTCTCTCCCCTTTGAGGAAGGGGACAACTCTTTTTCTCTCTCTCCTCCTCATTCTTTCTTTCATTCCCCATAGATCCTGTAAGGATGTTAGAGATGCTCATTTCTGGCTTCATTGTTTTATGGACGCAGAAGGTCAAGCCATTTCCCAGGATAACACTTGGTGTTAGGGGAAGCACCTCAAACGTTGGTCTCTCCACTCACAGCACAGTGACCTTTGTCCCACCACATGCTGTTTGATACTCCCATTCTCGATTTCATAATCAGGTACGTTCAGCCTTTTCATTGTGTCTCAGCAAAAGAACTTCAGACCCCAAGTAGAATGGATTTTTGCTCTGGGGTAGCCCTCAATTGATTTTTTCTGCTCTTGTCGGTCAGTGAGCCCTGACACAAAAAGGGCCAACCACCTTTGACTGAACAGCTCTGTCAAGTGACTTAGAAAATAAGGGTGAGCAGAGAGCAGGTGGGAATCGGGAAGGGCGACTTTGCAGATCTCACTGCAGCCATGGGAAGGGAGATGTCAAGGACACGGAACTAGGTCCTTGATAGTTCAATAAGATTAATAGGGTAGGTCAATAGGATTAACGCCACAGAGGAAGTGTGTGTGTGTGTGGGGGGGGGGGGGGAAGAAGCAAGGGGAAGGAAGCAGCCCCTCAGGAATGGAGAGCAAGAGGCAGCTTGATGTCTGGAGAAGGCTTTGGAGGAGCTGAGTTCGACTCCCATTGCTGCTTCTGACCTCCTTCATGAGCATGAGCTCCCTTCAGTTCTCTCGTCTGCAGTTTCCTTGCCTGTGAAATGAGAGATGGGGTCAGCTGGTCTCTGGGGACTCTCTGGGCTCCAGATCTCTACTCCTGCATATGCTGGGCAAAATCCTTTGAGAAAGCGTTTCTCTGTGGATTGCCTAGTCTACAGTTGTGTTAAATAGGAACGAGGACCGCTAAACCATACATAAGGATATCTGTTAGAAAAGCACTTTGATATCCTCTATGTTCTACTACATCTTTATTTATTTTGTTTAATAGCATTTTAATCTAATTTGAGAACTCAGGAGTATTGTGGACCAAATGTGGTCAATAACTCTACTGTTGCTGCAGTCTGAGTACTACTCATCTTGATCATTTTTTTTCCTCTTATTTTCCTTCCTTCTGCCCTCCTTTTTCTCCCTCCCTCTCCTCCTTTCTTTCTTCCTTTCCTTCTTTTCTTCCTCCCCTCCTCCCTCCCTCAGTCCGTCCTTCCTTCCTTCCTTCCTTCCTTCCTTCCTTCCTTCCTTCCTCCCTTCCTCTCTCCTCTCCCTCCCTCCCTCCCTCCCTTTTTTCTTTTTCTTTCTCTTCTCTTCCTCTCTCTCTCTCTCTCTCTCTCTCTCTCTCTCTCTCTCTCTAATGGGAAGGGTATAGAACTTTCATCTTGGGAGTACTGTGAGCAGCGTCAGGCCCAAGACAACATGGTGAAAGGAAACAAAATTTCTTATTGGTTTCCTTTTTTTTTTTTCTTAGAGACCCTTTCAACTCTGTCTCCTTAAGGCTTCTGTGCCCTCTCACTTCCCCTACTTACTAGTGATTCTAGAGACAACTAAATGGAATAGTGGAAGGAGCAATGGATTATAATTCAAGAAAATCTTGCTCCCCAACTACTACTCTTTAATTCAGTTACACTGATATTCTGCCTGCTCTCCATCTCTGGGCCCCAGGACATTTTTTTTGACCCTCTGTGTCCTCCCTCTTCCTCTCTGATTACTGACCTCTCTGGCTTCCTTAAAATACTAAAACCATATTCTACAAAACGCCTATCCCAAAAAAAAGTAGACAAAGAATGCCTGTTGTCCAGACTATGATATACAATTGGAGGGAGAGATAGTGGACATCAATAGACTAACATAATACCAAGAAAACGTTGCATGTGAGATAAATATCTGCTATAACACAATCAGATGGTCTATTAAGTGTCTGCTTGAAGACCACTGATGGAAGGAATCCAATCATTCCCAAGGTTATTTCCTTATCTCTTACCAAAAATTGCCTCTCTGGGATTTCTATTCACTGTTTTGAGACCAAGAAGAAAACATCTCATTCCTCTTCCAGGTGACTGCCCTTTAAACACTTCAAGACAGATACTGAATCCCCACTGAGTCTTCTCTACACTAAAGCTCTTATCAAATTGTGCATAGTCTTTGATCCAGCAGTGTTACTACTGGGGCTATATCCCAAAGAGATCATAAAAAAGGGAAAAGGACCCATGTGTACAAAAATGTTCGTAGCAGCCTTTTTTGTACTGGCAAAGAACTGGAAACTGAGTGGATGCCCATCAATCGGAGAATGGCTGAGTAAGTTATGGTATATGAATGTAATGGAATATTATTGTTCTATAAGAAATGATCAGGAGAATGATTTCAGAAAGTCTGGAGAGACTTATATGAAACTGATGCTAAGTGAAGTGAGTAGAACCAAGAGAACATTATACACAGAAACAAGATTATATGATGGTCAATTCTGATGGACATGGCTCTTTTCAACAATGAGATCATTCAGGTCAGTTCCAATGGCCTTGTGATTGAGAAAGCCATTTGCATCCAGAGAAAGGACTGTGTAAACCTAAATATAAATCACAACATAGTATTTTCATTGTTTCTTGTTGTTTGTTTGCTTTTTGTTTTTTCTCATTTTTCCTTTTTGATCTGATTTATCTTGTGCAGCATGATCAATGTAGAAATACGTATAGAAGAATTGCACATGTTTACTTATGTTGGATTATTTGCTGTCTAGGGGAAAGGATGGAGGAAAGGGAGAGAGAAAATTTTGGAAAACAAAATTTTGCAAGAGTGAATGTAGAAAAATATCTTTGTATATATTTTGAAAAAAGCTATTATTTAAAAAAATAAAATAAAACTCTGTTTCTTCACCTTGATCCCCATAAGACACATATAACACGAACTCAAAAGCTTTCCCTGTCTTGGTTGCCCTTCTTTAGATACGTCCTAAATTGTAGGCCCAGAACTAAATACAGGTCTCCATATATGGTCTCTCCTGGACAGAATATATTGAAATAATTATCTCTTTAATCTTGAAATCTATGCCTGCCCTATATTGCATCATCTTTGCATGTTACTACATCATGCTTCTGATGAATATTGACCTTGAGATTCACTAATACCCTAATACTTTTTTCAGAGAAATGAAGATCAAATTGGATGACTGCCATTGGTCAATGGCTTATCAAGACATTTTTTGATGTTTGCCTTATAAAACAATGAACAGAATGGAGAAAAATTTTTTACAAAAAATTTGACACCCAGGATGTTAGTGTTCTCTCCCAACTTGGTATCTTCTGCAAATTTGATAAGTTTACTCTTTAATGTCTTTAGCCAATTCTGCTAAACATGCTAAACAAGTTTTAACAATGAGAAAAAAAATAAAAGAAACTAGAGTAGGTAATGAGGAAACACAATTTTCACTTTTGGCAGATAATATGATGGTATACTTGAAGAATCTTAGAGAACCAACTAAAAAACTACTAGCAACAAATAACATCTTTAGCAAAGTTGAAGGATACAAAATAAATTCACATAAATCATCAATATTTCTATATGTTACCAATAAAGTCCACCAACAAGCGATACAAAGAGAAGTTCCATTTAAAATAACTGTAGATCACACCTGTCAGATTGGCTAAGATGATAGGAAAAGATAACGGCGAATGTTGGAGAGGATATGGGAAAACTGGGACACTGATACATTGCTGCTGGAATTGTGAACAGATCCTACCATTCTGGAGAGCAATATGGAGCTATGTCCAAAGGGCTATCAAACTGTGGATACCCTTTGATCCAGTAGTGTCTTTACTGGGTCTATGTCCCAAAGAGATCCCAAAAAAAGGAAAAAATCCCACATGTGCAAAAATGTTTGTGGCAGTCCTCTTTGTAGTGGAAAGAAACTGGACACTGAGTGAATGCAATTGGAGAATGGCTAAATAAATTATGGTATATTAATGCTATGGAATACTATTGTTCTGGAAGAAGGAACCAGCAGGATGATTTCAGAAAGGCCTGTAGAGACTTACAGGAACTGATGCAAAGTGAAATGAGCAGAATTAGGAGATCATTATGCATGGCAACAACAAGATTATATGATGACCAATTCTGATGGACATGGCTCTCTTCAACAATGAGTTGATTCAAACCAGTTCCACTTGTTCAGTGATGAAGAGAGCTATCTGCACCCAAAGAGAGAATTGTGGGAACTGAGTGTGGATCACAACATAGCATTTTCACTCTTTTTGTTATTTGCTTGCATTTTGTTTTCTTTCTCCATTTTTCTTTTTCTTCCTTCTTGATCTGATTTTTCTTGTGCAGCAAGATAACTGTATAAATATGTGTACACATATTGGATTTAATATGTATTTCAACATATTTAACATGTATTGGACTACCTGCCAGCTAGGGGAGGGGTGGGGGGAAGGAGGAGAAAATTGGGACAAAAGGTTTTGCAAGGGTCAGTTTTGGGAAAATTACCCATGCATATGCTTTATAAAATAAAAAATAAAATAACTGTAGATAATATATTTGGAAATCTACCTGTCAAGATAAAGTCAGGAACTATAGGAATACAATTACAAAACACTTTTTACACAAATAAAGTTAGTCTATACAGTTGAAAAATATCAAGTGCTCATGGATAGACTGAGCTAATAATTTAAAAAATGACAAGTTTTCCTAAATTAATTTACTTATTTAGTGCCACACCAATCAAATTGCCAAGAAATTACAGATCTAGAAAAAATAGTAACAAAGTTTATCTGCAAGAACAAAAGGTTAAGAATTTCAATGGAATTAATGAAATAAAATGCAAATGAAAGTCTTGGTCTAGCTGTACCAGACTTAAAACTATATTATAAAGAAGTGGTAATCAAAACCATTTGATGTTGCCTAAGAAATAAGAGTAGCTGATAAGTGGAAGAGGTTAGGTTCACAAGACACAATAGTCAATGACTATAGTAATCTAATATTTGATAAACCCAAAGATTCCAGCTTCTGGGATAAGAGCTCACTATTTGACAAAATTTTCTGAGAAAAATGGAAAATAGTATGGTAGAAACTAGGCATTGACTAATATCTAATATCCTATTCCAAGTTAAGATTGAAATGGGTTCATGATTCAGACATAAAGGATGATACCATGAGCAAATCTGGAGAACAAGTAATAATCTACCTCTCAGATCTATGGAGAAAGAACAAATTTATGGCCAAAGAAGAGCTAGAGTACAGTATGAAATGCAAAATGGACAATTTTGATCAACTTAAATTAAAAAAGGTTTTATACAAACAAAACAAATGCAGATTAGAAGGGAAGCAGAAAATTGGGAAAAGATTCTGATAATCAGAATCTGATAAAGGATTCTGATAATGGCCTCATTTCTAAAATATATAGAAAATTGATTCAAATTTATCAGAATTATCAAAATACAAGTCATTCTTCAATTGATAAATGGTCAAAGGATATAAATAGACAATTTTCAAATGAAGAAATTAAAAACATTTCTAGTCACTATTGATCAGAGAAAAGCAAATTAGACAACTCTGAGTTACCACTATTCATCTCTCAGATTAGCTAAAATGACAGAAAAAGATAATGATCAATGTCAGAAGGGATGTGGAAAAACTGATATACTAATAAATATATTGTTGGTGGAGTTGTGAATTGATCTAACCATTCTGGAGAGCAATATGGAACTATGTCCAAAGGGCTATTATCTGTGGATTCCCTTTGATCCATTAGTTGGGGAATGGCTAAATAAGGTATGGTATATGGATGTGATGAATATTGTTTTATAAGAAATGATGAGCAGCCTGATTTGAGAAAAGCCTGGAAAGACTTACATGATCTAAGGCTGAGTGAAGTGAGCAGAACCGAGTGAAAACTGTACATGGCAACAAGATTATGTGATGATCAACTGTGATGGATGTGGCTCTTTTCAACAATATGGTGATTCAGGCCAATTGCAATAGACTTGTGATGGAGAGAGTCATCTGCATCCAGAGAGATGACTGTGGGGACTGAATATGATCACAACATAGTATTTTCATCTTTTTTGTTGTTATTTGTGTGGTTTTTTCTCTCAATTTTTTCTCCTTTTTGATCTGATTTTTCTTGTGCAGCATAATAATTGTGGAAACACATAGAAGAATTGCACATATATTGGATTATTTGCTACCTAAGGGAGGGGTTGGAGAAAGGGAAGGAGAAAAAATTTGGAACATAGTGTTTTGCAAAGGTGATTGTGAAAAACTATCTTTGCATATATTTTGAAAATAAAAAGCCATCAAAAAATGGTGCCATGAAAAAAACTAAAATGTTAAATAGCCCAGGACCAAGTATCACTCTCCCTAGGAACTCTAGTGGGGACCTTCTTCCAATATGATGCTGAGTGATTAATGATTCCTTTTAGAGTTTAACTGCTCATCTCATTTTTATTCCATCCGTTTGAACCATTTCCTCACCAACATTTCTATCTTTTCCACAATAAGATCTTGAGATATTTTCTGAAATGTTTTGTTAAAATCCAGGTGAATGATGTTTACAGCATTCCCCTAATGTGATAGTTTTTTTTTTTTTTAAGCTGAGGAACCTGAGGCTTAGATTTTTCCAAGGTCATAATCCAGTAAGTAGCTGATGTAGGATTTGAACCCCAGACCCATAATTTGAAGTTCAACAATACTTCCCCTACACCATGCTTTCTCTGGTTTGACAACCTTGTATAAAAAAGGATGTAAGTTTAGTAGGGCATGACCTGTTCATAATGAAGAAGCCATGTTGATTCCTTTTACTCATTGTTTTCTTTTCCAGATATTTACCAACCATTGGATTAATGATCTGCTCTAGAATTTGGCCAGGAATTGAAAACAAGTCATTTGAGTTATAGTTTGTAGACTGTTTTCTTTCTTTGAAGATTGCTTCCCACCAATCCTTCTGCCCATCAACCTCCTATTAATCACTTTCATTCTCTCTTTGTAGTCCAAAGAAGCTCTCCTTATCAGAGAAAGCAGAAACAAAAGAATTGAGCAGTCTTGCTTATTCTCTCTGTTTATCATCTTCCAGTCTCCTTTAAGCAGTGGCTCCCATTTCTTATCTAATCTCCAGGAGCACTTAAGATACTCCCCAATCCCATTTGATTGCTTTTTTGGTTGTGTTTTAAATAGTTTTAGTTGTATTCAATTCTGAAGGAACCCATTTGGGGTTTTCTTGGCAAAGGTACTCTTCTTAGTCATTTCTTTTTCCAGCTCATTTTATAGATGAGGAAACTGAGGCAGAGTTAAGTGATTTGCCCAGGGTCAAACAGCTAGTGAATCTCTGAGGTTGGATTTGAAGTGAAGTCCTCTTAGTACTGGCACTCTATCTACTGCAACCCCTAGCCACCCCAGGTTTCTTTACAAAACTCAATTTGCTTTGTGCTTTAGAGCTTCCAAAGTATCCTGCCTGTTATCACCTGTCTTACTCCCAGCTTCTGTATCTGTTATAAAAATCTAAATTGTTTGGTGAGTTCCCTGGTCATCCATCTTAGTCACAGCAGATGACTCTCAGTTTCCCTTGTCACTGGACTTTTTTTTTTCTTTTTTCAAAATTTAATTCTTAAGCTTCTTGTCCTGTTTGGCCTTATTTTTACTTTTTGTGAGAGTGAAGATTTTAAACAGGCATGAATGCGTGTGTGTGTGTGTGTGTGTGTGTGTGTGTGTAGGGGGAGCATGTTTAATTTGTCTGGGCTGTGAGAAACCTCTTCTTTCATAGCAAGCACAGGCATCATAGGATTTAGAATTGGGAGGCACTTTTAAGACCTGTACTCTAACACTGTAATTTTACTGTGAGGAACACAAGGCCTGGAGAGGGAAAGAAAGAGGGAGGTTGTCCCTCCGCTCCCCTGATGTCACCTAAAAAGTGTCTTTTAGAGGAGTCATATCCAGATCCTCTGATTCCAAATATAATATTCCAATTCTAATACTTCAATAATAATTGGGTTTATTTTAGCTAGAATTCTTGCCTTCTGACTTTGGCCTGAGTAAAAATTGTGAAGAAGATTGAACTGGTTGTTACTCTCTCCACCATTTAAAAATTTAAACATTTTTTTATTGTTTTATATTTACATATATATATATTTATATACATATATGTTAACTTTTTAAATACACATGTATTTATGAAATGTGTTGTATATATGTTTTTGAGAACTTTTTTTTATTAAAGCTTTTTATTTTCAAAACATATGCATGGATAATTTTTCACCATTGACCCTTGCAAATTGTGTTCCAATTTCCCCCCTTTCCCCACCCCCTCTAGATGGCAAGTAATCTAATATAGATTAAACATGGTAAAAATATATGTAAATCCAATATAGGCATACATATTTATGCAATTATCTTGCTACACAAGAAAATCAGATCAAAAAGGAAAAAATGAGAAGAAAATAAAATTCAAGAAAAAAACAACGAAAAAAGTGAAAATAGTATGTTGTGATCCAAATTCAGTTCCCACAGTCTTCTCTCTAGGTGTAGATGGTTCTCATTATCACAAAATCATTGTAACTGGCCTGAATCATCTCATTGTTGAAGAAAGCCACATCCATCAAAATTGATCATTGTATAATCTTGTTGTTGCGATATATAATGATCTCGTTGTTCCGCTCATTTCACTCAGCATCAGTTCATGTAAATCTCTCCAGGCCTTTCTGAAATCATCCTACTGGTTGTTTCTTACAGAACAATAATGTTCCACAACATTCATATACCATAACTTACTCGGCCATTCTCCAATTGATGGGCATCCACTCAGTTTCCAGTTCCTTGCCACTACAAAAAGGGCTGCCACAAACATTTTTGCACATAGGGATCCCTTTCCCTCCTTTAAGATCTCTTTGGGATATAAGCCCAGTAGTAACACTGCTGGATCAAAGGGTATGCACAGTTTGATAACTTTTTGAGTATAGTTCCAGATTGCTCTCCAGAATGGCTGGATCCATTCACAGCTCCACCACAATGTATTAGTGCCCCAGTTTTCCCGCATCCCCTCCAATATTTGTCATTATCTTTTCCTGTCATCATAGCCAATCTGATAGGTGTGTGGTTTATCAGAGTTGTCTTAATTTGCTTTTCTCTGATCAATAATGATTTAGAGCACCTTTTCATATGGTTAGAAGTGGTTTCAACTTCTTTATCTGAAAATTGTCTGTTCATATCCTTTGATCACTTATCAATTGGAAAATGGATTGTATTGTGATAAATTCGAGTCAATTCTCTATAAATATTAGAAATGAGGTCTTTATCAGATCCTCAAATGTAAAATTTTTCCCCCAGTTTATTCCTTCCCTTCTAATCTTGTCTACATTGATTTTGTTTGTACAAAAACTTTTTAACTTAATATAATCAAAATTATCTATTTTGTGTTCAAAAATGAACTCTAATTCTTCTTTGGCCACAAATTTCTTCCTTCTCCATAGATCTGAGAGATAAACTGTCCTTTATTCTTCTAATTTGCTTATAATATCACTCTTTATGTTTAAATTATGAAACTATTTTGACCTTATTTTGTTATACAATGTTAGGTGTGGGTCAATGCCTAGTTTCTGCCATACTATTTTCCAATTTTCCCAGAAGTTTTCATCAGATAGTGAATTCTTATCTCAAAAGCTGGGGTCTTTGGGTTTGTCAAACACTAGATTGCTATAGTCATTGATTACTGTGTTTTGTGAGACTAACCTATTCCACTGATTGACTAATTCTATTTCTTAGACAGTACCAAATTTTTTTTCCTTTTTTTTTCTGAGCTTAACTTTTTTTTCTTTTTTTTATTATAACTTTTTATTGACAGAAAATATGCATGGGTAATTTATCCTTTGCACTCACTTCTGTTCCGACTTTTCCCTTCCCTCCTTCCACCCCTTCCCCCAGATGGCAAGCAGTCTCATACATGTTAAATATGTTATAGTATATCCTAGATACAATATATGTGTGCAGAACTGTACAGTTCTCTTGTTGCACAAGAAGAATTGGATTTAAAAGGTAAAAATAACCTGGGAAGAAAAACAAAAATGCAAACAGTTCATACTCATTTCCCAGTGTTTCTTCTCTGGGCATAGCTGATTCTATCCATCATTGATCAATTGGAATTGAATTAGATCTTCTCTTTGTCAAAGAAATCCACTTGCATCAGAATACATCCTCATACAGTATCGTTGTTGAAGTGTATAATGATCTCCTGGTTCTGCTCATTTCACTTAGCATCAGTTCCTGTAAGTCTCTTCAAGCTTCTCTGTATTTATCCTGCTGGTCATTTCTTACAGACAATTATTGTGCCATAATATTCACATACCATAATTTACTTAGCCATTCTCCAATTGATGGGCATCCATTCATTTTCCAGTTTCTAGCCACTACAAACAGGGCTGCCACAAACATTTTGGCACATACAGGTCCCTTTCCCTTCTTAGTATCTCTTTGGGGTATAAGCCCAGTAATAGCACTGCTGGATCAAAGGGAATGCACAATTTGATAACTTTTTAGGCATAATTCCAGATTGCTCTCCAGAATGGTTGGATTCATTCACAGTTCCAACAATGCATCAGTGTCCCAGTTTTCCCTCATCCCCTCCAACATTCATCATTATCTTTTCCTGTCATCTTAGCCAATCTGAGAGTTATGTAGTGAAATATCAGAGTTATCTTAATTTGCATTTCTCTGATCAATAGCTACTTGGAACATCCTTTCATATGAGCAGAAATAGTTTCAATTTCATCATCTGAAAATTGTTCATATCCTTTGACCATTTATCAATTGAAGAATGGCTTGATGTTTTATAAATTAGAGTCAATTCTCTATATATTTTGGAAATGAGGCCTTTATCAGAACCTTTAATTGTAAAAATGTTTTCCCAGTTTGTTGCTTCCCTTCTAATCTTGTTTGCATTAGTTTTGTTTGTACAAAGGCTTTTAATTTGATATAATCAAAATTTTCTATTTTGTTATCAATAATGATCTCTAGTTCTTCTTTGGTCATAAATTCCTTTGTCTTCCACAAGTCTGAGAGGTAAATTATCCTATGTTCCACTAATTTATTTATAATCTCATTCTTTATGCTAAATCATGGACCTATTTTGATCTTATCTTGATGTACAGTGTTAAGTGTGGGTCCATGCCTAATTTCTGCCATATTAATTTCCAGTTTTCCCAGCAGTTTTTGTCAAATAGTAAGTTCTTATCCCCAAAGTTGGGATCCTTGGGTTTGTCAAACACTAGATTGCTATAGTTATTGACTATTTTGTCCTATAAACCTAACTTATTCCACTGATCAACTAATTTATTTCTTAGCCAATACCAAATGGTTTTGATGACCATTGCTTTATAAAATAATTTTAGATCTGGTATAGCTAGGTCAGTATAGCTATATTATTTGCATTTTTTCATTAATTCCTTTGAAATTCTTGACCTTTTGTTTTTCTAGGTCAGTAAAATAGTTTCTTGGGAATTTGATTGGTATAGCACTAAATAAATAGATTAGTTTAAGGAGTATTTTAATCTTTATTATATTTGCTTGACCTATCTAAGAGCACTTGATATTTTTCCAACTGATTAGATCTAACTTTATTTGTGTGGAAAGTGTTTTGTAGTTGTGTTCATATAGTTCCTGATTTTGCCTTGGCACATAGACTCAAGGGGCTTCCATTCTAATAAGAAAGGAAATATATAAATAACTACACATATAAGGATATATATAATTACATATATAAGGAAATATATAAATAACTACATATAACTACAATAATTACATAAACACTTACTGAAGAATGGAGGATTTGAAGTGATTTTGAAGAAGACTTAGCTCAGAGGTGGAAATGAGGGAGCAGAGCATCTTAGTTATGTGAGACAGTCAGTGCAAAGGCATTGAGGTAGGAGAATTAAAGTCTTGTTGCTGAATCTTAAAATGTGATGAGGGAAAGAGGAGGAGAAGGAGGAAGGAAGGCAAAGAAGAAGGAGGAAAAGAAGGAAGAGCAAATCAGACACACAAAGAAAGAAAATGAATAGCTTTAATGGCTTAAAAGTAAGACTTTTGGGACATTGGATATTGTTTCTCTAGATAGTTTATGCGTTCCTTGAGAGCAAAGACTGTGTTTTCTCCTCTCATCTTCCTTCCAGGGCTGAGAATTGACAAGAAACTTCCATAAGTGAGTGATGGAATCTCTAGATCTGTGGCATATAAATATCAATTTACTTGCGGAGAGGGTTCTGAAGGAAGGAAAAGGAAATGACAGGATAAAAATTGTGATATCTGTTCCTGGTGTCCAGCATAGTGAAAACTGGTGAGAAGACAGAGGCAAGGATATTTCAGATCCTCCAGAGACTGGTGGTTTGGAGATGAGGAGTAAGCTATTGAGCTGGGTATGGGGACCTATACCTGTAGTCCTTGCTGCTGGGGAGGCTGAGGCTATCCGCTTGCCTCCACTTCAGGAATTCTGCACTAAGTCTGACTCCAACATGGTGGGTCTCCAGGCTACCTGAGGTGGAACTACTCAGTCCAGGTTGGAAAAACAGAGCAGGTCAAAGCTTCTGAGATTTTCAGTATTGGCCCAGAGTGGCTTCTTTACTTCTTTTCTGGGCAAGATAGCAACACTAAGTCAAAAGAAGAAAGGAAGGAAGAAAGGAGGGAAGGAAGAAAGAAGCGTGATAGAGATAAAATAAAGGCAAAGAGAGAATGAGAGGAAGGAATGGAGGGACATAAAGGAAAAATCTGTTGCTGTCACTCAGACCCAGGCAGCAATCTAGTAGCTAGATCTCACATTTCTAAGATGAATTAAGTTCTACAAAGCACTTTCCTCAAAATAACCCAGTGGGATAGGGAGCCCAAGCACCATTGTCTCCATTTTACAAAGGAGGAAGCTGAGGTCCAGAGAAACAAAGTGGCTTCCCATGGTTTATATAGTTAACAGGGATCAGAACTCAGGTTTTCTGACTACAGGACCAGAAATTTCATCACTACACAAAGCCTTTAGTTCTGGGCTGGGACAATGGAAATTTTGAAAAATTTCTCACAGTTACATAAAGATAGTTAAAGTTGGGGGTAGAACCTAGACTCCTAACTTTTGGGCTAGTTTGCCTCCCACTACATCACCCTGAGTTCCTGTGTCAGTTAACCACAAAGCTTGTGAGGGCAATGACTGTGAATAAATTCATGAGTAGGCGGCCACAGACGTTGGGGGGAGGGGGTTACCCATCAGGACTGGATGGTTTCCTGCCCCCCCCCTTTATTTTCTACAGGATGTGACAGAGCAGTCTCTCCTGCCTTCCTGAACCTTGCACTGTGAAGCTGGAGAGGAAGGTTGAATCCCTCTTTGGCTTCCATCCTCAGCCAAAGGCTATGGGCACATTCTGCCTTTGGAAGGTGCTGTGGTCATCCCATGTGCCATCTCTGGCATGTCCCCACCCGTGGCCAGCCTCTGAAGACCTGCCCTTTTTAGTTATCTCACTTGTACTCTAGAAGTTTCAGTTGAATAATGGCCAACAAGTGCAGGAAACATCTGGGAGAGGTCACATCTGGTTACCCAGTGAGCTCTAGAGGAACATTTAGGTGAGCCTTGTAGGACAAGTATATGTAGGATCCCCTTCCAACAAGACCTTCTGAAAGCATCCCCTCACCCTGTTCCATTTATCTCCCACATTCATCTCTACATTCAAACATTAAGCATTTAATGAAACAAAATACCAGGTTAGCAGTAAGGAATCAGATGAAGCATTAAGTGTTCCCATCATCCATCCTTAGTCTTCCCCAACTATTTTCAATAAATATCCTTTGCAACTGGTGATGATGGAGTCAGTAGTGGTAGGGAACATGGCAGAGTACCAGAAGAAACTGTTACAGGACAGTATTATAAATGACATAATATTTGTAAAATGCCTGTTATACAGTAAGTGCTTAAGAAGTACTTCTTTCCTTCTTTCCTTACTATTTTGAAGCACTTAGGTGCAGTGGTAAGAGGCTGGAGCTCCTGTAGTCAAGAAGACCTGCATTCAAATCAACTTCAAATACCTACTAATTATGAGACCCCAGGCAGATCACAGGCTATTTGTGCCTCGGTTTACTTATCTGTAAAGGATTTCCTTTTAGCTCTAAATCTATACTATGCACTTTTGACCTCCAGTCCATGTTAGAAATCTTCCAAAACTGTCTGAGACCACCTTCGTGCCTCAGTGAGCAGAATCTAGTGACCATGATATTAAATTCCTGTGGTGATGGAGGATCCTTCTTCCAGGTTCTGATGGCCTTTTCCTGAATTTCCTGCATAGTACAGAAGACAATGGACTGGAGGTAAGAGGGTTTTTACACACTATATGGTCTAATGTCCATTCCAGTTATGGAATCTTTTTTTAAAATCTTGCTAACAAGTAGTTATCCAGCCTAGACAGGAACGCTTCCCCTGATGGGGAGCTTGGTGGGTGGGCTTGGTCTATCATTGGACATCTCTTCTTGTTCTTCATTATATAGAGCCGAAAACTGAGTCCATAAGATGGCCCTATCTTCATCATCATCCCCTGAGAATTGCTGAGGATTCAGAGGGGATAATTGGAAGGCATTAATTAAAAATAGTTGGGAAAGGCTAAGAATGGCTACTGGGAATGCTTAATACTTTATCTGGTTCCTAGCTACTAACCTTGCATTCTGTTTCATTAAATAACTTACTGTTTTGAATGTGAGGCTTGATGTAGGAGGTTAATGAAAATGGAAGCTTAAGAGGGGTTGGTTTGAATAAATGAAAGACCCGAATAGTACTAGAAGAGAATACTAGTTCTCTCCAATGGAGAAACATAGAAGGTTGTTTGTATTGCCATGTAGACCTTGGGTATTACTTAATCTAACTCCTTCAGAGTCCCAATCATTGTCCCAGAGGCAGGAAAACTGAGGTCCCGAAGGGACTTGCTCCTGTGATTTGTTCAAGGTCATCTTCCCTAACCCTCTTCCTTCTCCCCAACCACTAACGCCATTCCTCCAAAACTATCTAGCATTTAACTTTATATTATTTATTTATTTCAAGTGTCACATCCTTCCTAAGGTCTATCTTTTCCAGGCTAAACATTTCCAGTTTCCTCAACTGTCCTTCATATGTCATGGTCTCCAGATTTTCTCTCTATGCTGTTGCCCTTTCCTGGATGGCTCTGCTCCAGTTGGCTCCTGTAGTCTTTAGGAGCTGGCATGCTATACAGATGATGATGGGTCTCCCTCGGTCTGGGCCACATCTTAGCTGCTGAGTTAAAAGCTATCCTATCATTTTTGGTTTCCTTTTTAAAGTTAGAGATTGAATAATCATAACCAGAATTTATGTAGTTATGTTTCTCAATAGTATTTTATTTTTACAAATACATGTAAAGATAGTTTTCAACATTCATTTTTGTAATATTTTGTGTTCCATTTTTTCCCTCTCTCCCTTACCTCCCCTTTCCTGTAATGGGCTGAAACTGAATTGATGCACTGAGGTCTGAGCACTTAAGGCTAATTACTAATGATAATACTCTATTAGCACTTGCTTGGAAAATGGTCCTTCCCATTATTCTGTACTGGCTCAATCTGCTGGTGTATAGGGAGATTTGGGGGAGGGATTAGAGGGTGGAGTGGGACAAGAGAGTGTGACTCCGGGTGGTAGAGAAAGAGGAGATTCCTGTGTCCATTCCACTCCCTTCGACAAAGAATAAAGATTCAAGGACTTTTGCTTATCCTGACTCCGGCTGATTCTAAGGTATCCAGGGTGCTAACTTGGTCTTCACGTTTCCCCCAGAGAGCATACAATCTGATATGGATTACACCTGTAAAATACTTTAAAACATATTTCCATATTTTATATAGTTCTTTAAGACTTACAATGTGCTTTAGATATATTTCATCTCATACAACCACCCTAGGAAGCAGATGCTATTATTATCTTAATTTAGGCAAACTGAGGCTGAGAGATGATAAATGATCTGCCCAGGATCACACAGCTAGTGAGTGTCTGAACTCAAATCTTCTGGATTCCAAGTCCTGTGATGTAGCTGCTGGAGGCTGAGAAAAGGCCTAGTTATTTGAGCATTTACTACTCCTTAAGAAATGCCTTTTCCCTCGCTCACTGATGCACATTGTAAATAGAAAAGGGGCTTCTGTCTGCTGGCCAGCTAAGCAGAGAGCCTCCTTGTTTCCGTGTCCCAGAAGAATGCAAGGAATTCCCAGTGCTGGTGATGAGGATGTAGGAAGGCATGTCCGCGTGCATATTTTGGTGTTTGCAGGGTACATGCACATGTTATGCTATCCTGGGAGCATCCTGGAACAGAGCTGGGAGGAACCTTTGGGATCATTTCTTCCCCACATTTCAAAGATGGGCAAGTTAAGGTCCCCGGAGTGAAGGTTTGCTCCCAGCCACCTTTCTCTGCCTCGCCAGACAGCCAGTGCCCCATGGATGCTTCCCTTTATAGTTGTGCTCGTGGGTCTGTATGTGCACTTCCCCCTTAGAAGATAAGCACCTTGGGCATGTAGGGACGATCTCATTCCTCTCACTTGGGTCACTGGCACCCAGGAGGGACTTAGTAACCATTGCGGACTGAGTGACAGCATGTAGGCAGGGGAGGAGGAGATAAGTGTGTGCATGCGTAAGTAGGCCCCTAACTGCACATTTGTGCACGTGTGAGAAAATGTTCCGGGGCCCCCTGCGCAGATCGGGTGTCCAAGGCGGGCGTCCTGTATGGCCGTGTCTGTGGGCACATGCAGAGTGCCAGGGCGGTACTTGCCCCGAGTTCAGGGCACGCCTCCCCAGGTGCCAGCCGGCACCTGGATCAGAATTAGGCTCTGCCTGTCCCTTCACAATTTGGGGGGAGCCATCTTTCAAAGCGGGCCTGACTACGGGTGGGAAAGCTGGGCAATGGGAGTGGGACATGGGGATTGGGTTTCAGGAATCAGATTTGAGGGGATTTCCTGAATATTTTCAAAGGAGGTAATTGATCCCGAAGGCTACTTGGCTGGGTATCAGGAATGTGTATTCAAAAGTGGGGGGCGTGGGAAGGAGTTGGGAATGTTGCCCTTATCTGGCACAGAGGGTAGGGGCACCCACAGCTATTTATTTATGTCTTTGTTTATTAAATTGTTGAAGGCCCACGGGAATGGGCAAGTTGGAGCTGTTAGCACCTGTTAGCGTCTAGAGGGCTGTTGACGAATGTGGAAGCAGCAGCAGCATTCTCCCTTAGGGTCACAGAGCCTCCGAGTGGGAGAGTGGAAAGGGAATGCAAGGTCATCTCGATTCATCCCCTCAGCTGACAGACGAGGACGTTGAGGCCCAGAGAAAAGCCACTTTTCCAGGGTCCCTCAGGCTTGAAGCAAGGACAGTCCTTGTCAAAACATGATATCTGAATTTAGAGACTAGGGATCTGTCTGGCTAATTCCCAGATCAGCAGTTCTGTCTCTCTCATTTCTCACGTGAGTACACTGAGAAGTTGGTGACTTTTTCAGGACCACACCGTTAGGTGACTAATGCAAAAGTTAAACTCTGAGCGCGGTGCTCAGCCTCTCACTCCTGTATTATAATCCCAGGGGGTCTCCTGTCCATCTGCCAATCCAGGACGGGCTGAGTTCAGAAGGATGGATCAGTGGCTGGAAGGGGCTTTGGAGGCCGCTGGACCTAGCAGGAAGTCACTATGGGGGGAGATGATCCCTGGTCTTTGTGGCTAGTCAGTCCATCAGCCTATCAATGGCACCATGATTTTCTAACTTTCCGAGCACCTTGTTTTGAGTCACTTACAGCATCTAGAACATTTTCTTCTTTGTTTTAATGGCTCGTCTTCTCTTTGACTTCAGACTCCTGGCAGGCAGGGGCTGTGTGTTCATTGAACTTGAGAGGGATCTCAATGGCCATGTAGCTTGGCCCATACTGAAAAGGACTTAACCTCTGGCTCTCTCCCCTTGTTTGAAGATTCCCTGTAAGAGACCTATTGCCACCCAAGACAGTCCAAACTACCCTGGAGAGCTCCAACATTTACTGAGATTTCCTAGATCAAGCTTAAATTTGTCTCTTTGCTGACTTCTACCCATCAGTCCTGCCCTTTGGGCCCAACAGAACAAGCCTAAATTCTCTTCCCTCTGTTGGGCTCCCAATACTTCATGATAGTTCTCCCATCCCCACCCCAAGTTTTTGTTGTTGTTGTAGAGGCTCAACATTTCCAGTGGCTTCAATTCATCCTCATGAGAAATGGAGTCAATAGTACTTCATCATTCTGGTTACCTGCCTCTGGAAACCATCTTATGTGTGATCTTCCTATTGTGACATGAATTCAGGTATTGGTAGAGAAATCCTAAAAAGCTCAAGTAGTTGTTGTGCCCCCTAAAATATAATATTGTACACGTCCATGTGTGTGTAGTATTTAGCGCATGGAAGTTTAGATTAAAATCTTAAAATTAATATCTTGCTTTTATTTCTCCTTGCTTATCACCTTGGACTGGCTGGCTACCAAGTGGAAACTGCCTGGGGCCAGACCCATTACCTGGCTACTTCTCATTTTCTAGCTTTCACTAGATGAGCTTACACTTTTTTTCTCCCAAGTTCTGGTGATCCCCCCTTCTCTCTTACTGCCAAATAACAAGGAGCCACAAATTAGTCCACTTTTCCTTTTATTTAAGAGAAACTCCAGAAGACTTGTATAAACAAATGCAGAATGAAATGTAGAGAACTAGAGGGAATACACATTTATAAAGAACCTACTTAGTGTCAGCCACGGTGCTAAGTACTTTCCAAATATTATCTCATTTGATCCAGGAGAACAATTTATGGAATAAAAACAGTATTGTAAAAACAATTTACTTTGCAAGTTTCTCTGAAATGATTCCCTCCATCATTTCTTAAAGCATCATCATATTCTATCACATTCCTATACTATAACTTGTTTACCCATTCCTTAAATTGATGAGCACTCAATTTCCAGTTCTGTGCCACCAAATGGAGCTGCTCAAATGTATTTGTACATCTTGGTATTTTTTCTCTTTCTTTGATTTTTTTTTGGAGTATACGCCTAATAGTAGTATCACTGGGTCAAAGAGTCACTCTCATTTTAGAGATGAAGAAACTAAGGCAAACACAAGTTAAGGGACTTGCCCAGGATCACAAAGCTAGTAAATGTTTGAAGCCAGATATGAATTCAGATCTTCCTGATTCCAGATCTTTATTTACTATGCTACCTAGCTGCCTCAAGAACTAAAAACTAAAAAACAGTCTGGATGTAACCTGACAATGCTATAAGACTATTGCCCCCTGTTGTTGCTGTTATTGCTGTCATTGTCCTCCTCCTCCTTCTCTTCCTCCCCCTCCTCCTCCTCCTCCTTCTTCTTCTTTCTTCCTCCTCTTCCTTTTCCTTTTCCTCCTTCTCTTCCTTTTCCTTCTCCTCTCCTTCTCTTTCTCTTCTTCTCCTTCTTCTTTCTTCCTTCTCCTCCTCATTATCCTTCTTTCTACTGCATTATCTTTCACTCCTAGTCCCCCTTAAATGCCACCTAAGAACATTGTTTTCCTTGTTGTCATGTCCCACTGTTGCTAAGTTTCCAGTCTGCTAAAATGACTTTTTTTTCAGCTGAATTGCTGCCTTGCAATACACTCTCCATCACAAGATGTGCATTGAATTTTTGAACCAAGATACAAAACTTTATATTCCCCCCCATTAAATTCTATCTTACTGATTGAGACCAATGTTCTGTTGGTTGGAGAGTGTTTCCATGGAACAGTGGAAAGAGGAGTGGAAAACACAGGTCTAAGTCATGATAAGAATATTAAAACAACTACAATGATAGCAGTAACAATATTCCCATTTCTATGACACTTTCTAAATCCCTGAGTCTTAACAACTCTACAAGGTAGATAAGGTAAGTATTATTATTCCTTAATTTTATAGACAAGAAAAACAAGTAGACTGAGGTCACCTAGTAACTGTTAGAACCAGCGTTTTCACAAAGACCAAAGGGGCTAGGGCAGCCTAATCATGTAAAAGACAGTTGTTAATTTAATATTGATTTAGGGTGTTCTGGACAGACCATCTGAGGCCTAAGTTCAAACCTTCCAGCTCTTCTATTAACTTCTTGCATGACCCTGGACAAATCATTTACTGTCAATGGGACTCAAGTTTCTTATCACCAATGGAAGAGATTTGGATTTGATCAATTCCAAGATATATTCCAATGCCACATCCAGTTTCTTATCCATTGCCAGGGTTCGAGTTGATTGCTGTCTTCTCAATTTCTTTTTCTTCCCTCAGCAGTCCAAACTTTTAAAATTTTGTGTGTGTATGTGTGTGTGTGTATATATATATATATATATATATATATATATATATATATCTTTCCCATAGAATGTTTTGTTTTGTTATTGTATCCCTAGTGCCTAGCAAAACAAATACTTGTTGAGTTGAATTTGTGCTCCCAACTGTAAATTAGCATCAGAAGAAATGACACTGCAGCTCAGTCTGTCATTTTTATTATGTCTATAAGAAGGGTCCTCTTCAGTTCTCACATGTCTAGCACCTCATTCCTCTGGTAAATTTTCCTTTCTCCATTCCCTTTTCCTTAAGCTAACCGTGCTTCCCATCCATCCCTACAAAAGTACACATTTAGTTGATTCTCTGAAATTGATGTTCTGTACACAATCAGTTGTTCAGGATGTCTACAGGATAGCCACATCAGTCTGTTTGTTACCTTTATATCTCTAGAAGGCCAGTGATTCCTGGCCTGACAATGATCACCATTGTCATCAATCACCAGCAATAATATTAGCACTTTTAATGTGGCTCTTGTAAAGACAGCTTATGAAAGACAAGTCAAGAAGCTACTAGAATTAATGTAAAACTCGAAATCCTCTAAAGATTTTATCTCATTGGATTCTCATAAAAACGCAGGTAAATAAGTTCTATTATTATCCCCATTTCATAGGGAGAAAACAGAGACTAGGTGACTTACCCAAATTAAACAGCTAGTAAATAAAGATTAGACCTCAGAGCCCAAGTCCAATATCCTAGCCAGCCATCCCACGGCCTCCTGGTAATGCTGGGTTAGAGAGTAGGAGGAAAGGAGGCACAAACAGTTAAATAGATCTCATTGTAAGTCAGCAAATAGTTTGAAAATAAAGTTGGGAACTCCAGACCTTGATCAAACATTCCCCTGCTCACAGAACTAAGAGTCATAAGATGTTAGAGATCTTAAGAGATATTAGAACCATTCTGGTCCAACCTGTACCCAAATGGGAACCCCCTCCTGCTCTGAACCATCTCTTGACAGCTTCTACTCATCACTTCTGGGGGTGGAACCCCTCATGTCTATAGGCAGCCTCTTCTGCTCTGGGCAGTACCCACTGGTAGCAAGTTTGTTTGTTCCCAGATGGTGGAACTAAAAGCCTCCCTTTTACTTCTGGTCCTGCCCTCTGGGGCCAAGCAGAGCAAATCCCTTCTACATGCTAGCTCTCCAGATCCCTTAAGACAACTAGCATGGTTCTTTTTAGTGGCCAGAGATCACCAGTCCTTCCACTGACATGAATCTAACACTGTCTCTATTCTTGCCATCATCTTGGAGATACACCGCAAGCAAATTCTACTTCACCCTTCTGTGAATGGTGGAGGTTTCATCCACTTGAAGGTGTCACGTAGGGTGCCCTAGCTGGTAAGTGTCTGAGGCTGGATTTGAACACCTGAAGATGAGGTTCCTGATTAGCCTACTGCTCTCTCCCAGTGCCACCCAGCTGCCTGCAAATCTCTGTATCACTGCCCTGTAATTTTACAGATAAGAGAAGCTGAGTGTGAGTGATTTTCCCGGATCGTACAGGTGGTAATTGTCCGAGAAGATGCTTGGACTTTAACTCTTTCCACTCTGTCATAGACTTTGGAAAGTAGAAAGTTTCCTAGAAAAGCCACACAAGTCTTTATGAAATGAGGTTTGAGAAAGCCATAGTCTGCAGGAGCAGCAGAGACAGATTGACTGGACTGATGCTCCCAAGTGGGTTGTCAGGAGCCGCGTGTGGAGACAGATCTCCAGAGAAAGGACTTCTCAGCCTCAGCAGCCCCAGGAGACAAGGCCGCCCGGCTGGCAGCAGAGCCCGGGCACGGCTCTCAGGGCAGGGAGCAGAACTGACAGGGAGGCAGCAGCCCCCATACCCTCCCCAGCTCCTGGCACTTCATCCCCAAGTTTCTGCCAAGATCAGCCAGGGAAGAAAGGCCAGAAGAAGATGTAAATCCCCACTCTGGATCTGAGACTCCAAAGCCATTCACTCTGGTATGTCCGAGTAGGCGTCTGAAGATGTTGGATCTCTGACAGGCATTATATTCGCTCCAAGCTTGGGAGTTGGGAGATCCCCTGACTCACAAGTGTGTGTGTGTGTGTGTGTGTGTGTGTGTGTGTGTGTGTGTGTAAGGGGGGATGGGCTTTCCTCTATTGTCTTGGTTTGGGGATAGGATGGGACTCAACACATCAAACTTTGTCTCTGGATGCTCAGGCTGGGCCTGTTTTTACTTTCTGCAGATCTTATCCACTTCTTTTCCTATGTGGGCAACCTCAGGTTCCTCATTTGTATAATACTAATAATACTAATACCTCTTTTACAGAGTTATTTTGAAAATTAAACTCAGGGCCAGCTAGGTTGCACAGTGGATAGAGCACCAGCCCTGAAGTCAGGAGGACCTGAGTTCAAATCTGACCTCAGACACATAACACTTCCTGGCTGTGTGGCCCTGGGCAAGTCACTTAACTCCAATTGCCTCAGCAAAAGAAAACAAAAAGAAGGAAAGAAAATTAAACTCAGTAACTGTTACATACCTTAAAGTATTATATAAATATGAGCTCTACATAAAACGATTAATACCTTCATTATTAAGGGACATACTGAATTTGCAGTTCAGGAAGACCCGAGTTCAAATCCTTGAAATCATCATATTGAACCTCTTCCTTGGAGGATTCAGGCAGAGTCTGGCCAACCACTTTTTGAGTATGATAGAATGGGAATCTTCCTGAATACGTTGAAGTAGATGCCCTCTAAGACAGCTCCCCCCAACTCTTATATAGAATATATATATATATATATATATATATATATATATAATATCTTATATAGAATCCAGGGATTCTATAATTCTTTTGAGTATAAACTCAATTAGTAGAGTGGAGTTAAACCATCTCAGACCAAACCATTAGATCACATGGTTCAAGTCCCATCCAGTCATCTATTCAAGTTATCTATCCTATGTCCACAAACTACCCTTCCAAGCTTTTGCTCTGGGCCCAGGAATCAACCCTACCATTGTTGCATGGAAAGGGTGTGTCAGTTGGCTGCCTTATGGATCAACTTATCATCTTTGTAGACCTGACACTTTCTTTTCCTATTGCCCCTCCCATATATTGGTGTTATCTCACCTTATGAAACTATGGGTTCCTTGACAGCATGGACTATCTCACTTTTGTAGTTGTGTCTCCATTATTAGCCATTTCCATCACATAGTAAGGGCTTCATGAATGCTTTCTCATTTATTCATTCACTCATTGTTCTTGCCCCCAAACTTCTGCTCTTGCTTTCTATGTACAACCACCCTCCCAAAATTAAGACAGAAGTCTGGCTAGGTTTGTTCCAAAGGACGTGGATGTCCAGTAAGCAGGGCCCGGCTGCCAGAGAAGCAAACCCTATCTCTACTTCTCTGAGCCACTTGGGATTTAAGAATAACCCCGTATATTCATAGTCCAAAAGTTCACATATATGGATGGGATTAAGCTGAAACCTATTCCTATTGCCAAAAATCTTTGGCTTCCCTATGTCTCTAAGTCTGGAGATTGCACCATGTAATTATACCTGGGTATAATAAACAAGTCATCATACTAGAACACATCTGTAAGGGCAGTTCCTTGGGAAAAGGTCATGGCTAAATCTGATGACCCCTGGCTTTGTAGACTCCAGAAACAGCTGCAGCTCAGAGATAGGTGACATACTCAAGACTATATAGCAGATCAGCCAGTACTTGAACCTTGTATTCCCAACTCACAGGTTGGTGCTTGAATCCTTGATGATTCATGATGAGGTCCCTACTGTATGTAGTTAACTCCTCCATCACCAAGGCAAAATCCTTCTCTTCTCTTCTCCAGGGTTAATGTAGCATAGCATAGGAGAAAAGGCTCTGGGGCTTGGAATCAGGAAACCTAGGTTCATGTCCTGGATACAATATTTACTAATTATGTGACCTCTTTTAAACTCAATTTTCTCTTCTGTAAAATGGAGAGTAATATTTTGTGTTATTGGTCTCATAAGATTGGTTTGAAAAAGTTCTTTTTAAAGTATTGGAGCACTATAAATATAGATATTGTTATTTATAATTTGTTATTATATGTAGCACTCTTCTTAGCTACATTCAGGTCAGGATACTATTTGAATCATCATCTGTTAAAACCCATGGCTCTGAGCCCCCACCTATACATCTTTAAGCCAGATTGTGACAGAGAAACAAAAGATATTTAAAGAAAGGGGGTAGTAAAGCAAATAACAAGGAATTGAATTAGGTAGCAAACATTCTCCTCATCCATACCAAATAAATGACTTCCACCGCCAACTGTCTCCAGAGGAGCACTAATCAATTTTCTGTGTCTAAAGGGAGAACAAAGATCAAACCCATGGCACAGCTATTGAATTGTAGAGTCCAAAGCCACTCTGCCCAATTACTTCCCTTTCAATCTTAGAACAATAGTCTACAGCACACCGGCTCCTTGGTAACTGAAATGATCAAGTTGGTAAGGCTGGGTCCATCCTTTGTGTGGGTCCACACCACTGCCATCTCTGGTGTCTGACACTAGTCAGACATACATCCATAGCCTATTTTCTTAAAGCTCTTTCTTTCTCTTCCTCCCTCCACCCTCAAACCTGGGCATGCTCACCAGGGACTGCACTGAATGATGTCATCATGCAGTGGATTCAACCACTGCTTTCTGAGAAGTGTGGTTTAGAGAATTTCCCTCCAATGAATAAGGCTCACAAGCCCTAAGCACTGTTGAAAATGAACTCTGCCAGAAACATATTCTTTTCATATGTTCTATATATTACCCTGCCTCAGAAAATCCTTCCACAACCTCCTTTCCCATTCTGGGATCCTGTTGGTATTGGTTTTTGCTTTATTTCAGCTGGATAAAGATGCTGGAAAGTAAAGGTATGACTTGTTCTGGATCTTAACTTCTCCCTCTTCCCCCTCTCTTTCTCCTTCCAAAGTACTGGGTCCCCATATTTTCTGGGAGTAAGAGAGATCTCAGAGTATTGAATTTGGAATCTGGGAGCCCAAGCTCAAATCTCACTTATTTACTACTTAGAGGAGATTGCCAGCAGTGACAAAAGAAAGAAAGTCATGGCAGCAATAGCAACTATCTACTCCTCTGAGCACATGGACTGTTTTCTGAGCCCAGTGGACTATTGCTCTTCCTGGCTACCCTTATCTCAATGATCTTGGACAATTTCCTTAAAATCTTTGGGGCTCATTTGTTGCCTTTTCTATAAACTGAACAGAATCTGTGCCCTTCAGCTGTAAATTTATGATTCTTAGATTTTTCCCTAAACCCCTCCCTTCCAACCAAGTTGTGGGATGATGGGCAAGTGCAGTCTCATTAAGCCTGAATTTTATCACCGATAGGAGGAAGTGCCTCTGACTTACTCAGCTGGGCTGCTGGGACAACTAATTAGGGAAGGGGAATGGAGAAGCCCCAAAGAGTGTGTAGCATCAATTCGAAACAATCCTGGTGCTGAGCCAGCTGGGAGCAATAAACATAGCTTTTCTTCAGCAGAAGATTAACTTATTCTGAGCATCAGGAAGCCACTGGGGCAGCTTCCTGATGCCCAAACAATGTTCTGGGAGATTTAATGACTTCCAAAAGGAGACAAATTCTTCCTTACATATTCAACAAGACAATCATATCACTCCACAAAGGCAATGCCCCCTCCCAGCTAAGGAGACCAACCACAGCTACCTGCATTTTTTCCAGGGAAGAGTTTCTGATGAATAATATGGGGGAACTGAATGCCAATACCAAACCCCTGGGAATCCCAACAAATCATTCAGTGAGTTCAGGTTCCTGCCCTAGACACTGGATTAGGGAATAACTGACTAGAATCTTTTGAAAGAAGATTGTTACAGAAAGAGCTAAAGGGATTATGGGGGAGGAAATAGAGCTAGAGAAGGGGCAAATGTGAATTCGATGGATAATGTTCTGAGCCCATGATATACCATGAGAATCAGCCTTCTCCTTATAGGATCTAGGTTCTGTTTGGGCTCTGCCAATAATTCATTCTGTGGTGCCTTTCAGTTTCTTCCTCCATAAAACACATTGCTTGGATTAAGTCTGACTATATCATTCTTTAGCTCAATAATTTCCAGTAACTCACTATTATTGTCTCTAGGGTCAAATACAAATTCTTTAGTTTGGCATATAAAACCTTTTATAATTCCAGCCTACCTTTCTAGTTTTATTGATACATTAATCCCCTTCAGTCCTAGAACTGAACTTTATGTTCCTTTTTGTTCATTTCATGAACTTTCAAGTCTCTCTCTCTCTCTCTCTCTCTCTCTCTCTCTCTCTCTCTCTCTCTCTCTCTCTCTCTCATATTCACCTGGAAAGAATTTCCTCTTTAGCTCCTCTTAAAATGCTACTTTCATTTAAAACCCAGTTTAAGGAATACCTCTGTCATAAGACAATTTTCCAGATCCCTCTTCCATTTTGTGTGTGTGTGTGTATGGGGGGAGAGAGAGGGAGGGAGGGAAGGAGAGAGGGGAAGAGAGAGAGAGGAAGGGAGAGAGAGAGAAAGAGAGAGGATGGGAGGGGAGAGAGAGAGAGAGAGAGAGAGAGAGAGAGAGAGAGAGAGAGAGAGAGAGAGAGAGAGAGAGGGAGAGAGGGAGGGGAGAGAGAGGGGGGGGAGGGAGGGAGGGGAAGAGAGGGAGGGAGGGAGAGAGAGGAAGGGAGGGAGAGAGGGACAGAGAGGAAGAGAGAAATATTCCCCTTGGAGTCCTTTGGCTATAAGGATTCTCATTTCCATCATTGGAACCTCAGTGTCTTACACAGTGCCCGGAATATGCTAGGTGCTTAATAAATGCTTGTTGGTTGGTGCTTTCTGCCTCCCACGGTCCACCTATCATAGTCGAAGACCCCTGCCAGATCCATCCTTCTTGATTCTAACCCACTGGTCTTGGCTTTATTCCTAGTAAGTGCTTTCTTTCTCCTACAAAGGATGGGTAGAGAAACAAAGACCTGGTCAGCTGATAGCTGAGGTTAATTGATTTCTATTTAAGAAAGACTAGACCGCAAGCAGGGCCAATCAGTTGCTCTATCTACAGATCTGTGGCTGCCCTAAAAACACACACACATATATATTTGGTTAAAGAAAACGAGAAAGAAGCTTGTGTGTCACCCATGCACATCTTGCAGCGGGAGGCAGCGCTTGCCACGGGGGGTTGCCATGGCAACCCCAGTGGGTCTGCTCGGAGAGAGAGAGAGAAGTCGCACTGATGGCAGACCTTTGTGCAGCCGCCAGGTGCCCCGTGTGCCTTGCCTCCCTCCCACGTGCCCCGCCCTCAGGGGGCCACAGCTGCCCCTCCGCTTCCCTCTCCTACCCACGATACTCATCTTTTCTGGTTACAAAGATCTGGGCACATGTTATCTCATTTAATCCTCTTCCAGCAGCCCGGCGAGGTGGGCAGAGCCGGCATCATCCTTTTTATAACTAGCTAGAGATAAAAATAGCTCTCATTTGAGATGGCGTTTTAAGGTTTTCAAAGCGCTTTTAAAAATTAGCATTTGATCCAGTGCTTCTCCTAACTGCCTTCCCCCTTCCTCTCCTTCCTTCCCTGGCTCTTTCTCCTCCTTCCCTCCTCTCTCCTTCTTTCTCTCCCCCCTCCCCTTTTTCCTTTTTATCTCCCTCCCCTCTTTCTCCCTTCCTCACCCTTTTCCCCTCCCTCCACATACATATACATACACACATACATAGACACATATATGTATATACACACACATTTAGATAAAGATTTTATTTTTAAGCTTACCGCCTGTCGGGCACTGTGTTAAATAGTGAGGATATAAACAAAAGAAAAAAATCCAACCAACCAAAAAAAACCCCACAGTCCCTGCCCTCAAGGAGCTTACATTCTAATGGGGGGAAAGTGACATGAAAGATATATTTCCTTATAAATAAGAGGGATCCTAAAGCTTAGGAGCAGCCAAGTCTGGGCCTCCTGCTGTTTTCTGACTCCAGGATTCTCTTGGTCCTGCCGGGGAGGCTTTGCTGAGACACCAAAGGCAGGAAAAGGGGCTGCTGAGAGCCTGCCTGTGGGGAGCTCTCTGAGTGAATGTGTCCCTGTATAGGTCTGGTGCGGGAAAGATGAATACCCAGATGTAGGTAAAGGAGCCACAGCCTGGCTTGGGAAGAGCAGATGGTCTCAGAAAGAGGAAAATCTGGGTTTAAGTCTCTCTTTTGGTCCCTGGAGCCTGTGATCCCTCCTTTCCCACTCAGAGCCCTCAGGCACCCCTTACCCCACAGGATCCACAAGGTCATAGACTCAGAGCTGGCTGGGACCTTGCAGACCACTAGCTCCAACACCCTCACTTTACAGATGAGTAAACTGAGGCCTAGGGAAGGGCAGACTTGTTCAAAATCACAAAAGTAGGGTGTGAAAAGGCAGAACTTCTGCCCCATAGCCTTTCAGGCTGATTCTCCCCAGGATTCCCTCTATCAGTAAAATAATGTCTGGTCCAAAACAAGGAAAGGGATGTATGTTTGGTGTATGAGAATGGATGAGCCTGCATGTATATGAGTGTGCAAATGGTGTAAATGTTGCTGTTTGCATGTAGTGTGTATGTCTGTGCATGTATATGTGGGGACATGTATTTGTGCAAATGAGTGTGTATATGTAAATATATTAGTGTACATGAATGTGGTTAATGAATGTATTGTATGGGTGAGCACAAACAGGTAAGTATGCATTCATTGTGGTAAATGACTGCACCTGATTGTATGTCTGTGAAGTTTTCATTGGGAAGGTTTGTGTGTGTGTGTGTGTGTGTGTGTGTGTGTGTAAATGATTATTTTTGTGCATGTATGTGTGGGCGTAGGATGTATTTGTGCAGGTGAGCATGTTAGTTGTGTTGTATAGAAATGAATATATATTGTGGAGGGTATTGTGTAAGTGAGTATGTATTTGTGTATATGTCTGAGTGTAGCTTTGCATGTATGTGGTAGATGAGTATGTGTGCAGGGGCATGAATGTGTAAGTGTGCATATTGTGGTACAGGCATGTGTGCACATGTATATGTAGGTGTGCATTATAAAGATGAGCACGAGTGTATAAATGTGTCTGCGGGTGCATGTATATGGTAAATGAGGATATACGTGCAAAGATTCTTGCATATAGATATGTAAAAGTGAATTTGAGTGTCTATCTGGAAGGATGAAGTTCTGTATATGTGGACATGTATGTCTCTGTGCACCTGGGTGTACGTAAGTGTGTGTATAAGTGAAAATCTGTGTTTATGTGCATGAATTTTTTTCCCTCTTTTAAAAAAAATAATAACAGCTTTTTAATTTGCAAAATACATGCAAAGATAGTTTTTAACATTCACCCTTGAAAAACCATGTGTTCCATTTTTTCTCCCTCCCTCTTCACCTGCCCCCTTCCCTAAACAGCAAGTAATCCAATATAGGTTGAATGTGTGCAATTCTTCTAAACATATTTCCATATTTATTATATTGCACAAGAAAAATCAGATCAAAGGGGAAAGAAATGAGAAAGAAAAAAACAAGCAAGCAAATAACAAAAAAGGTGAGAATACTAAGTTGTGGTCCATACTCAGTCCTCACAGTTCTCTCTCTGGATGCATCTCTCCATCACATCTATTAGAATTGGCCTAAATCACTTGATCGTTGAAAAGAGACCAGTCCATCACAATTCATCATCATATAATCTTGTTGTTTTGTACAATGTTTTCCTGGTTCTACTCATTTGACTCAGCATCAGTTCGTGTAAGTCTCTCCAGGCTTTTCTGAAATCAGCCTGCTCATGATTTCTTATAGAGTAGTAATATTTCATTACATCCATGTACTATAACTTATTCAGTCATTCCTCAACTGATGGGCATCCCCTCAGTTTGCATGAATGTTTAACAGTGACACAGTAGGCAGAATAAAATTGACTTCAGACACTAGCTGTAGGATTCTGACCTCTGTCTGCCTCAGTTTCATCAATGTAAAGATAATAATAGTACCTGCTTCCCATGGTGGTTATGGATCAAATGAGATAATAATATTTGTAAAGTGTTTAGCATAAGCATTTAATAAATGATGGTTCCCTTCTCCCCTACCTCCTCCTCCTTTAGGAGGATGATATGTATATGAGTGTGCATGTGTGCAAGCCAGAATGATTGGTTCCAATGCTACATTAACCAACATTCCCAATGTAAGAATGGTACAATAACACGCTCTGAGATTTTAAACAGAGAAATAAATTCCCAGAATTTTCCTATCAAGGCATAATAATAATAGTAGTAGTAGCAACAGCAGCAACAGCAGCTAGCACTTACTTAGTAGCACTTTCCATGAATTATCTTATTTGATTCTCACAACAACCCTGGGAGGTAGGAACTATTAATGTTTTATTTTTTACAGATGGGGTAATTGAGCCTGGGAGCAATGACCTGCTGTGAGTCAGGCAGCTGGGAAGCATCTCAAGCAGGGCTTACACTCAAGTCTTCATGGCTTCAAACCCAGTTCTCTAATTTTTAAGCTAGTCTACCTTTCATGGCAGGGATACATGTGGCCTAGCTCCCAGCTGCTTAATATGTGGTTCACCTATGCTCAAAGGGGTATAGAATTGTGCAGTGATCCAGCAGTGTTTCTATTGGGCCTCTATCCCAAAGAGATCTTAAAAGAGAGGAAAGGGACCCATGTGTGCAAAAAATGAATGTAGGAGCTCTTTTTATGGTGGCTAGGAACTGGAAACTGAGTGGATACCCATCAGTTGGGGAATGGCTGAATAAATTGTGGTATGTGAATGCTATGGAATATTATTTTTCTGTAAGAAATAATGAGCAGGTTGATTTCAGGAAGGCCTGGAGAGACTTAAGTGAACTATTGCTGAGTGAAGTGAGCAGAACCAAGAGAACACTGTACAGTAAAAGTGAGATTATGTGATGATCAATTATGATGAACTTGACGCTTCTCAGCAATTCAGTGATTCAAGTCAATGGAATGAAAAATGCCCTCTGCATTCAGAGAAAGAACTATGGGGACTGAAAATGGGTCAAAGGATAGTATTTTCTTTTTGCTTGTTTGTTTGCCTGCTTTTTCTTTCTGTTTTTTCTCTCTTTTGGTCTGATTTTTCTGATATAACATGACAAATATAGAAATATGTTTAAAAAGATTGCATATATTTAAATTTTATCAGATTGCTTGTTGTCTTGGGGAAGGGGGAGGTAAGGAAGAGAGAGAGAAATTTGGAATAAATTCCTTACAATAATGAGTATTGAAAACTATCTTTGTCTTTACATGTATTTGAAAAAATAAAATAATATTGAGAAAAATGTGGGGTCTCCTAACGGAATGTGGAGGATGCAAAATTATGATTATCAGTAAATGTTTGATTTGAATGTCACTTTTATATGCCTACATTACCTGGAATCATGTAAAAATTTCTCAAGTGAAAAGGAGTTGCTAGTGGAAAAAATTTAAGAAGCCCTGCAACTAGCTAAATTCTTGCTCTTTGGTTTGAAGTAATCTGGGTGATGTATGGACTCAAGATCACGGCCCTGATCAAACCAAAAAGGAAGGAAATGGAATAAGAGAACAAATGACTGTGGTTAAATCATTTACTTGATTGTTTCTGATGGTGATCCCAAGACTTCACAGAGGGAAAGTTAGAGTGGAAATGCTGGGCCTGTGCATGACCTCAGGTGAGTGCAGGGGACAGGAGGACACTCCCTGGAAGGAGGGAGAGGGTTTTGTGCATCAGAAGACAGCAATTGGAGCAGGAAGTCTTGTGGAGATGGGAGGGGGACCAGAGGAGCTCACTCCAGTCACCATCTGGTAGCTTCCGATTTTAGCTAATTATTCCTGCTAACTAGGTGCTAATTTCTGTTATTTTTAGTCCATTACAGTTACACGTGCTGTTAGTGCCCTCCAAATGTAAAATCCTGGGGCAAAGCTCTGATCACCCAACCTTGGTTATGACTTTGCCCACAGGCTCCTGAACACTAGTCCTGGGGAATTTATGGGCCAGGTCTCTTACTTAAAGTCCCAGAGGAGTAGCATCTATTCAGGCAAATTGATGATAACAGCTTAAGGAAGGCGAAAAAAGTTCTGAAAGCATCGTTTTAATTCCTGGAGGTCTCCTTATTGATTCTTTTGCTGCCTTAAGAATAGAGAATGAGCGAATAAATAAACGAATTAGTGAGTGAAAAAACATTTATTAAGTATTTACTATGTGTTAACTAAATGCTGGGGATACAAATATTAAAACAAAGCCAGTTCTTGCTCTCTAGAAGCTTACATTCTAATGAGGGAGACAGTAAACCAAGAGGAGGAATGCCCAGGGAGGAACAGTTGGTCTAGAAAGACACAGAGATGGTGAGTCCTCTAGGTTGGGCACAGTAAATGGGGCACTTGGCTTGGAATCAGGAAGATTCAACTTCCTGAGTTCAAATCTAGTCTCAGACACTTACTAGCTGGGTGACTTTGGGCAAGTCACTTTGCCCTGTTTGCCTCAGTTTCCTCATCTGTAAAATGAGCTGGAGAATGAAATGGCAAGCTACTCCAATATCTTTACCAAGAAAGTCCCAAATAGGGTCATAAAGGGGTAGACATCACTGAATGAATGAACAATGACAAGAAAAAAGACTGACTCACCCTAACCAATATAGCAAGACTAATTTAACCATGTTTCATGATTCCAGAATGAGGGATAGAGAAGAAGGGTGTCTGTGTAAAGACAAGGAATCTAGTGAGGTTTGCAAAAGATGACTGGAAACCTCACTATGAAAAGGACTAGGTAGCTGACTAAAGACCTGGACTCTGGTCTCGGCTCTCTTGCTAACTTTAACCAATCAGAAGAATTTAATGAATGGCTACCATGAGCTGGTAATCCACTCTTCTTGGACCACTAATGGAGTAATGTGTCAAACTATAGTCTTCATATTTTAGTAAGGATGTTGCAAGCTACAAAGTGTTCATTGGTTGAAAGAATTGGGAATTTTTAGTATAAAGAAAATAGGACTTTTAGAGACAATTTTTAGGGGAGAAGAGATTTTGGAGTATTTGAAGGACTATCTTGTAAGAGAAGGACAATTTCAAAAGATAAAAGTAGGAGCAGAAGATGAAAATTTCAGAGAGAAAGATTCTGACTCAAGGTAAAGGGAAAATATCTTGATGATTAATTAGTGCTATGCTACAATGGAATGAGCACTATTAGGAGGGAACGTTTCCTTTTCATAAGGTATCATTAAATGAAGGCAGACTAACTACATGCTGAGGATATTATAGAAGGGATTGTTGACTAGTTATGAATTAAATAGAAAAATAGCATAGTATACAGGAGAGAGAGACACAGAGACAGAGAGAGACAGAAAGACAGAGACACACAAAGAGACAGACAGACAGAGAAAAAGAGAGACAAGAGACAGAGAGAGAGAGAGAGAAATAGAGAGAGAAAGAGAAAGAGAGAGACAGAGAGACAGAGAGACAAAAAGACAGAGACAGAGAGGAGGGAATGAGAGAGAGAAACAGAGAGACAGACAGCCAGAGACAGAGAAAGAGAGAGAGAGAGAGGCAGAGACAGAGAGAGACAGACAGCCAGAGATAGAGAAAGAGACAGAGACAGAGGGAGACAGAAAGACAGAGACACACAGAGACAGACAGAGAAAGAAAGACAGAGACAAAAACAGAGAGACAGAGAGAAAGAGAGAGAGACAGAGACAGAGAGAGACAAAAAGACAGAGACAGACAGATAGAGAGAGAGAGAGACAGACAGAGAGACAGAAAGAGAAAGAAAGAGAGAGAGAGAGAGAGAGAGAGAGAGAGAGAGAGAGAGAGAGAGAGAGAGAGAGAGAGAGAGAGAGAGAGAGAGAGAGAGAGAGAGAGAGAGAGTTGTTTTTGGAGTAAATATTACATGGATTCAAATCTCACCTCTGATAATTTGGCTGTCATCCTGAACAAGTCACACCTTCTTTTGTACTCCCAAACATCTCTAGGATGGTGATTCCCAACCCTTTCTTTGCCCTATGAACCCCTTTCAATAATTATTTCAAAAAGGGTTGTGAACCCCTAATGCATTAAAAATTTATGCTCATGTTGTTGTGTTTTTGAAGTCGTCTACTAAATTATCCTGCGTGTTGTTATCGTTACTAGATTAGACCTCTGAAGCCCTGCCTAACTCTGAAATTCTGTAATTCTGTGCAACTATTGCTTTATTTTCACTAACCTCTAGCTGAAATCAAGCATTTGCTTAGTTATTTAAAAAACATTATTTTATGAAAAGAAGTATCAGCCTTGGCTCCTGCCTTCACGGCCCATGAGCTGTCACTGTCTCGTAAGTGCTGGCCGGCCTACCTCTTCATTGGGCTGTTGTGAGGGTCAAGCGTGAAGATAGACCAGAACATCTTTTGAAAAGTGTAAGATTCAGGGACCTCCCAAGAGCTGAGTATGAGTGAATCAGTGTTGTGGGTACACCTCCGTGCCCTAGCGAAGCTGTTTATCTGGGTTTCTGGAGGGCTTCCCTGGCCAAAATAAAATCCAGGAGCCGGTCTGGTCATGCTACCTGGGCTGGTGCTTGGATGATCAACACCCAGTCCCATACTGGGCACCTGCTTTAAGTTTTTTAGCTTGGCAGGACTTGCCAGAACTTAATCTTCATCGGGGGAGCTCTCAAGAGTCTGGGACACCTTCAAGCTGCAATGAGACATTGGAGGACGTTAGTGGAGAGAAAATGGAAGCAAGATAGTATTGTAGTGCAGGAGTTGTAGTGAGGATATTGAGTCAAGAAGGGATCTGGGCTCTCCTGGTCAAATGATCCCTTTGCTCATCCTTATCCATCTTCACGTTCATTATCTCTAAAATGGGGATAATGATAGCTCGACATCAGAGGGTTGTTGTGAATATCAAACAAGATGATGTAGGGAAAGCATTTAAAAATCTCAGAGGACAATTTGCAAGTCGGCTGTCATTACAAAGGGTAGTTAGGTATCATGATGGAAAGCGTGCTAGATGTGGAGTAATGCTGGCTACGTTACTGTTGGCAGTTGTTAGAAAACTGGGGCACTCTTCCTCCCCCTTCCTCTCCCTCCCCCTTCCTCTCCCCCCATTTCTGGATCTGACCAATTCTTAGTACATACCCCTCTCCACCTCCCCCTGAGCTTAGGGTTTCCTGAAAGTTCTGCCCCTGCTTTGATGGACTGTTTGTCCTCTGTGGGCCTCTTCCCAAATGAATTTTTCCCAGGTGCCAAAATTCCTTGTTACAATTCTGGTGCCAAAGACAGCCATGGCGAGCTTCCCAGTTTCACTGCCCCAAGGGCTGACCTTGCCTGATGACTGTAGGGCTTCCAAGGTGAAAGGCCATGAGGTCTACACGCCTGCAAGCACGAGAGCCCATGGTGGAAGGTCTGGACCAGACTGGACGACCAGAGAGGAAGCCATCACTACAGCTCGCTACCAATGAGCAAGGGAAGGTATTTAGGGAAAATGGAGATGTCTTGTAAACATAAGCAAGGAACAGAGGTTGGCGAAATGGGCGGGGGTGAGTGCTTGGGGCACAGGGTGTGGTGTAGGTTTCAGGTAAAAGTAGGGTGATCAAAAGACTCAAATCGATGGTGAATGTGAAGTGGGGGGTGGGAGGGAAGGAGAAGAAAGTCTTTGAGGTAGAGGGTGTGTTTGGAATTTGGAAAAGCCTGGGGTGAGAAGGACCATCAACTGTCCACTTTGTTCCATTCCATCCATATTGTATGATTTGTGAAGGGGTTCTCTTCATTGCTCCCTAAAGAGAGAATATGGCTTTTGGGGAGACTTGAAAAAGAATAGAGAACACCCCTTCTCAAGGCAGTAAGTGGACCTTCTGGCTTTTGACCAATGAGGTCTTGGGGAGCAGGGCTAAATGGTTAAGATTTTTCTTCTACTTCTGGAGTATTAGAATCATCAAACCTTGCTCCCCGCCCCCCAGTCTGGAAATGATCCACACCTGCTTTCCCCAACTTTTGTTTTCATCTTTGTAACCCTAGGGCCTAGCATGCTGCTTGATGCACTCCTGATAGTGCTGTTTAAATGCTTGTCTGTGGTTAATTTGCTGCCTCTATCTTCCCCTAGAAGCCAGGGCTATCACCCTATAGGAGAGTCTCTGTTCAGTCCAGGATCCCTTTTGCACCCTCTAATCCAGACTCCATCTGCTCTGATGTCCTTAAATGCTTGACTTTTGGACTGGATCTTCTGGCTCTTTCAGAGGCAGTGTAGTACAGGAAGAAAAACAAACAAAAACCCAGTGAATCTGGGGATGGGGAATCTAGGATTGAATCATGGATCTGTTAGTTAGTACCTGTGTGACTTGGAGCAAATCACTTAACCCCTCTGGATCTCACTTTCTTCATCTGTAAAATGAAGGAGTTGGGTTGGTTGATTTGGAAAGGCTTTCTTCAGCCTTCATGACCAAATCCCATGGGCTGTGTATTCTGTGGTTGAAATACTGGGATAACTGCCTCCATCGCAAAGTCTTGGAGTCTGGAAGGGACTGAGGCCCAGGCCAGGAATCTCTCCCACACAGAATCCCTGACAGGACATTTTCTAGCTCTTGTTTCAACACTCCCAGCATTGCTGGATATCTCTAGTTGTCACCAAGTTCCTTCCTCTATTGACCTCCTATCTTCCTTCCTGTAACTTTCACCTATCTGTCCTGGTTATGACATCTGGGACCACTCAAAACATCTGCTTGCTCTTCCCTGTAACTGCCCTTCAAATAGCTAGGTAAGGTTATGGAGGGACAAGATGCAAATATTGCTGGGAACCAGGGAGGGTCTCATGTCAGAGGTGACTTTGCTGGAAACTAGAGATTCTAATAGGTCGAGATAAATCTCATATTGTACTCAGAGAGGAAAGATGCCATGTCAAGTGTGAGGAACGACAAGAGTCCCACCCTCATTTTGTCCAATACTTTCCTTTTAGAAATAGAGAGAAAGACACAAGGGAGAGAGAGAGAAAGAGACAGAAACAGAGACAGAGGGAGAGAAAGAGAGAGACACACAGAGGAAAAGAGAGATAGAGGCAGAGAGAGAAAGAGACAAAGAGAAAGAGAGACAAGGACAGAGGGAGAGACACACACACAAAGAGAGACAGATAGACAGACATAGAGACAGAGACAGAGAGAAGGGAGACAGAAAGATAAAGAGAGAGAAATAGAGAGAAACATACAGATAAAAGAATAGACAGAGTCCCCAAAGGTCAGAGTGCTAGAAATTTAGCCAATCTGGGATTCAAATCCCAACCTTCCAACTACAAATCCTATGTTTTCCTCATGGAATTGCTATACTGTCTTCCTCACTGATGAAGAGGCATTTCAGCTTCCCTTATTTAATCTAACAGCTCCCACAGAGAACAACATGGAGCTATCTAATATCCGTCCCTGTCCTTCCTTGGAGTCTCCAGAAGCTCTGGCCATCTCCTTCCTATCCTGGGGAGCACACCAATCATTTTCTCTGCTCCTCTTGGAACTGGTCCCTCAGAATCAACATCTAGCCCCCCACCCCGACTGTGATGGGCCAGTCTGGGTGAAAAGACTTTGGTCCAGGTCTTCCTTGGGCTGAGGTCCCCTTCTGGTCCCAGCCGGTCCACCACCATCCTTTGGTCACTTGTAGGCTGTCCCTCTTCCCCTGGTTGATCAGTGAGTGACTCTCCAGGGCTTTTCATGATTCCTCTCTATCTCTGAATAAGCTTCATAAACAAAACTCTGAACTGGGACTTTAAAGATCTGCATTCTCATCCCAGCTGTTTCTTCGATTGTAAAGCAGGAGATTCAGTTAGATAACCCCCAAGTTCACACTTTCAGCTTGAAAATTCTGTGGTTCTGTGATTCCATGGGAAAGGAACTCTAGTAAATCAGTTTATCTACCCTGGGCCTACATTTTCTCCTCCCTCAGAATAGGTTAATGATACCCCACCCTCTAATTTCCACTTAGGAAAATTGTAAACCTCCCCTAATGAGGTTTAGAAACTTCTTTAAAAAACAAACCCAACTTCAAAGTGTCACATAACTCCAAGGCATGCAGTCAGCCTGCCTCCCTTCCTCCCTCCTTCCACCTCTTACCTCCCCTTTTACCTCTCTCCTTCTGGCTTCCCTTTCTCCTCTAACCTGATGAAGGAAATGCTGATCTATGTGGGCAAGGACTTCTTGATTCCTCCCTCCCCCCATCATCATCCTCTTCAACATCCTCCTCCCTCATGGGATATAAACAGGGATATGGACCCCTAGCATAAGGAGGATACATGACGTACATGTAGACAAGAGTCCATGACTTACTTCTTGTCCCATTCTTTCACCAAGTAGTTATGAGGTGGTGTTCTGCCTCGGTTCTTAGAGTCTCAAGTTTCTTCCTCCACAATGGTGCAACAAATTTTATCTCAGATAATTATATGAAGCCCAAGGGTACTGAGGTCACAGGGGCCCCTTGATGGGCCATGATAAAATGACAGATTCTATTTTCTGGCCATTCTTATCCCCAACCACTATTTTCCTGCCCCAATTTAGAAGTAATATAAGAAAAGGTAGTGCAAAATGATAGATGGAATAGGAGAACTGACAATAGGACACCTGGGTGAAAGGTTTCTCTGACACTTAATAACTTTGTGGGGAGTTCCTCTGGCCTAGCTGAGGTTCATCTGCAAAAGAAATGACGCATGTACTACTTCTATGAGAAAAGCACTTGGTAAATCTCTAAGCACCATAGAAATGTGAGTTATTATTCCCAGGTTACTAGAAGTGCTGACATAGAAGGAAAAGTAGTTAGCACCAAATGGAGAGGATGCTGCTAAGTTCAGTGCCACATGGAAGTCCAATATACAGCAGAGTCCTGGGAACCATCAAAGGCTACTCTTATTCTTCAAAAAAAAAAAAAAAGCCTTCTTACAACCCTTGTCTTAAAAGTCTCCTCAGATCAAACAATTCCCAAATGCTGCTTTGTTCTGTCTTTTTTATGATAATAAAGCCAATTTCCTTGAGAAATGAAAAAAAAAACTTTCTTTGTAGATAGTGTATTGGAGCTGGGTATCCTTACTGAACTTATTGCCATCCCAGGTCTGAGTCAAGTAGAAATGTGGCACTTGAGGGAGTAGAAGGCCTAAGTTCTTATCTTGTCCATGACTATATTCAGTCTCTAGTATTTCCAAAGGTTATCTACCTAAAGAAATAAAAAGGAATATGTGTTTTCTATGAGGTACTCTAATACCCAGTTGGCAGAGCTGTGAATTGGTCCAATGGGGCTGGAAAACAATCTAGAATTGTGCTAGGAAAGTTGCTAAACAAAGACAGAGGAAGAGTCCCATGTGTGTGTGTGTGTGTGTGTGTATGTGTGTGTGTGTGTATGTGTATTTATAATTGCATTTTATGTGGTAGCAAAGACATGAAAGCAAGGTAGAGGCCCATTACCTGGAGAATAGCTGAATGAATTATATTGTAAAAATATAACTACATCACCAAAAATAACAAATATGGAGCATTTGGAGAAACTTGGGAAGACTTACTTGAATTGCTACAGAGTTAATTAAGTAGAACCTGTGGAACAAATCATATAATTATCTCAGTAAAGACTCAGGAAAGGAACTTTGGAACACTGGGTCAATAGTTTTGGAGGACTAAAAGTGAAGGATGCCTCTTTCTTTTTAGTCAAAAAGTGGTGGACTATGGGTAGAGAATGAAACTTATTTTTTCAAACCTAGTCAATACATTGGTATAGTTGCTTAACTACAGTTTTGGTAAGGAAGAATTTTGTTGTTAAGATAGAGGAGAATTACAGGAAGTTACACTTAATGTAAAAAAAAGCATCGATAAAATATTTATATCTTGAAAAAAGAAAATGTGAACATTCACTATCTATAAACATATTGCTTGGCAATTCGCATATTGTATATGTTATACAACATACATATAATTTTGAACATGCAGTAAACAAAGGCATATCTTCCCACTACATAAAGATTCTCACATAGTAACACATTCACAAAATCATATAATTTCGGAAACAGAAATGATATTGAAGTTAACTCCCTTTCCCCCATTTTAGGGTTGTTCAAAGCCTTCCACCTTTTTATTTGTTTTCTCAGTAGTATTTTATTTTTTCCAAATACGTGTAAATATAGTTTTCAATATTCATTTTTGTAAGACTTTGTGTTCCAAATTTTTCTCCCTCTCATAACTCTCCTCCCCGGCACAGCAAGTAATCTTATATAGGTTAAATATGTACAGTTCTTTTAAACATATTTCCATATTTATCATGTTGTACAAGAAAAATCAGATCAAAAGAAAAAAAATGAGAAAGAAAACAAACAAATAAACAAAAAAGGTGAAATACTATGCTTTGATCTGTATTTAGTTCTCCCTAATTCTCTGGTCGTGGATGGAATTTTTCACTTCCTTGACTTGAATCACTGCTTTGCTGAGAAGAGCCAAATCCATCACAATTGAGCATCACATAATTTTGTTATTACTTTATACAATGTTTTCTTGATTCTTCTCACTTCACTTAACATCAATTCATGTAAATCTTTTGAGGCTTTTCTGAAATAAGCCTGCTCATCATTTCTTATAGAACAGTAATATTCCATTACATTCATATACCATACTCTATTCAGCCATTCCCCAACATGGGCATCCACTCAGTTTCCAGTTCCTTGCTACTACAAAAAAAACTACTACAAACATTTTTGCACATATGGGTCCTTTCCCATCTTTTATGATCTCTTTGGAATACAGACCCATTAATGAAACTGCTAGATCAAAATTTAAAGTTTAACAAGTTTAAAGCCTTTAGGCTATAGTTTCAGATTGCTCTCCAGAGTGGTTGGATCATTTCATAACTTCACCAACAATACATTAGTGTTCCGGTTTTCCCACATCCCTTCAAAATCTATCAATTTCTTTTCTTGCCCCGTTAGCTAATCTGAAGTATGTGAAGTGGCACCTCAGAGTTGTCTTAATGTGTGTTTCCCTAATCAATATTGATTTAGAGCATTTTTTTCATGACTAGAAAGGGTTTTAATTTCTTAATCTGAAAATTGTTTGTTTATAACTTTTAACCATTTCTCAATTGGGAAATGACTAGTGTTCTTATAAATTTGAGTCAGTTCTCATATATTTTGGAAATGAGACTTTTATCAGAAACACTAGCTGTAAAAATTGGTAACTTTCTGCTTCTTATCTAATCTTGGCTGCATTGGTTTTGTTTGTACAAAACCTTTTGAATTTAATGTAATAATTTTTAAAATTTTTTATTTTATTTTATATTTTGCAACTTTGTTGAAGTTTAGTTTTTTAGTTCAATCTCTAGGATTATCTAATTATACCATCATATCATCAGCAAAGAGTGATAGTTTTACTTCCTCATTGTCTATTGTAATTTCTTTTTCTTCTCATTAATAAGGCTAACATTTCTAGTACAATATTGAATAATAGTAGTGATAATGGGCAACCTTTTTCATCCTTAATCTTATTGGGAATGCTTCTTGTTTATTTTCTTTATATATGATGCTTGCTTATGGTTTTGGTAGATGCTACTTATCATTTTAAAGAAAACTCAATTTATTCCTTTGAGCTCTAGTGTTTTTATTGGGAATGGGTATTGTATTTTGTCAAATGCAACCCCCCCCTTTAATATGTGACCAAGCTGGGGTGGTTTAATGACCTCTCTATTATATAATTCTTTGGGTTCATTGGAACCAATTGTCCTGGATTTGAATCATGATACTACTACTTATCTTTGTGATCTTGGGCAAATCATTTTGATTATTTGAACCTCAATGTTCTTTTCCATAAAATGGGAAGGTCAGACTCTAAATGAGCTTTAAATAAGCTTCCTTTCGATTTAAATCCACTGACTCCATGATGTGTAAAATAAATCTAAGCTACTTTTGCCACCAAACCTCCCCATTGAATGTTTATGTTAGGTGTGACACAGACTTCCTTGGACCTAGAAGGATCTCATTGACTCATAAGAGAATGAAGCAGAATGGGCCTTTAGGACGCAGAATGTTAAAACATACTTTCTCACATAAATATATGTATTTGACAGGGTCACACATTCTATACAAATCTGAACCATGAGCTCCAGAAGCAAGAATTGTCATTTACCTTTCTGTATATACTCAATGCTTGGTATATAATATTTAATAAATATCAGGAAATACACACATACACACTCAGAGTCTTTTCCATTTTATACTTTTTATTTAGCATCCAAACCAAGCAGGAGACCCTTATGCAGCTGGTTGGCAGGATGGGGGTGAATTGGAGTCATATCTTCAGTGCCAGACCCCAAGATGAAATTACAACATATATCAGTCCCTTAGCTTCAGGGTTCATCAGCTGGGAGAAAAAAGTATTCCTGTGTTTGGGTCCAGATTGCACAATGATGCAATGAGGTAGAAGTGGAAAAAGCATTGGACCCAGAGTTAAAAAACCTAAGGCATCAGGTCTTAGTTCAAACAACTCTTTGCTGTGTACAGATCCCTTAACTTCTTTTCTTCCATAAAGCAGTCATACTAATCCTTGGTTGTGAGGAAAACACGCTGCAGTCCTGAAATCATCATAGAAATGTGAGCTCTTGTTAGACCAGTAGCCACTTGAGGAATTTCTACATTAGAATTGTCACAATAAACTCCTTTTCTTCTTGGATGCCTAAAGTGGCTATCCTATTTTAGGACCTTAATTTTTTTTTCCTTCATAAATGCCCTCATGTCCAGGTTCAGTAAGAAGTTGTTACTTCATTTAGAATAGAAGACTGATGTGGCTTAACTATTTATGCATATGATTTTGGACAAATCACTTCAGATATCTAGGCCTTCATGTTCTTCTCCATAAGAGAATATCCCTTTAACCCTGAGTCTTATTTCCTATAAAAGTGTGACAGAAAACTCCCTAATTTAAGAGGATTTATTTTAAGGTGATAGAGCTGAAAAGGACATCAGAAAACAAAATATTAGAGTTGTAAGGAACTTCTGAAACAGATGTCAAAACTGGGAGAGATCTTGGAAAGTAGAATGTTAGAATGTAGACTGTTACAGCTGAAAGAAATCCTTAAAATATAGGATATTCTAAAATATCAGAACTGAGAGGGATTTTAGAAAGTAGACATTAGAACATAGAATGTTAGAACTAAACAAGATCTTTAGAACACAGAATGTTAGAACATGAAAGATCAGCATAAGGAGGGACCGGAAAGGGACCTTAGATAGTAGTAGAACATTAGAACATACAATGTTAGAACTAAAAGGGATCCTTAGACCACCATAGAATATAAGAACCTAAAATATCAGACCTGGGAGGTACCTTAGAAAGTAGAACATTAGTTTAGAGAATGTTAGAGCTAAAAGGGATTTTTAGAACACAGAATGTTAGAACATAAAATATCAGAACTGCTAAAGACTTTAGAACTAGAATGATTGTCAGAAATTATAAAGACCATAGAGGTTGAATGTTAGAACAAAGTATAAGTATTAAAAGGGACTCTTAAAATATAAAATTTTGAATATTGATAGAGCTGGAAAAGAAACCTTTAGAACTGAGATAATTAGAACCCAGAATGGCAAAGCCAGAAGGGACCCATGCATCATAAAACAAATATAGAATAACAGAACAAGTAGAGACTTTGGAACAAAATATTGTAGTTGAAAGGAACTTCAAGAGTTATTTTATCTAACCATCTGATTTTATAAATGAGAAAAATAAAGCTTTGAGAAAGGAATGAAGTCCCTAAAAATCCACAGCTAGTTCTAGGCAAGCCAGAGAGCTCCATCCTAGTTTTCTTAATTATCATCCTTTGCTGCTTCCCCCAACAGCACATCAGGCACCGACACAGATGAATAGGTGTTTATAGACAATGACATTTCATAAGCATGCGTTGTTTTTACAAGAACTCAGCCAATTTTTTAAAACTGATCTTCAGGTGTCATCTTGTCTACAAGTGAAGTTATTAAGAGCTTACAATATTAGGTTACTTGAGGCTGTTGGTTGTGTAACCCTTTGTAATAATACTGTTGTTGCAGATATATCAAGGGAAGGATGATGTCTGGATCAGGAAATGTTAGAATGAAAAGCTCACTTTCACATCATTGGGAAGACCTGACTCTTCACCCTACTCCTTGCCCTACAGACACACACAGACTCCCTGAACACCCATTCAGGACCCTTTTAATGTCTTCAGAACACTGCTTACATTTGAAAGTGTTTGGTTAAATAACGGTTTGGTCATGTATACTTATATTGTATTTAATTTATACTTTAACATATTTAACATGTATTGGTCAACCTGCCATCTGGGGGAGGGGATGGGGGGAAAGAGGGGGAAAATTGGAACAAAAGGTTTGGCAATTGTCAATGCTGTAAAATTACCCATGCATATATCTTGTAAATAAAAAGATTTTATATATATATATATATATATATATATATATATATATATATATATATGAAAGTGTTTGGTTATCCCCAGAGCATTTGGAAATCCATAGTTTTGGGACAGTGTCATGTAACAAATGACCTGCTGGACTTGGAATCAGGACAGATAAGGGCTCAAATACTCCCCTATATAAGGACTGGTTCTGAGGCCATAGGCAAATCAGTTTCTCACCTGTATAATGAGGATAATAATAATATCTGTAGCACCGTCTCACAGGGTTGGTGTGAGGCTTGAATGAGATTGTGCCTGGAAAATACTTTGTGAAATTCAAAGTGATATATAAGGCTCAGTTACATTATAACTCATGGATAACTTTTGCAAATCGATTTTTTTTAATCTTAAGAATAATTAACTATATGGGCAGCTAGGTGGAGCAGTGGATAGAGCATCAGCTCTGGAATCAGGATCTAAATTCAAATGTGACCTTAGAAATTTGCTAGCTATATGAACTCTATGAAAATATATTCATGTCATAGATACTGTTTTGGGGAAACTCAATGTAGTTTAATCAACTAGCTTGCAGACATCATGGAAAAAATATTGACTGTGGAGTCAGAGCGACTAGGTTCCAGAGTTCACTTTCTACATCACTCTAAGAGGTAGAGCAAGCAGTTCCTCTCTTTCACTATTGTCCTCTGGAAAATTGTGGGGTTATTGACTATTTCACGAGTTAAGATTTTTTTCTAGCTGTAAATGACTGCTACTCTGAGCTAAATGATGCTTAAATGATGCTCGGAGACTCTTCAGACTTCCAGAATTCTCCAATAAAGTATAAATGCTTGTATCCACTTTTTCATGTCTCCTTTGGGTGACCTTCCCCTCCCTACCCTGGACATCTTTACCAAATTCCTGGAAGGTCTCAGTCTCCTGTGAATTAATATTTGTATCTGTTGGTAAATAAATAAGGTATCCTCCTGCTCACCCACCCACTTGATCTCCATTTTCCTGGGGGAGTCTGGGATATCAAAAAATCTTTCAAGACCCAAAGGAACGAATACCTAATGATAGAATTTCCAGTTCAGTGAGGAGCTGTGTGATAGATAATACCCTCCTTTGCTGACTCCCAAGTCACTCTCTGTCTGGGCCCAAACCTGCAAGAATTCTGACCTCCCGTCTCCTCCTCCTTTTCCTCCTGGAGTCCTGGATGCCTCTCTAGAGCCCCTCCCAGACAGCTGCTCTTCTCATACCTGCCCCAGAGACTTCCTCCATGAAGGGCTGACCCCCGGCCCAGTGCCAGCTCAGAACACATTGTCAACACCCTCCTTGGGCCCTTGCCAAGCCCAGTAACTTTCCTCTCTTGGGAGTTTGTGCTGGTTCTAGCAGGAGATAAACTATTTACCCTAGGAGGAAGGTTGCCCCTGAGATACTAGGAGAGAATCCTGGCTCCTACATAAAGAAAAAGGTCGCTCCTCGAGGAAAAAAACCATTTCTCACATTCAAACATATGTTCACTTTAAAGGGTCTGTGTATGTTATTTAGTATGGCCAAAAATATTCCTGAGCTCCTTATCAGAGTACAGCAACATCCCGAATGGCAAAGGCTATCATTGCCTCAGTCCTCCAGTTTGCTCTGTTTTTACTTATTAAACACCTCCTGTGTGTAGAACACTGTGTAAGGAACTGGAAAGGGACACCTGGCTAAGAAATGATGTCGTGTAATAGAAAAAAAGGAGCCAGAGTTCAGATTTTGCTTCTGCCACTTAAAAGATTAGAATGAACCTCAGTTTACTTATCTGCAAAAATGGACAAAATAACACTTTAAACATCTACCTTACAAGATGGATAAGATGATATTTGTAATGCAGATTATAAAACAAGTATATTAATATTAATTTTATTGTGTTCTAACATTAATATCATTACAAATAATAAATTATTATAATAGTTTGTATTATTATTATAGCCAACTAGGTGCTGCCATAGTGCACAGAGCACCTGGGAGGACCTGAGTTCAAATTGTTCTCAAACATGTATTAGTTGTATGACCCTGGTCAAGTTGGAGGAGGAAATAACAAACCATTCCAGTATCTTTGCCAAGAAAACCCTAAATGACGTCACAAAGAGTTGGACACTACTGAAATCACTGAAGAACAACAACTTTATACAATATATCATGCTGCCTCTTATCAGTTAGCTTAGAGATTAAATAAATATTGATTACAAAGCTGCCCTTCCCCAAGTCATATTATGTAATCTTTGTCCCTTATTTTATGAAGACAGAGACTCGCATGGTAGCAATGCAAAGAGATAAATGCTATAAACTTCAAAAAAGCCACTAGTCCAGTTCAAGATTGGCAAGGGACTCAGCCAGAACTGGCTAAATTTTAATTGGAAAATAAAAAGAAAATATATAAACCTATTCCAAGCCAGAGAGGAGAATAATTCTATGTTGTCTCTTCTGGGAGTCAGTGTGGTGCAGAATGGCCATCCAGGGCAGGTCAATGAGTCAATTCTAAGTTAATCTTAGAAGAAAAAGAACTTCAAGAGATATTAGTGATCAGCCAATACAACCCTCTCATTTTACAGGTGGGGTATCTATCAGATCAGTTCAGAGAAGATTTTTAGCTTTGGGGTGAGAGCTGCAGAGCCCTTTACAGGACTGCTTTCCACCTTTACTGATCCACCTAACACTCTCTTATGGCTTCAAGAAGCTGCAGCATGCTCAGCAGCTACACCCTGGGAAACCATTTCAGCAGATCAGGTGGAGGGGTAACCATGTGGTCTGAAACTCATTGGTAAGTTGGGTGTTGTCTACCCCAAGCATGTGAAGATATCTCTTGGTGGAATAGATGGATGAGCAAATCTTTTCCAATGACCATGAAAGCAGCTGAAAGTCAGAGCTTAAAGCTTGGTCAAATATCAAAGATACCACAGTCATACACTACATCTTGAGCCATTATCAGTCTTATCTTTGTCCTATCACTGGTCAGTAATGACTCTGGAAGAGAGAGTGAATCTGATGACGTCATGCAACTCTGCCTCACTTAAATCCCAAGTTATGCATGAATCTTGTGTTTGATATGCTATTATCCCTCTTAAAGAAATGCAATTGTCATTTGTCTGTATTCCCACCATGATGAAACCTGATGAGCTCAAAGAAAAATTTGGTGAAGACCTGGAGATTCTTGTCATCAATGTGCCAAGGGGACAAGCTTATAGTTCTGGGTGACTTTAATGCTAGAGTAGGCACAGACTATCAAACATGTCAGGGAATCCTTGGGAAGAATTGAGTTGGAAACACATCAGCAATGGTCACTTATTACTGGAGATGTGTGCATCTTGTGACCTTCTCAATGCTGTATTCTGTTTACCTAAACACAATAAAACTTCATGGATGCATCCTTGAAAACATTGGCATTCAATCGACTATGTAATTGTAAGGAGAAGAGACAGGATGTGAGAGTGTCAAAGGCAATGTATGGCACAAAGTGCTGGACCGATCATAGACTTATCCTCTCCAAGCTAAATATTCACAATCAATAAAAGCTGTGGCACCAAGGCAAAAAGACTCCCAGAAGAATTAATGTTAACAGATTAAATCGCTTCTTTGAGCGGGAATAGTTTGCTGCTAATATAGAGGGAAAGTTGAGCCAACACACAGATGGCAGCAGTAGAGCAGAAAAGGAGTGGGTAGCTTTCAGAAATTTGGACAGCACTGCATTTGCTCATCTGAATCAGAATATTCACAAACATTAAAATTGGTTTGAAGAAAATGATGGGGAAATTCAAAAAGATGGCAAATGAAAAAGAAGAACTCCACAGGGTGTACTACCAGGATTGTTCATCTATTTGTAAGAAGGCAGCTTTTTAATTCCATCAAAAGTAAAGTAAAGGTGAAGCTTAGAAGATACAGGTTTCTTGGCTCAATAAAAAAGCAGATGAAATTCAGTTTTATGCTGATAGCAACAATTCAAAGTGCTTTTAGGATGCCCTAAAGGCTATTTATGGGCCAAAAATCTTCTGTATATCTCAATTAATCAGTGCTAATGGAGCCACATTATGATAAAGACACGATACTGGAGAGATGAGCTGAACACTTACATAATATTCTTAACAGACTATCATCAATCAATGCGGAAGCTACTGACTGTTTGCCTCATGTTGAAGTCAATCCCTCCTTAGCTGAAATTCCAACTGAAGAAGTTTTGAATGCTATTAGGTTCCTTTCATGTGGCAAAACACCAGGTTTTGATTCTATTCCAGCTGAGATTTACAAGGTGAGGGATTCATTGCTTATATAAAAGGTGACTGTAATTTTCCAGACTATATGGTAAGAGAAGGTTACCTCCCAGGAATTCAAAGATGACTCCATTGTTCATTTCTATAAAGGGTAATGGGAACAGATTGTCCCATGACAATCATAGGGATTTCTCTCTCTTAGTCACTGTTGGCAAGATCCTTGTCAGAGTCCTCCATAATAGGCTGATCCTTCACCTGGAATATGGTCATCTACCCAAAAGCCAGTGTGGCTTCATAAAGGCTCAAGGAACAATTGATATGGTATTCACTGCTTGATAACTCCAGGAGAAATGCTAGGAGCAGGACAGAGGTCTGTACATGTTTGTAGATTTGACTAAGGCCTTTCTACTGTCAATCATGAGGACTTAATGGAAAATTATGTCAAAATATAGTGGATCAGAAAAGTTCATCAGTTTTGTATGTCAATTTTACAACAGCGTGCCTGCCCATGTTCTGGACAATGGACAATGTTCTTTATTTTCCCAGTCGCCACTGGAATGAAACAAGGTTGTGGCCTTGCTCCCATGCTTTTTAGCATGATGTTTTCAGTCATATTGTCAAAGCCTTCAGTGAGGACAAACATGGAATCTAAGTCAGCAACAGCACTGATGGTAAATTCTTCAACTTTAAAGGCTACAAGCCAAGGCTAAAGTGAAGGGAGTGTTGATGATTTTTTATTCACAGATGATTGTGCACTTATTGCAACCTCTGAAACTGAGATGCAATAAAGTACGGATCAACTCTCTGCTGCTTATGATAATTTTGGCTTAACAATTAACACCAAGAAAACATAAGTACTACATCAACCAGCACCTCTGAAGCTGAGATACAGTAAAGCATGGATCAGTTCTCTGCTGCTTATGATAATTTTGGCTTAACAGTTAACATCAAGAAAACATAGATACTACATCAACTAATGCCACACCATCCATCTGTGGAACAATCTTTTCTAGCACTGGTTCCAAAGTTTTGAATGCTGTGGATAAATTCAGTCACCTTGCAGTAGATTTCTAGGGATGTACACATTGATAATGAGATCGACACACCCATTGCCAGAGCTAGCTCAGTGTTTGGGAGGCTCTGAATGAAAGTATGGGAGAGAAAGCATATTAGACTGACTTCCAAACTGAAGGTCTACAGAGCTGTTGTTCTGAACTCATTGTTGTATGCTTGTGAAACCGGACAGTGTAGTAGCATGATGTCAGGAAACAGAATCATTTCCATTTGAATTGTCTTAGGAAGATTCTGAAGATCACCTGTTGGGATAATATATCAGACACTGAGGTCTTTTCTCAAACTAAACTGTTAAGCATTCAATCTCTGCTTCAGAGAACACAACTTCATTGGAGTGGCCACATTGTTCAAATGCGATCACATGGTAATCAAAAAAACATACAAGGATGCTCTCAAAGTCTCTCTTCAGAACTTTTGAATTAATTATGGAAGACACTGGTATAGGATCATCTATCCTGGTGTGCCCTCATCAGAGAAGGTGCTGTGCTAAGCAAAAAAGAATTGAATTAACTCAGAAGAAACCCAAGATGCTCAAAGTTAGAAAGAGTCTACCCTAAATGTTCACAGGGACTATCTGTGCCCAACCTGTGGTAAAACATTCTGAGTTCACATTGGTCTGATCAACCACAGTCAGACACATTCTAGCTTGACTTTAATGTAATGATGCTGTTTTGATCCTCTTCAAGAAGGACAACAACCATCCAATCATCCATCTATCGATTTACCTATCATCTATCCATCTATTCATCTATCTAGTTAACTATCATCCATTTATCATCTATTCTTTTGTTCACCTATCTGTACATTTTTCTTTCTTTCTCTCTGTCTATTTATTATTTATCCTTGGAAAAACAAGGCTAGACCAAATTGTGAATGGCATTGAATGTCACCAGGACTTTCTTCAATCATAGAAGTGATATATATTGACTATGGAAGTGGTTCACTTAATAAGCATGAGTGGAAGTCTGGTGTGTCAGATCAGTTCTTTAGGAATGTTACCTTGCCACATGTGGAAGAACATGGAAAATCATTGGAGGTCACAGTTTCAAAGGACCTTTGAGATTTTTTTTTTATTTTAACCTCATCATTTGACAAATGAACACATTGATTTACAATTAAGTGACTTACAAAGCTGCTAAGTGTTTGGACTGGAACTTGAACCCAGGTCTTTACAGCTCAAAGGTCTTTTCCTCTATAACAGACATTCCAAACTGTTTTGTGCCTTGGACCCCTTCAGCCCTCTAGTGAAGTCTCAGAATAATGTTTTATTTTTTTTCAGAATAATGTTTTTAAGTAACTGAAGCAAATACTCAATTGCAGCTAGAAGTTAATGAAAACAAGTTATTCCCCTCCAGATTCCCACAAAAGCTATCCAAGGACCTCAGATTCAGAACCCCTGCTCTTCCCCTATGCTATATGGGAGGACACCCCTTGAATCAGGGCTTAGAGAACAGTGTTATGGAACATTAGAAAAAATATTGGCTTAGTAGTCAAGAATCCTGGTTCTGCCAAGTACTATTTGTATGATCTTGAACAAGGCTTAATCTCTGTGAATCTCAGTTTCTTTATCTGTAAATGAGGGGCTTACCAGATGACCTCTGAGGTTCTTCTCAGACTTAAATCCTTTGCTCTTATGAACTTAACATCTTTCCTTTTATGGCTGTATGCCTTGAAATGACCCTGATCTTGGACCTTACAGGTTGCCCTGTAGATGCTTTATTAGCTGAAGGCTTTGGTGCTATACATGGCATTCTGGTCAATGGATCCTGAGCCTCAATCTCTGCCTGCAGACAGGCTGGAGCATCTCCTCTCCTGGCCCTGGAAAAGATTCAGAAATTTTTAGACTAAACTATTTTTAGAGGGCGTCACATCCCTCCTGGAAGGGCTGTGTAGATGGTGGAGGCCTGTGGTTTGGAAGCAAGGGCAAGCCTGGGGGAGTGAAGGGCTTTCTCAGGATAATAATGGAGGAGGGAAAGTGGGTAGCCAGACCTGGGGACCAGTCTGAACACAGCCTCCCCTGGCTCCCCCCAAGCCCATGCTGGAGCCTTGCCTGAAAAGGTTTCCCTGGGAGGCCTTGGGGGCTCCTCCTGAAAGAGACCTGGCCCTTAAGTTGTGCTGATCACATGAGGCTGGGCTGGGTGGGCAGCCGGGCTGCTGGGGCTGCCAGGCCAGGCTGGGTTGGCTCCATCAGCGGGGGCAGTTTTGTGAGCGTTTTTCTTGGGTGCTTCCCCAGAAACCCAGGAGGCCTGATGGGGCAGAGATAAGGTGGAAAAATGCCTGTGGAATGGAATTATAAGGGGAAAAAACCATAGACATGGAGATTGAGAATAGAAAAGGAGAAACAACATGAAGAGGAAGAAGTCCAGCAGATACTCCTGGGGGATGAAATTTGAGGGCCATCAGCAAGGTCAGTGTGATCCCCCAAACACCCATCTGAATTGCTAGGATGGAAGGATCATAAAAGTTAGAACTGGGCAGGAAGTATTACAATTGTAAATGAAGAAACTGAGGAACTTGCCCAAAGTTAGTCAGTCAGTCAGTCAATCAGTTAGCATTTACTTTGGGGCAGGGAGAAGAATAGCTGCCTGGGAAGACTTCCAGGATGCTCCTTTTGATTTCTAAAATCTACAACTCTTTACTGATTTGTCACTTGGATCCTTTCCTCCAAGATAGTGGGGTCCCTTGAGGCTCTATCCTGAGTCTTCTTATTTTCTACATATAGACTCATTCTAGGTGATTATAAAAGTTAACATGGGTTTGAGGATCATCTCCAGACAGATGATCCCATAGATCTCGCACATAGATCCAGTCAATCTCCACTTATCTGTTGGAGTCCCCCAACTGCACATCCTATTTATTGGCTTCTCAAATTCAGCAAGTCCAAAATAGAACTTAACATTTTTCCCTTTAAACCTGTGATTTCAACAGTGAAGAAAGGACCATGTGAGAGAACATAAACACTTACAGAGTCACTGGAGCACTTAGAGGTTAAATAATAGCTGATCCCAGAAACAGAAAGTTGTGCAGTCATGTCTAAATCTTTGTGATCATATTTAGGGTTTTCCTGACAAAGATACAAGAGAGTTTTGCCATTTCCTTCTCCAGCTCATTTTATAGATAAGGAAACTGAGACAAATAGGGTGAAGTGACTTACCCAGGGTCACACAACTAGAAAGTATCTGAGATTTGAACTCAGGACTTTCTGATTCCAGGTACTCTATTCATTAGGCCACTTAGAAACAGGAAACCCTGGGTTAAAATCCAGCCAATGAGCCTTGAATGTAGTAGACATTTCAAAAGTGTTTTTTTAGATTAGATTAGTCAAAAGCCAGAGAATGAAGCTCGTAGCACTTGAATAATCATAGAACTGGAAGGGGCCTTTAATATTCTTTGGGGAATTGAAGATCTTGGGGGCCTAACACTGAAGACATCCTAGAGATCACATCCAAAATCAAGCTCATCTGGGTTCCAATTCCGGGTTAGATATCGCTTAGCTGTGACTCCACACGTCACCAACATAATCCACACCATATAGAATCACCAACGTGTCACTTCAGCTTCTTTATCCACAGAAAATGATGATGAGGGCAACAGCTAAAGCACTTAGCTCACAGGGTTGTTGAGAGGATCAAAGAAATGATGTTGGTGAAATGCATCCCAAGATGCTCTCCTGGACACATCCAGGGAGTCCCAAAGTCTTAGTGAAAAACTTGAATACCTTTTGGAACACCCTGTACAGATACGAGTTATTATTATTCAACCCTCCCATTTTATAGATAAGAAAATTGAGACTCAGAGACAGAAAGTGTCATAGAATTAGACCTGAAAGAGATCATCTAGTCTAATTCTATCATTTTACAAATAAGGAAACTCAGGTCACCCAAGTAATAAGATTCACACTCGGGTCCAGGGACTCAGTCTAGCATTGTACCAGCCCAGATTCAGTGGCAAGGCTAAGTCTAGAAACCAGCCCCCACACTCTTGTCACTCTACCAGACAGCTAAACAATAGCTGGCTCTCTCCCCTGGCTGGAAGAGCTGCTGCTGAGGAAAATGGCCAGAAGGACTGGCCTGGCTGGGCCCAAGAGCCTTGGGCCTGATTCCGAGGAATAGATGTGTCCTCTTAGACTCCCGGCGCCTTGCTGGGAAGGCTGGGTGGGCTGAGGGGGTCCTGCTGAGATCCAATTAAGCCCAGCAAGGTAGCAGACACCAATGGCAGCTGTGCCGAGCCCTAGGGGTCCACAGTGCACCAGAGTGGAGGAAGCTGCCTCCAATAGACATTGGTTCTTTAACCACACTTGGCTCCTTCTTCTTTAAATCAATGTCACCTTTACTCTGTATACAGGGACCTCTCCTCTGCCACTCCAACTCCCCCTGCATTGGGGATATATTCTTAATTCTCTTTTTCGATTACACACAAAATCTATTTTAAGTCTGATCTCTGTATGTGCCTTTTTTGGGCGATGGGAAAGCTATTGAGCAGAAATAAATGTAGCCTGGGGGAAACACAGGGCTGGGAAATGCCACGTGAGAACAGAGGCAGTGTGGCAAGGTAAGTAGGGCATTAGGCTGGAATTCAGGATGATCTGAGTTTATATACAGGGGTCCTCAAACTTTTTAAATAGGGGGCCAGTTCACTGTCCTTCAGACTGTTGGAGGGCCGGACTATAGTAAAAAACAAAAACTTTGTTTTGTGGGCCTTTAAATAAAAAAACTTCATAGCCCTGGGTAAGGGGGATAAACGTCCTCAGCGGCTGAATCTGGCCTGCTGCCGTAGTTTGAGGAACCCTGGTAGACCTTATCTCAAGCCCTTTTCAGCTGAATGATCCTTGGAAAAATCGTCTAACTTCTTGTGCCTTTATGTCTTTATTAATAAGGTAACATATTCCCGTAACCTTTGCCAATGGGAAGAGTGAAGCTGGTGGACCTTCTGGGCGCAGGAAGCCTCAGCATATGATAAGCCTCCTGCAGCAAGGGGCCAACAGTCTGTCTGAGAAGGGCCAAACCAGCCCCAGTCAGAAATGGAACCAGTTAAAGCTTCCCACTGGAACCAGACCTGTTAGTACTCCCTGCACTTCTGGCTTAGGCCAAATTGGGGGACCCGTTAAAAAGATAGAATAATGTACAAATGAATAGATTTCAGTTTCATAGATACATACACTATCAATGCATTAAGTCAACATTGAATAAAATGAGAGAACTGGGTCTCAGGGCTCCCCTTCCTTTCTAGAGCTCTGAATGTCAGGATGGTAATGAGGAGGGGATGTTGAATGCAAGGATGAGTTCAGTGACAAAACAAAGATAATGTTGATCATTTTAGTTCTAATCAATAGCAGGGGGAGTTGAGTTTCCATTCAATTCAATGAACATTTATTAATTAATAGTTACCGTGTTCCAGATATTCTGTCAGGTGATGGGCATATACAGGAAAAACCTTAACCACCCCTGCCCTGAATGAGCTTACTTTTAACAAACCCACGGATAAAGAAATACAAAATAAAAAATAGAGAATGAGAATGAATGTGTTTCTGGTAAGAGAGGATTGGATACTCAGAACCAGGAGAGACTTCTTCTGAGAAGGAGCACCAATGGAGCATTAAGGGAACTGGGGTTCTCAGGGGCAGAAGTAGGAAGTAAGGTTGTCTGGGTTGAAGCAAGCCCAGAAGCCTGAGGAGGGACTCAGAGTGAGTCCATTAGGGGAACCAGGGAATTCCACCGGAATGCATCTACCTGGCATAGAGTGTCTGAAATATGGCTTCTTCTAAACTCCTCCGTTCTTCTCCTCAGGACCTAAACTGGTTAGCCTCAAGCCTTCAGGACTGAAAAGTAAATGGCTTGCTGGGAGAAAAATCTGTTCGGGAATCCAGGGCTTCTGATTCCCAATCCAGGGCTCTCTGTCCCTAACACACTGTGTTATCTCTGGAGAGCATCTTCCATTAAAGTCACAGGTGCTTCATCTAGACTCAGTACATCATGCATTGATTTTATACTGACTTGGCTCTCTCTATCCAACGGCTTTATTTCTGGCCTCAGTTTCTACTTTGTAAAATGGCTGGATTGGATGATATGCTCTCTAGGGTCCCTTCCAAGTCAGGGTTTCAATTCTTTAAGGGAAGGAAATTTTTCTTTTTGGTATCCTTCACAATACTTAACATAAGGTAGGTGCTTCAGAATAGCTATTAATTGATTTATTTCCACCGGGGTCTTTTCTTTTCTCTGCTGTGCTGGATAAGACTAGAACCACCAGGAGGACCCAGACTTAGAGGCTTTTTCAAGCTTTCAGAGAGAAGCAGTTTGATAGAAAACAAAGAATCTGATTTGGGATTTCTTTTGGCTATATGACCTTGAGTCAAATCACTTGATTTCTCAGTAGTAAAGGCAACTCTTTAAGACTGGAAGTTATAAAGAAGGTACAGATGAGGATTGGATGAGGGCATTTTTATTGGGAGTCCCCTACACCATTGAAATAAAGTTGAAAAAAAGAAAACCAATAATAGGTTCATTTGTAATCATGACACATCACATTTACTTCTCATTCTTCAGATTCTTCTACTTCAATCACTTACTAACAGAACCAAAAATATTCCTGTTTTACAGAAAAACTGAGGCCCCAAGAGGGGGGAAAAGGAGACAAGTTCATTCATATGTGCTGAGATAGAGCTCACTGAAAATGATGATATTGGAAGAAGATCACTGAAGAAGCTCAGGGATTGAAAGGAGAGTGGGAATAGCTCAAGAGAGGGAGGGAATCATCAGATATTTATACATAAATGCAAAGAATGTGGGTAATAAAAATAAATGAACTAGAGCTCTTAATAAAGGAGATAAACTTGTAAGTTTACCCACAGAGTTGGTTTACTAGGAGTTACGATTGGCATTTAGGTATAAAAAGGGTTGGTATTTAAGATAAACATGGTCTGTCATTACATCAGAGTAAGGTGGTATAACAATATCAGATAGAATCTAAAAGATATTAAGTCCAGAACTTTATGCTGCTCACAAACAGATGTCCCAGATGGTAGCAACATGACTGGACCACAATCTCTATTTTTTTTTTTTTGCTGAGGCAATTGGGGTTAAGTGATTTGCCTAGGGTCACACAGCTAGGAAGTGTTAAGTTTCTGAGGCTATATTTGAACTCGGGTCCTCCTGACTTCAGAGCTGGTGCTCTACCACTGTGTCACCTAGCTGCCCCCACAATCTCTATTTTTTAAAAAAGATTTGGGGGTTTCAATGGATCAAAAGAATTGACAGTGTAGCATGGCATCTAAAAAAATCTAATGCAAAATTAAGCTCTATAATCAGTCTTAATAGCTAGGACTAAGGAGGGATAGAGACTGTGGCTCACTACCCTCACTAATAAATCCTTGTTGACTGATTAATTGATGACTCTGTCCTTGTCAGAACACATCTGAAGTACTGAACTTTGCAGACATGCATTTTAGGAAGGATATTATGTCCAGAAGGTGACCAGGATAGTGAAAGGTCTCCAGATTGGATCGTACAAGGAGTGGGTAAAGGTACTAGGGGAGAGAAGACTGGGATGGGATTCAGGAGGTGGTCACGTGGAGGAGAGATTCAGCTACTTTGCCCCAGAAGGTAGAGCCAGGATCAGTGGTTGGAGATTACAGACAGGTAGATTTTGGGGGGGAGGGCAAGGGAAACTCCTTGAAAATCAGAGCTGTCCAGAAGTGATAAGGTAGTGAGTTTCTCATCAACAGAGTTCTCAAAGCAGAGGCTGAATGGTTATTAATTGGGATTCCTGCTTAGTTGGGCTATGAACAAGACTTCTGAGGTTTCTTCTAGTTCAGGTATTCTCTGAACTGAGAGGAAGAGACTAGGGTCATTTGGAGAGTCAGGGACAGATCCAGGATTAACTTTGGTGTATCTGCTCCCTTGTCCAGAGAACAAGACTATTTATGGTTCTTGGATGTGGTTTGTTAAAGGCTGAGATGACTACAGAGATGCTCAGAGTTTAAGGTCCCTGGGTTTTTTAAGGCTCTAGAGGAAAATAAATTCCGTCCTCCCAAAGGGTTTTTGGCCTTCCCCTCCCCTGTGAGATGGGATTTTTCATTGCCTCCAAACAAAGGTGCTGGATCAGCGGCCTTACATGCTTGAGCCCAGCCTCTGCCTCTCCTCGGAAAGCTCAACCAGGCTTGCTTGATGAAGGCCATGTGGCTGAATAGACAGATGTCTGGCCCCTGAGGCAGGAGAGCTGAATTCAGGCCACAGTCTCCACTTTCAATGAGAAAAATAATACGCACCCAATAAGCTGGATCTCTTGCGAAACTCTCGAAGGGAAGCCAAATGCAAGATGGAGGCGGCATCCAGGCATCTGGTGACAGGATGTCGGAGCTGCAGGCAGCAGTGGTGGGGATGGTGATGGAGCCAGGAGAATGAGGGAAAAAGTGAATGGAGGAGTATCTAGTAAGTACTTACTCTCTGCAAAGCACTGGGCTAAATGCTGGGTAGGTGAGTGGAAAAGAAAAGACAATACCCACTCTCAACCTTCATGGAGGAGACAACCCAGACAAAGGTTTCAGCGCAGATCAGATAGCCCCCATGGTCTTTAGAGAGAGACAAAGCAGACGATGATGCAGCTTTTAAAACACCATCCCATCCGTTTCTGGTGCTGAATCATTGGACAGTACCAAGGACTGTGGTCTCTATTCTGGCTCTTCGGCAGCTGGGGCTGCAGGGCCCAAAGCAGCACTTGCCAGGTTACATCTCCTTGGTGGTTACCTGAAGAAGTCATGATGTCCAAAGCTGGTCTACAGACATGAATGGTGGTCTTGGAGTGTGCTGGCTCTCTCATTCACCTGCCCACCCACAAAAGCTAGTCAGCCATTGGGGCGGGGAATGATGGCGAAGACGGTGAATCCTTTCTTCACAGGGATTGCTCTTCTCCAGGATGGCTGATAATCGCAATAAGTCAATAAAATAGTTGAAAATTTGCAAAGGACTTTCTTTCATTTAAGTCTCCTAACAACTCTGGGAATTGCCACTATATATATATATTAATATTCCATTTTTACAGATAGGAATGAAGATTAAAATGGTGAAGGTGATGAAGGTGATGATGATGGTAGCATGGGAGTGGTGGAGACGGCGATGAAGATGGCGCAGATGAATCAAGGAAATTCTCCTTGGGGAAAGGAGAATTAAAAAATTAAAAAACCAAATCAACACAGCAGAGAGGTACTGATGGTAGTCTAACCAGTGGTTTCAATGAAATCAGCTCCTGATTCACTGGGCAATCTTGGAGAAGTCATTTAAGCAGCCCACTTAAACTACTGGACAAATGAAGCTTAGAGTATACTCCCACTGCTTGACTTTGGAATTGGTGTTTTGGTTTGAAGAACAGACAGCTGAGGGCATCCAGAGCAGGATGGCATGCAGGTGGGTGGGTGGTACAGTACTTGGTGAGATTTGTGCAGAAAGATAAGGAGGATATATCATTCATCCCTTGATGAAACCATAAGGTATATGGCCTCCTGAGTGACCATATGTATTTCACCCTCTCAAATCCTTGTTTTAGAGCATCTTATGAAAAGGAAAGCCCTGGGTTTGGAATTTGTAGATCTGGGATATAGTCAGTTTTTCCACTTAAGCTGCACAACCTTGGCCAGTTCACCTTATTTTTTTTTTTATCTCTTTCATAAAATGGGGATGCTATTTCTTGTCCTGCCTCTATCATAGTATGGCTATAAAGTGAGCCCTGTAAAGTGTACTGTACCTTAAGAACATGATCTGTTTCAACCAGAAACTTTTAATCTCTTTACTCAATGGGTGGGTGACTGTGAAAGACCAATAAGACCAGCTCAATACCTTTACTTGATGAAAGGGTGACTATGACAGACCAATGAGACCAGCCTTCAGTACCTTTACTCTATGGAAGGGTGACTATGACAGACCAATGAGCTCTATCTTTGATACTTTCTACTCTATCTGTGGGATGGTGATTGTGATAGACCAGTAGGAGAGATATTCTGGGGAATTAGGGTTAGTATTAGGGAAAAACCTAGGGTTAGGGGGAAGGTGGGACCCTTTAGCTTTCAGCTTTAGATCAACCACTTCTCTTCCAGCTCTTTCTTCAGTTCCCATGTCGAGTCTGCCTGGACATTCTTTCTTTCTCATCCCCTCCTTCCTCTCACCCCATTTATGCTGGCTCCAGGCTGCCCTGGGGCACCATCCCCCATGATCTCCATCCCAGCACTGCCTGTTGGCTTCCAAAGAGCTGATTTATTTTCCTTTTGGGTCCCTGGGAGAGGAGACAGCTGGGAAATGTACCCTTGGCTAGTGTGGGACCTGGAGGAGCCAAGACAGTTGTGGGTGTTTTGACCATGAAAACTCAGACCAGTTCTTTTCCAAACCAGAAAGCAAGGGTCCAGGCTTCCCTGTGCTCAGCCTGGCCCAGGACATTTTCATGGGCAGTCAGCCTTGCCTGTAACATTATTCTTTGCCTCCCATGGATTCTGTTCCAAGCCATGTGCCCGTTTGCCTGAAGGCTGCTGGGAGTGTGGACAAAACCCAGAAACATCAATGTGGAATTCAATTTGAGCAGGACTTCCAGTTTCCATAAACAGACCCTTCAAGTTGTCTAATAATCTCTTCCATTTGTCTGACCCCCTCATGCTTTTCAGAGAGCTTTATTATACATTGTCATATCTTATCCTCCTTCCTATCCTGAATAGTATGCAGGTAAAGAAGAAAACTGAGATCCAGAGAAAATTCTTCCTTCTTCCATCCCACTCCACTTTTTCATCTCAGAGGAAACTCACAGGCCAACCCATCTAACTGACTTGTTTCATGGATAAGGAAACTGAGGATCAGAAAAACTAGTGACTAAAGTTTTATGGCTAAGTTAGTAGCTGAGCCATAACTAGAACTAAGGGGTTTTGGTTACTAATTAAGTCCCAGTTTTATCACTGTGTCACATTTACCCATCATGGGATCCCATGGGATCCCTTGGGATCCCTTCTCTAGCCAGAAAGGATGGAAAATTTTGAGGGAATGGTCAAAACTAAAGCTATGGCAGCAATTGAGATGCAGGAGAAAGAAGTGAGTGGCAAAAAAGAAGGGGAGAAGAAATTGTCGTTTTTTTGAGGGAAGGCATTGGAGTTGACTTTGGGAAATTCTGGAGGATTTGAGAAGCTGAAGGAGTAGTTGGGCAGAAGCTGGAGGAAGGAAAGTACTCAAACAGAAGAAGACAGACTGAAGAAAGCAGACATAAACATAAGGAAGAAAAGGAGGAGAAATGGAGAACTCAATGAGGAGGGAGCTTGAGAATGACTTGGGAAAAGTAGGTAACTGGTAAGATAAAGACCAGTTGGTAAGGCAAGGAAAAGGTAGAAGATGGGACAGAAGACTGAGAGTAGATGTCAAGGTGCTAAGAAAGTGCAATGAAATGATGATGAGAAGGAACATATTGGAGCTGAAAACTTGCACATGCAGTTTAGAGGGAAATGTCCAGAAAAAAATGACAAGGTTCCGAGGATCTTACTTACAGGATATATGGAATACAGGGAACTGTGAGAGAAATTTTTCATCTGAGAGATCTCACTTCTCTATCTCTCCCCCACTTCCTTTCTCTTTCTGTTTCTCTTTTTCCTCTTCTTTTTCTTTTCCTTTTTCATTTTCATGTTCATCATCATCTTCTTTTTAATCTTTTCTTTCTCCTCCTCCCCTTCTCTTCCTCCTCCTTTTCTCTTTTTTCTCCTCCTCCTCTTTCTCTTCTTTTTCCTCCTTCTCTTTCTCTCTCCCCTTCATGCATATAGAACACACATATGTACACATAATACAGTATGTATATAAATGTAACTTGTAAGTACATGTGTATATATGTAGCATATATATAACTTGTGTGGGCCATATATTATGGGCAGCTAGATGGTACAGTGGGTAGAATGCCAGACCTGAAATCAGGAACCCAGTTCAGATCTGGTCTCAGACACTTACTGGTTGTGTGACTGGGCAAGTCACTTAGCCCTCTTTGCCTGTAAAATGTTTATCTGTAAAATGAGCTGCAGAAGGAAATTGCAAACCACTCCAGTGTCTTTGCCAATGAAACACATGGAATCATGAAGAGTTGGACAAGACTGAAATGATTGAATGACCACTACCATACCTTTCACTCCAGATCTTGAGGGGTTTCTATTCCCTCCCCCCATATTTCCTTTGTGTCTCTTAGAAACCAGTGGGTGAACAAGCTGAAGGCAGGGATTGAGCCTTTTCTCCTCTCCAGCAGAGTGTGAGTTCATTGAAGATGGGCTGGATTTAACATGACCCAAATGACATACAAGCCTTCTTACCTCCCCTCCTCTGGGCATCCCCTTTCTTTCCCAGCATGGGCTGAGTTTGCTAGTCAGGGATTGTGTGAGGGGCTGACAATGCAAACACAAATGTGAGACAGGCCTTTGGTCCCCAGGTCTCACCAATGCTAATAAAGGAAAATAATATCCATAAGGAATTGATTTAATTTTAGAATGCTTCTTGTATTATTGTTTAGTTATTTCATGTGTGTCAATCATGGTTTTTAAAAGCATCCTCCACTTCTCACTTGTCTGTTCTTGCTTTGCTCACCCATAGCACCTAGCACTATTCCCTCCCCCTCTTTCCTACTGAGCACAGTAAGTGTTTATTGAATTGAACTATCCTCTCCACTAAACACTACACTCCTTACAAGGCTATTGTGTGAAAGAGGAATTGACTTATTCTAAATGGCTCCAGGTGACAGAACCAGAAATAATGGATAGATACTTCAAAGAGGCAAATTTATTTCTGGGGAAGAGAAAAAAAACTTAAAAAACAATTTTAGATGTTCAAAAATAGAATGGACTGCCTTGAGATGTGCTGGGGAACCTTATTAGGGGTCTTTAAACAGAGGCCAGATGGCCATTTTTGTCCAGTATCCTTTAGGGTATGGGTTGGGCTAAATGGTCACTGAGATCCTTTCCAACTAAAAATAAGTGAATGAATGATTTGGTATGTGCCACATAATGTTCTAGGGGCTGAGGATAAAAATACAAAAATAAGGCATGCTTTGGTCTCACAGATCTTACCAATCCTAATAGGAGAAATAATACTCAGGCTAGTGATGTCCACAGAAAGGAGTTTTGACCTGGGGAGTCAGCAGCATTGTGAGGGAAGCCATGGAGGAAGAGATGTTCATGAGTTTTACATTGGCAATGGTAGCTGGTGGTGACATGCCTAAGTAGATCCAGATTTCCTGGTGGATGTCTGGATGGCACAGTCTGGGACTGGCTAGATATAGTGAGTTACAAGAGTCTGCCTTCATTAACTCCCCAATTAATAGAGTTCAGTCCCATAAGCAGAGTTCCAAAGCTGGATTCATATCCCAGAGACCTGGGAGATTGTCTCCGTAGTTTATATTTGGATTGTCACTATTTCAGATGGGAGCAGTAGAAGGGAAGATAACAAGATGTCCAAGTAGGTCTAGGCTTTATGACTGGAAGGGATGTTTGAATCCAAGTAGATACAGTGATTCTATGATTCTTTCTTTGTAGCACAGGGATATCTACACAGTAGGGAATTAGAAATACTTAACTTGCAAGTGCAGAAATCCTTCTTTTAAAAATGGTATCATATGACCAGTTCTGATGGATCTGGCCATCCTCAGCAACGAGATCAACCAAATCATTTCCAATGGATCAGTAATGAACTGAACCAGCTACGCCCAGAGAAAGAACTCTGGGAGATGACTAAAAACCATTACATTGAATTCCCAATCCCTATATTTATGTCCACCTGCATTTTTCATTTCCTTCACAAGCTAATTGTACGATATTTCAGAGTCTGATTCTTTTTGTACAGCAAAATAACGTTTTGGTCATGTATACTTATTGTGTATCTAATTTATATTTTAATGTACTTAACATCTACTGGTCATCCTGCCATCTGGGGGAGGGGGTGGGGGGTAAGAGGTGAAAAATTGGAACAAGAGGTTTGGCAATTGTTAATGCTGTAAAGTTACCCATACATATAACCTGTAAATAAAAGGCTATTAAATAAAATAAAATTTAAAAAAATAAATAAAAAATAAAAATGGTATCATAACTAGCAACTTTGGGATAAATACTCAGTAGTGGAATACAAAGGTCAATGAGTATGCACTTTTTGTCACTTTTTTTTGCATTATTTCAAATTGATGTACAGAGTAATTGGGTCTTTTGTTAGTTCTACCACTGGAACTTTCTGGCTTCCATCTTTTTCCAATGCTCAAGAGGCCATCAGAGGGACCAGGCCCTGGCCACTCACTTCTCAGCTGCTCCATCTCTAACTACCATCTCTGGCTCTCCCACTACCTCTGAGTATCACTCAGGGTTCTGCCCTCAGTTTCTTTTTATACTCTATACTAACTAGCTTGGTGATTTCATCAACCCTCTTAGGTTATTATTTCTATACATATAATCTTCAGAGCTATATTATCCGGCTCTAGCTTCTCTTTGGAGCTATAACCTCATTGTTTGCCTTTTAGACATCTCAAACTGAATGTTCCACATGTCCAAAATAGAATTCATTATCTTTGTGCCCAAGCTCTTCACTCTTTTGAACTTCCCAATTGTTCTTAAAGGCATTGTAATCCTCTCAGTCACCCAAGTTCACAATATCAATATCATCCTTGACTCCTCAACTTTCACCAACCCCTCATATTCAAATTGTTTCTAATTCCTACCTTCACATCTCTTCTATCCACCCCCTTCTCTCTTCTCATACAATCACCACCCTAGAACTATTCCCATCTCCTCTAACTTGAAGTACTATAGTAGTTTTCTAATTGATCTCCCTGCCTCAAGACCTTCCCCACTCTGATCCATCTTTCACTCAGTGGCCAAATTGATATTGTGAAGCATAAAATTCATGATGGAATCCCACTACTCAATAAATTCCAGAGGCTCTCTATTACCTGATGGACCAAACATAAAATTCTCTAGTATTTAAAATGTTTTTTTTTTTTAAATAAACTTGTTCCTCTCTACTTTTCTAAACCTCTCCATTCATTCTATGGTGGTCCAATTTCACTATTCTATTTAAAGTTCCTCACACATGAGGCATATGAATCATGTTTGTAAATGGTCATTTATAGTTTGTAATTGTCTTTTTGAAAACTATTCATATCAGAATTGCAGCTGTTTAACCTATATTGGTTTGCTTGCTGTCTTGGGAAGAAGAAAGGAAGGAAGAGAGGGAGAAAAATTTAGAACACAAAATTTTGCAAAAGTGAATGTTAAAAACCATCTTTGCATTGGAAAAATAAAATACTATTAAAATAAAAGAAAAAAGAAAACTATTCATATCCTTTGACCAAATATCTACCAGGAAAGAACTCTTGGCATTATATATTTCTATATGTTCCCAGCACATTTCAGCTCAATTGCTACAAATATTTTTCAGCTTGATGGAGTCTCATCTTAGTTCCTATTCATTGATCTTGATTTTATTATTTTATTTTATTTATTTATTATAATTGCATAGGATGCAAATTGTTTTGTCTTTTATGACCAGAGGAAATAATACTGAATTTGAACTCAAAAGACATGGGTTTAAATATTAGCTCTGAAATTTATTGTCTATGTAATATTGGGCAGGATCCATGCTTGTCTATAAAATGAGAAGATTTATCCAGATGGTTTTGGAGATCACTTTAAGCTCTCAATCTATGAATCTATGATTTGATCTAATCCTTATTTGGGTAAGATATCTCTCTCTAATCATAGTTGTGAATAATTCTTCATGTTTTCCTTTATTTTTTTTAATGATGTCAATTTTAAAAATATTCAGGTCCACATTAACCTCATTGCTCAATATGATATAAGATACTGGTGTAACCATTGGCATGGCCTATTATGTTTTTTTATTAAAGTTTCTTTATTTTCAAAACATATGTATGCCTAATTTTCAACAATTCACCCTTGCAAAACTTTGTGTTCCAAATTTTTTCACTTCTTTCATCTACACCTTCCTCTAGATGGCAAGTAATCCAATCTATGTTAACCATGTGCAATTCTTCTACACGTATTTCCACAACTATTATGCTGCACAAGAAAAAAACAGATCAAAAAGGAGAAAAATGAGAAAAAAAACAAATGCAAGCAAACCACAACAAAGAGAGTGAAAATACTATGTTATGATCTACACTTAGTTCCTACAGGCCTCTCTTGGTGTACAGATGACTTTCTTCATCACAAGAACTGGCCTGAATCTTCTCATTGTTGAAAAGAGCCACATCCACCAGAACTGATCATCATATAATGTTGCTGTTGCTGTGTACAATGATCTCCTGGTTCTGCTCATTTCACTCAGCATCAGTTCACGTGAGTCTCTCCAGACTTCTCTGAAATCAACCTGCTAATTGTTTCTTATAGAACAATAATATCCTATCACATTCATATACTATAACTTATTCAGCCTTCCCCCAACCAATCGGCATCCACTCAGTTTCCAGTTTCTGGCCACTACAAAAAGGGGTGTCACAAACATTTTTGCACGTGTGGGTCCGTTTCCCTCCTTTATGATCTCTTTGTGATACAAGCTCAGCAGAGCTACTGCTGAATCAAAGGGTATTGGCAGTTTGATTGCCCTTTGGGCATAATTCCAAATTGCTCTCCAGAATGGTTGGATCCATTTACAACTCCACCAACAATGCATTCATGTCCCAGTTTTCCTACATAGTCTCCAACATTTGTTATTATTTTTTCCTGTCATCTTAGCCAATCTGAGAGGTGTGTAGTGGTATCTCAGAGTTGTCTTAATTTGCATTTCTCTGATTAATAGTGATTTAGAGCACCTTTTCATATTAGAAATAGTTTCAATTTCTTCATCTGAAAGTTGTCTGTTTCCTTTGACCATTTATCAATTGGAGAATGACTTGAATTCTTATAAATTTGAGTCAACTCTCTCTATATTTTAGAAATAAAGCCTTTATCAGAACCCTTGAATGTAAATGGTTCCCAGTTTATTGCTTCCCTTCTAATCTTGTCTGCATTGGTTTTGTTTGTACAAAATCTTTTTGACTCAATGTAAGACATGACCTATTCTTACTGGAGTCATGCTGGCTCTATTATCACTTCTTCCTTTTCTAGATGTTCACTAGCCATCCCTTTAATCATACCTACTAGAAAATTGTCAAAAATCCAATTCAAACTTACTAGCCAATAGTCTGCAGACTCTATTTTTTTCACCTTTTTGAAAAATTGGAAGGTTTGTCCTGACCCAGTCTTGTGCTACTTAGCCCACAGGATTCTTGAAGGGAAAATACTCTCTAAAGCTGAAAATATGAGTAATGTGAGTTACACACGGTAGTGCTTAATTAAGAGGGATTGATTTGCTACAGAAAGAAGTAAGTGGTTTCTTTTATTTTTTTTTCTTACCTTTTCCCCATTTAAATTGCTTCTGCTTGCAGGGCTAACAGAGGGAATAAAAGGAACAAATGGAAGCTAGAAGAGAATGTCAAGAGTCAAATCAGAGGAAGCTGCTGTGAACACTTTGGCGCTGATGTTCAGGCTGGGAAAGCTGATGTTATGTGGTTGCTCAGATACCTTGAAACAGGGGAACGCTTTCATGTATATTGGAAGGTTGAGTGTTTAGTGTTGAGGGGAAGCAGGAGTGGATAGAGAGGAAGGGTAATTCTAGGTCCCATTTACAAATAACTTGGCCTAAAAAATGCCAGAAACCGAATTAAGGCAGAAAGTAAGTCTCTTGTTTCCGTCCTGCCGTTTGTCTTCTACGTCTTAATTCAAAGGGAAGCACGAAGGAACCTGACTTCCTTGGTGTGGCCCAGATCTGAGGACGAGAAGCTCTTGTCCTGAGGAGACCTCGCAGGGGGAATCTCTGAGTGCAGAGTGGCAGCCTGGGATAAAGAATTGAAAGTTAGCCCTGGAGGAAGGACAATTTAGTTTCAGTCTTGTTTCTGGACATTTGTTGGGTACAGAACTCAGAGAAAACTGCTTAAACTCTCAGGTCACTCTCTGAGATTTTTAATGCACAGCAAATACTGGTCTAATTAATGGGAGGAAGTTCCTTGGGGAGGATTCTTTCTTCATTGAAGAAATCCCAGGTCTATAACTATTCTTAGGCTGAGGGATGCCCCTTCATCACCCATGCATGCACCTCTCTCTGCTGATTTTAGGGGCAATTTCACCTTTCTAGAATGCCAAGAGGGCTTAGAGATGGAAAGTACCTTAGCGGCTGTGAGTCCCATGGTATCAAACTCAAATAGAAACTGATGCTTGTGGGCTGCATATTGACTTAGAAAAACACAAATAAACATTATTTATAGAATAGCATTTTTATTTATTTTATTAAACTTATTCCAACGACATTTTACCCCAGTTATGGCCCCTGAGTCAGACCTTCTTGATTAGTTCAGTTCTCTCCTCTTACAGAGAACAAAACTGAGGTCCATAAAAGTGAAATAACTCTCTCAAAGTTATCAAGGGAAGTGGTAGAGCCAGGATTTGGCCACTGGTCTATCGAGTACTGATCCAGTTTTCTTTTCACTGGACCTTAGAAGTCATCTAAGTCAATTCCCTCATTGAGTGGCTAAGGAAATTCAAGCTCAGGAACCACTTGTTCAGGATCAGAGAGAGAGAGACAGAGAGTCAGGCTTAGAGCCAACTTTTGGCTGTTGCTCATTATCTCAGCTTCCTCATCAGTCAAACGATGTTGTTTCAGTCTAGGCCCCAGGGATAGTGGAGAGGGGTGGGGAGCTCACAGTGTTGGCTCACCTGTTGCTTTCTCCTTGAGAAAGGCTTCCCTTTCTTTGAATTTTTGGCTTTGTTGCCATGGAGAGGCTTCTCTCTCCTGTGTTTGGTCGCTGGTCATGAAACTGGCACTTCCCCATGTGGGGCATGACTCCTGATCAGAACCTCGTTTGAACATGCCCAGACACACCTAAGTTTATTTCCTTAAGTCAATCCTTCTATTTGCTGCCATGCAGACACAAAGGAAGCAGCCATCTTGGTTTTTTTAAATTGTTTTTTGACCTCTTTATTTTTTTATTTTTATTTTTTTACATAGTATTTTATTTTTCAAAATACATGCAAAGATAGTTTCAACATTCACTTTTGCAAAATCTTGTGTTCCAAATGTTTCTCCCTCTCTCCCCCTCTATCCCCTCCCCTAGACAGCAAGCAATTCCATTGTGCAATTTTTCTAAACATATTTCTGTACTCATCATGGTGCAAGAAAAATCAGATCAAAAGGGAAAAAAACAAGAAAAGAAAACAAACAAACAACAACAACAACAACAGTAAAAGGTGAAAATACTATCCTTTGATCCACATTTAGTCTCCATAGTGTTCTCTCTGGATGCAGATAGCTCTTTCCATTGTAATTCTATTGGAATCGGCCTGAATAATTTTGTTGAAAAGAGTCGAGTTCATCACAGTTGATCATTTATCTTGTTACTGTGTTCAATGTTGTCTTGGTTCTGTTCACTTCACTCAGCATCAGTTCATGTAAGTCTTTCCAGGGTTTTCTGAAATTAGCCTGCTCATCATTTCTCATAAAACAGTAACATCTCATTACATTCATATCCCATAACTTATTCGGCTGTTTTTCAACTGATGACCATCCACTCACTTTCTAGTTCTTTGCCAGTACATAAAAGGCTGAAGCAGCCATCTTGTAAGAGAGAAATCATGTATAGTATAGTATAGTTCATTTCAGTGGGCAGAATGGGCTCTCCTACCTAGAGAGAATGATGGAAGATTCCAGTATGATTATTTTTTTTGACACAGGCTTCTGATTTCATTTTTGGAATGAATAACAATCAGGAAATCCCCTTTACCAAATGTAAATTAGCAACTGTTTTGCAATTCATGGTCAAGTAAATAAAAATATTTAGCAACTGTTCTGTAATTTATGGTCAAATTAAAACATTTAGCAACTATTCTGCAAATCATGATTAAATAATTTAATTAAAATATTTAGCAACTGTTCTGTAATTTATAATTAAATAAATTAAGTAGAATACTTTTATTTGAACAAAAAGCAATTATTCCAGGAAAAGATGAATAAAACAACCTATTTTTTTTTTTAAAATAAACTAAAACACCAGAATATTTCTTTTAAAAACAACTTTTTTATCAAATGAAAAAAAGTTTACAAAAAAGAAATATTCTGATGTTTTTGTTTATACTTTAAAAAATAAGCAAAAACAAGATGCATTTTAAAAAACTTTTTTCACTTGATAAAAATTGGTCTTACAAGATGTGTTAGTTATTCTTATAATGCACTGCTTTGCAACCTTAAAAAATGTCCATCATTTTTTTCTAATTAATTTTTATCTTATTGTAAGCCCTAAAACCCCTAAACTAGAAAAAAACTCAGGTCCAACATTGCCATTAATTTGCTCTGGCCAAGTCATATTTTTGTTCTAGGCCTTAGTTTCCCTAATCTGTGAGAACTGGGCTGGACCAGGGACTTATTTCTTCTTTTGAGACTTGGTCCCTTTGGAAGTTTGGTGAAGTCTTTGGACCCTTTCTCAGAAGAATGTTCGTTGCCTATATTAATAATGGAAAGAAACACAAATTTTCTGGTTGGAGAAAAATTGTTCCTGGTTAAAGATTATACAAATAAAGATGGAAATTTTTTTCCCTACTTGATGTCAGCCCTTTACCTAGATTCCTTGTTTAGGGATCCCAGATTAACACCCTTTGTCCTAAATGATCTCCAAAGTCAAATATATTATGTCTATGCTCCATTGTTTTGTTCTAGGTCTTAGTTTTCCTGTTTATAAAATTTGAGAGTTAGGCTGGACCAGGGACTTACTGCCTTTTGTTTGAGACTTGGTCCCTTTGGAAGTTTGGTGAAGTCTTTGGACCCCTTCTCAGAATAATGTTTGTTGCCTACATTAATAATGGAAAGAAACACCAATTTCTGGTTGAAGAAAAAAATTTTCCTGGTTAAAGATTGTACACATAAAGATGGAAATTTCAGCCCTCTACCCAGATTCCTTGTTTAGGGATCCCATGTTAAGACCCTTTGCCCTAGATAATCTCCAAGGTTAAATATATTATGTCTATGTTCCATTTTTCTCTTGTCTAAGGAACTTGTTTCAGTGTTCTCTGCCCAGTGTTCTAGTATCTAGCTTCTTTCCAACAGTACCATTCCATAATCTAAGGCCCCTCCAGCTTGGATATTCTGTCTCCCAAATCCTCATAAAGCGCCATCCTCTGTACCCCAAGTTTCTTCCCTCTGATGACCTAGGTTTTTTCCTCAGCAGTTGAATAGTCCGGTTGGTTTGCAGAAGGGCCCGCCACGTTGAAATCATCTCATCTCTCTGCCCAGGTCGATCTGGGATACAGGGTTAAAGGGTGGCTCAGCAAGCCAAGCTTCTCCTTCCCCACGGCATCAGAAGGCGACACTTGCAGCCCCTATTTGCTTAAAGGCAAATGATAGGCCTGAGGCTGATTCAGAAAGCACTGGCCGCCACTATTATTAGCCAGTGCAAATACCACTGGTAAACAGTTTGGAGCCAGTGATTAGATGAATCAGCATTTATTCACCCCTCTCATTATCAGCGTATAAACAATGTCCCCCGGCAGGTTGGGAGCTGACTGCTCCTGTTTCCAACAGGAAGCGGGTGGATTCCACACAAAACAATCTTTGGGCTCACAAAGGGATGATTGGGGCTCATTGTGCCAGCCCTCAATCTCCCTCGGTCTGTTCCACTGTTAACAAAGCACCCGGCCCTTTCCCCAGACATGAGAACATTGTCCAGGCCCTCAGCACCTCTGTGTGGGTGAGGAAGGCCGCTTCTTCCAAGGTGGCTGAAGCCCCACTTCTGCCCATCGATCGGGGATTGGCCACCTGGCTCCCTCACTCCTTCATTGCACAGACACAGTGAGTGAGGAAGTCTTCCTGGGAGAGAGGGATTGTGGAGAAGACAAGGGTCATTTATGTAGCGTTTGCAAAACTCTTGAAATACAGCCCTGAAGTCAGGAGGACCTGAGTCCAAATCCAGCCTCAGACACTTAACCAAGTCACTTAACCCCAATTGCCTTAGCAAAAAACGAACAAACAAACAAACAAACAAAAACCTCTTTAAATACATAATCTCAAGTGTGACTCCTGGGACCCTCTGTGAGAAAAAGACTTCAGCATCATTGTACCCATCCTACTGAGGAGGAAAACTGAGCTTGAGGGAGAAAAGTGTCATAAGGATTATTTAAACTCATGGGCCCACACAGTATTCTCTACACCACATTGCCTCTCTTGAGGCTGTGTTATGGAGGGGATGGGTAAGGGGCAGCAGGGTGGTGGGTACATTTGCCCCTGTATTATAGGATAGAATGTGCTTCGATGCTATCAGAAAACCGGTATGGAGAACACAATATGAGAGATGCTGAAACGTTGAGTTTCCACATTGTTGCAAGCTTTGCGGCAGTGTAGGATAGTGGGTACCATTGACCAAGAGGTTTTCAGAATGTGAGAGAACGGTTAAGGAAGATTAAGATTCCACAGAACCAGTAGGTGATTAATAGGGATCTTGAGCAAAGGAAGAATTGGGAAGCTGGGAGGTACAGGTGGATTCAGCCAATCAGAAAGAGTCTCGCAGTTTTGAGAAAACCACAAACTTAGATAATAGCCGATCCAGCCCAGACTAGTTGGAATCAATGACTTGACTTGACCAAATCACTATTGATCCTGCTTAATAGCCTAATTGAATATTAAGCAACACACCCTTAGGAGGAGTTTTCTGCCACTTTTGAACATGGAATGTATGATGAGGGAGGGGAACATATTTATACATATGTAGGGGAAATGGGTAGAGGGAATATCAGAAATATTGTAACCAGAAAAAATGGACCAATCTGGTCTCTAAAGGGAGGGGCTATACCACGCTAGCAAAAACTTTGGTGCTCCCTCTTCCAGAAGAAGACTGGGACCTGCTTCTGGCCAGAAATGTTAAGACAATTCCTTGAGATTCTTTTTTATTTTATTTTATTTTTTTATTTTTAAAAGCTTTTTTCTTTTCTTTTTTAAATTATAGCTTTTTATTGACAGAATATATGCATGGGTAATTTTTACAACATTGTCCCTTACACTCACTTCTCTTCCAACTTTTCCCTTCCCCCCTTCTACCCCCTCCCCGAGATGGCAAGCAATCTCATACATATTAAATATGTTAAAGTATATCCTAGATACAATATATGTGTGCAGATCCTTACAGTTCTCTTGTTGGACAAGAAAAATTGGATTCAGAAAGTAAAAATAACCTGGGAAGAAAAACAAAAATGCAAGTAATCCACATCCTTGAGATTTTTAAATAAAATTTCCTCTATATCTGATTTTCTTTATCAAGAGCATATTTCCAACAACAAAACCTCAGTTTCCTGATCTATTCAAGGAGTAGGTTGGACTAAATGGTCCAGTTCTAAATCCTAAAATCCCAGAAATCCCTCCTCCTCACTGAATCTTATTTTCCCTTTCTATAAAATGAGCATAATAATACTACCACAACTACCTAGAGGATCACAGGATCAGAGATTTAAAGTTGGAAGATATCGTAGAGTTCATCATTTTACAGATAAAGAAATTAAGATATAGATATGCAGAATTTTGGAAATTGCTAAGTGCTTTAGAACTGTCAACTATTATTCTTTTAACAACTTATATCTTTTACTTTTATCTATATGTGACTTTTGTACTTCACTTTGGTACTAATATTAAAATTTATAACACATCTTCCTAAATTATCACTTACTCCATAGTCTTTCCCTGCTCCAAACCCTTCCGTGGCTCCCTGCTTTTAATATCCTTGACCGACTTATATGGCCTTTCATGAATCCATTCTCCCTTATTCCACATCCCTCCCTGCCATCCAGCCATAATACATCTGGATCCCTAGACCTCCCCTCAGAAGTTGGATTCTCCTCCCTAATAGGAGGTTGAGTGGATTTAATTTTAGACTCCTCTGATCTAGAAGCAAAATGAAAATATGTAGAAGTGGTCAGAGGCATTGGATGAGCAATCAGAATCTGGGAATTATAATCTCAATCCTCCATTCACTATAGGCCACTGGCCAAATCACTTCAGGTTTCTCCTCTGTGGGAATAGGATAAGTAGGCTGCCCTGTTATCCCTTTGGCCCTGTCCATTTCTGGAGTTGTATTGAAGATGATGGTAGGGATCCTGCAGGGGATGACATACTGTAGAACTTCTTTTTGTTGTGATTTAGTTATTTTTCAGTCACATCCTACTCTTCAAGACCACTTTTTGGGGGTTTTCATCACAAGAATACTCTACTAGTTTGCCATTTCCTCCTCCAGCTCATTTTACAGATGAGGAAACTGAGGCAAGCAGGGATAAGGGTCACCCGGATAGTAAGTATCTGAAGCTGCCTTTGAATTCAGGTCTTCCCAACTCCAGGCCCCACAATCCCTGCACTGTACCATCCAGCTGACTCAGGACTACTATAGGATTTCTATTTACAAAAAGTGATTATTTTTTCCCTCTTTGCAATAAACCCATAGAAGAAAAGAGCAAGACGATAAAAGTCACCTACTTTGGGATTATTTCTATCTGAATCTTATCAAAAAAAAGATGAGTACACAATGAAAACAATAGTTTTTTTCCTAAATAAATAAAATGATTATGTCAACAGATCCAGAAAAGAGTCATGGACAAACCACAGTATTTACGCCACTGATATCAAATTCCTGATACTGATTAAGCAATATAGACCTGGATAGATGGAACAGGTTAGTAAATCAAATAGTCACTAAGTATTTATTAAGCTCCTACTGTGTGCCAGGTACTTTGCCAAGTTCAGGGAATATAAAAAGAGGTAGAAAACAGTCCTTGCCTTTAAGACTTAATTGGGATGGGCAGGGTCAAAAGCATGCAAACACATTTGTACAAATGTAGTATGTACAGGATAAATATGACATAAACAGTCTTGAAATTAAGTGGGGTAGTAGAAGGTGGAATTTCAACTGGGATTTGAAGAAAGCCAGGGAAGACAGGAGGCAGGGATGAGGAGGAAGGGCATTCTGGGTACTAGGGGACAAGCAGAGAAAATGCCTAGAGCTGAGGAACAGAATGTCTTATTCAAAGGAACAGCAAGAAAGCCAGTATTACTGAATGGAAGCGTATGTGGGGTAGTAGAAGATATAAAAGATCTGGAAAGATATGTGTGGAGGAGGAGGAGAATTGGCAGGGTGTGAGGGCTTTGAATGCCAAACAGGTTTGTATAGTTTATGTATTTGATCCTGCAGGTGATAAGAAGCCAGTGGAGTTGACTGAATAGGGGGTTTACATGGTCAGACCTTGTATTTATAAAAATCATTTTGGGGGATTTGGAAGATGAGATATAATATATAGAAGCAAAGGAGCACAGTAGCCTAATGTTCAATAAATCCAAAGATCCCAGCCAGTGGAGAAAAAGCCTCACTATCTATAAAAAATATTAGGAAAACTAGAAAACAGTCTTTAGACCAATATCTTGCACTATTATATCAAAGTAAAGTCCAGGGGTAACTCACCTGAACTCCTTGAATGATTAGCATACGTTTACTCCATCATGCCATTCCCCTCCCGGTGATCCTGAATCCTTTGCTGCCATTTTTGAACTCCATTTTCTATTTCCCATCAGCTGCTCAGATATTCACATCCACACAACCAAATCCAACCCTCATCCCCTGCCCCCGTCTTCCACTCTGAGTAGTCAGTCCCCATGCATGAAGTGCTTCCACTTCATTTCCACCCCCTGGATTCCCTGACTTATTTCTAGTCAGCTGAAGTTGAGCTTTCTGCAAGAAGCCTGATTGTTCTTAATCCTAAAGCCTTCCTGATGAGACAAACCCAATTTATCCTGTATATATTTTGTTTGTATGTGGTCATTTGCATATTATCTCCCTCAGATTGTGAGATCTTTGAGAGAAGGAATTCTTTTCTGGTGTTTTTTTTGGTTGTTGTTGTTGGGTTTTTTTTTTGTTTTTGTTTTTGGTTTTTTTTTTTTTTTTTGGTAATTCCAAGGTTTAGCACAGTGCCTAAAGCATAGTTGTGGACTGACTAACATGTTGAAGGAGGTCTAGGAAAACAAGTACAGTATTGTATTATTGGTAGAGTTTTGGTTTTATATTGGTTTACCCAATCTGGAAAAAAAACCCAATTTGGAACCATGCTCCCAAAGCTATTAAACTGTGCATACTCTTTGACTTAGGGATACCACTGCTAGCTCTATATTCCAGTACTATCCAAGAAAAAGGAAAGGGAAAAATGGGTGTAAAATTATTCAATGCACTTCTTTTTATGGTGTCAATCAAAAACTGAGGAGGGAATATCACTTGGGGAATAGTGGCGGGACAATACATGGTACTTGCATATGATAGACTATTATTGTGATGTAAGAAATGAAAAAGGGAATTTTGTTTCAGAGAAAACTTGAGAAGAATTGTATGAATTGATATAGAGTAAAGAGAAGCAAGAAAACAATTTATATAATGGCAACATTATAATTTTGTTTCCTCATTATCTACTCTAATTCCTTCAATTTCTTTTTCTTCTCTTATTGCTAAAGCTAACATTTCTAATACAATATTGAATAATAATGGTGATAGTGGGAAATTTTGTTTCACCCCTGATCTTACTGGGAATGCTTCTAGTTTATCCCCATTACATATGATGCATGCCAATGGTTTTAGATGCTACTGATCATTTTAAAGAAAACTCCATTTATTCCTATGCTCTCTAGGGTTTTTAAGGAATGGGTGTTAGATTTTGCAGTGACAACATTATAAAAATAATCAACTTTGAAAGACTTAGGAACTTAGATCACCACAATCATGCCTGAGTATGGTTCCATTAGACTCTTGATGAAACATATAACTTACCTCCAGAAAAGATGATAGATTTAGAATAAAAGTATATATTACTATATATATATATTATATATTATATATATATATATATATTTGTGTTATCCAAAAATTGGACAAGACAGCCACCTATTGTATCTAAATCTTCATTTTCAAAATGTTAAATAGTCAAGAGGTAAGCACAGATTCCTGGGATACTCCACTGGGGACAGCCTTCCAAGTTCATATGAATCCTCAATGACTATTCTTTCAGTCCAAACATATAATTATACTATTGTCCAACCTACTTCTCTCCATTTTTTCAGTAAAAATGAAATGACATATTTAGCCAAACAATTGGCTAAAATCAAGGCAAAATAAGTGTATAACATTCCCTTGATATTTTGGGAGATTTCAAAAATCTCTCAGAAAATGAAAAAAGAAAAGTTTGCTCTGATCTGTTCTTAATGAAATTATTCTGGTTCTTGGTTATTATATTGTTCCTTTTATTTTTCAAAATGTTAACTATCTCTTTAATAATTCTGAAATACAATTATGGTCTCATTGCTTTGGACTTGGAGACAGGAAGAGGCTGAATCCTCCCTCAGAGACTTATTAGCTGTGTAACCCTGGGCAGGCCACATAGCCTCTATCTGTCTCACTTTCCTCATCTGTAAAATGGGCAAATAATAACATCTACCTCCTAGGGTTGTTGTAAGGATGAAATAATATCTGTAAAGCCATTAGCACTGTTCCTGGCACAAAGTAAGACAACATATACTTCCTTTCTCTCTTCTCTTCTATAACCTCCCTACGATACAGATCCATATAGACCTTCCACCTGTACCTACCCATCCTGTATAAATCTTGTCCTTGTCTTTCTTTAAGTTAGTAGGGTTGGGAGAAGAAGGTCTACCCATCCTGCTGGTGACCCACCCATCAGAAAAAATCAGATTTTTTTCTGATATCCTAAAGATACTAGGGTAGCACACAGTCCGTCTGTAGGCTGCTGATCATTGTGGTCATGTGACCATTTTTAGTCATCTAATTTCCCAAGAATTCCCTTTACTCCAGTTTTTCTTCAAAGGTCTTCACTTGTTCAGTGTTCCAGCAGGCTCACACCCACCCCTACCCCTTCCTTGCCCGCAGCGTGATGTTCATTTCTAATTCTTTGTAGAACACAATGTTCCATGACTCACCTCCATACAACAACACTGATAGGATATTAGTACTTAAAGCTGGGTCTTCATTTCTAGAAAAGAATTTGGGGTCCCTAAAAGAGCTTTGAAATTTCCTGAAACTCCAGGCCCCCTCTTCCTCCTGGACTCAGGAAGACATCCTCCTTTTAATTTAGGCTTAACTGCTTGCCTTTTTTCTACCGCACGTCAACATACATTCTTCATTCTCTTGGTTTTTCCTTTGTCAATGGCTAGGTGAATGGTGATGGGTCCACTGCGTCCAACGCCTTGATGGAAGCAGCACAAATGTTTTCCACACACAGTGGCATCTGGACGACCTCTCCATCCACAGGGAATCCTTTATCTTAAGATTCTGTGCTGGATTTCCTCCACTGTAATGATAAACACCTTTAGCAAACACATGTCTTCCTGCTTTCTGCCTCACTTGTTATTTATGATCACAGCTGTAGAACAAGTTTATCTTACTTGTAATATCTTTGAAGCGATCTAAAGCGGTTTTGATGTATGGATTGAAGACACGTTGTTGAACAAGAATCTTTAAGATCAAATTTTATTCAACCAAATCATTTTTTAAAATAAGTAACAAACAGTAAGCACAGCGGGATCACTTCATCATCTACATCTTTCAGTGAACTGTCTTCTGATGTCTTGTCTCCTCCCTCTCTTGCTCAAAATATCCAGTAACTTGCCAAATCTTTCCATTTCTACCTCTGTAACACCTTTCCCCTTCTCGCTACAACATGCCCACCACCTTAGTTCATCTTCTTTTCCCTGAACTAACCCTGAACTAATGACCTAATTGGTCTCTCCCAACTCCAATCCATCGTTCACAAGCCTCCAAAGTCACTTTCCTTTGTTAAAGGTTTGACAATGTCTCTCCTTTAAACCTCAGTTGTTTTTAGCAGCTCGATGGCTCAGTAAGTAGAGTGATGGGCCTGGAATCAGAAAGATCTGAGTTTAAATATTGCCTCAAACACTTCCTAGTTGTGTAACCTTGAGCAAACTGCTTAACAAATGTTTGCCTCGGTTTTCTCATCTGTAAAATGGAGATAATAATAGCACTTACCTCCCAGGCTTGTTGTGAAGATCAAATGAGATAACAGTTGTAAAGTGCTTAGCACAGTGCCTGGCACATAGTAGGTGCTATAAATGATGATGATGATGATGAAATACAAACTACTTGTTTGACTTTTAAAGACCTTTAAAACCTGGCCCAAATCTCCCTTCCAGCTTCGTTACTCTTCTTCCCACATTCTCAGGCTAGACTGATGGATCTTCTTACTTTTCCTCACATGCAGTTCTTTCTCTTGTTCTACTGACCACCTCCCTTGCCTAGAATGCACTTACTTCTCACTCTTGCCTCATGGTATCCTTATTTCCTTCAAGACTCAGTTCAAGAACCCATTTTCTTCAAGTCTTTCCTTTATACTAGTGCTCCCCCTCCCAAGCTATCTGGCATTTATTTTGTATTTACTCTGTATTTATTGTTGTTTATTCAGTCATGCTCAGCTCTACTGCGAATCCTACAACCCATGAGGTTTTCTTGGCAAAGACACTGAAATCATTTGCTATTTCCTTCCCCAGTGGATTAAGGCGAATGAAGTTAAATGACTTGTACAGCTAGAAAGTGTCTGAAATTAGATTTGAACTCAGGTCCTCCTGACTCCAGGCCTGGCACTCTATCCACCTTGCCTTCTAGCTGCTATAATAAATATTTTAGTGTTTATAGAAAATTTTTTCTTATCAATAGCCTCCTGAGGGTCTGAGACTTGTAGAAGAATCCCTGGGTCAAAGAGTTTATCTATTTTTGCCACTTTATTTATTGTGTACATGTCTGGTTATTTATATATGGTCTCTCCTGATAGAATGTAAGCTTTTTGAGGACAGGAACTGATCCATTTTTGTCTTTGTATATCCAGTGCTTGGTACCTAGGAGGAATATAATAAAGTGTTGTTGATTGATTAGTTCTATAGAATATTACTTGTGAAAATAAGTGAAAGTTTTTTCTGTTCAGACTATAAGCATTTATTAAGCACTTACCATGTACCACACAGTTGTGCTAAGAGCTAGGGATACAAAAAAGGCAAAATCCAGTTCTTGTCCAATGTAGGAAACAACCTGTAAGCAGCTGTGTATAAACAAGACTCACCTCTTGTGGAACATATCCATGAGAGTTTAATTTATGGTTCTCATAAAACTATGTATAGGTGGGGGAGAAGACTGAGCGGTTAGGAGTTGTTGACGTTCTCTTGGTTGGCTTTTTTGGCAACACAATAATCACACTCTAATAATACATTACAGAATTTTTGTAAGAATCAAAGTCAAGCTCATAGGCCTTGGCTTGAAGATTCTATTTTCTTCCTTTTTAAAAAATAATTGCGATATTTTCTTTATTCTGGAGCCATGGAGTCCAAGGGACTTTCCCTCTGCTTGTTCTCAGTCAACTTTCCAATGTCATTGATGGTGGCTCAGTCATCATGTCCACCAGGCCTTTAGGACACAAGGAGGTGGCTCATCTGCCTGGATGACATGAATTTAAGAGAAGCTAAAGGCTTTCTTACACTCTTCTGTCTCAGGTATGAATTTCCTTTGGATTGGTTGGTGGTTTGATTTCAGACCTAGACCCCAGGTCTAATAACTCCCAGTTCAGCAGCCTTTTCATCACACTGCATATTCTAGGAAGATTTTACCTACAGAGCTAAAGGAATAACTTACTATAAGGAATAACTTGTAACTAAAGATAGGATTATCTGGGAGATATTTTCTTATCTAGTTAGGATTCAGCTGCCAAGAAACTTTGCATAGTTTGTATAGTTAATACCTCTGCAAAGATAATATTCACTATCATTTCTTCATCTCTGCTTTTATCTCCCTCCCCTTCTTTCAATTTTTCCTTCCAAACTTCCCACATCTTTTTTTATCTCTCCCTTTCTCTATTCTCCCCTTTACTATCTCATCCTCTGCCTTATCATTTGAAGTCCCAAGAATTAGCAATCATGAATATTCATGATTCATGAATATAGTCCTTCTATATGTCTTTTTCAATCAATCATTTGGGCAGTTGTGAGCAGACGAGTGAGGGGCAGCTAGGTGGCCCAGTGAATAGAATATTGAGGAAGACACTATGTGAAGCTGAGAAAGTTACTTATGTATCTATTTGCCTCAGTTTCCTTAACTGTAAAATGAGCTGGAGAAGGAAAGGCAAACAACTCCAGTAGTTTTGTCCATAAAACCCCAACGGGGTTCAGATATTACCAAAACAGCTGAACAACAACAAGAAGACCAGTGATGAGAAACTTGAGATACTTAGGGAATTACTGTAGTTATCCAGTTGAGATCTTATAACCTAACTAGGGTGGTGATTGTGCAAATAGAAAAAAAGGGTATGTATATGACAGATGTTGTAAAGAAAGATTTGGCCATGTGGGGTGTGAGTCAAGAAGAACTCCAAGGTTTCATTACTTCCCAGCCCATCTGCAGGCTCTCTGAGGTCATGGACTATGTCTTCCATTTCTTTTGGCTCTGTGCCCAGATAAGGGAGACATATGATCGCCATTCAGGACAAATTAGTTGATTGTCAAAGAGACAGTTCATTCTTCTGAGCCTTCCCCAGAAATCTGCTCCTACAGTTTCAATATAGAAGAGAAGGGATTTGGGGGGAAGAAAGTTGAAAACTCAGTGAGTATTTACTGGAGTAGCGCATCTCAACAGATATTTATGAAATATTATTACACCATGCTAAATATCAGGAGTGCCAAAATAAAATTGAAAAAAAAAAAGCTGCAGTTGAAGATAGATTTTCAAGGGCTTATTAAAGATATAAGATACCTAAAGTTTTAGAAAATTATTTTAGCTAATATCCAGAGAAAGAACTATGAAGTCTGAATACAGATTGAAGCATACTATTTTCACTTTTTTTTTTAGCTTTTTTTTCTCATGGTTTTCCTCTTTTGTTCTGATTCTTCTTTCACAAAATAATTAATATGGAAATATGTTTAATATGATTGTACATGTATAATCTATATCAGATTGCTTGACATCTTGGGGAGGGGGGATGAGAAGGAGAACAAAATTATTCAAAATCTTATAATAAGTAAATGTTGAAAACTATCTTTCCCTGTAACTGGAAAAAATAAAATACTATTAAGTTGGGGAGAGAAGAAAATTATTTTAGCAGGTATATGAAGGTTGGATTGATGAGAAGATAGCCCATGGATAGGGACTGTAACAATAATAATAATAACAACAACAATAATAATAGTTTACATTTATTTAGCATTTACTTTGTGCCAGACACTGTGTTAAGTGCTTTATAATTATTACCTCATTTGATTCTTACAACAACCTTGGGAGATAGGGACTATTATGATCTCTATTTGATAGATGAAGAAATTGAGTCAAACAGAAGTCAAGTTATTTGTCCAGGATTACACAACTAGGAAGGGTCTGAGGTCATATTTGAACTCAGGTCTTCCTGACTCCATGCGCTGCTACAGTAGTTAGGAGACTATCATATTAGTCTGGTTGAGAAAATTCAGGAGAAGGCCTGAACTAGTCACTCCAATATTTATTAATGGAGGGTTGGGGTGGAATTCAGAGGTAGGAGGGATCTTTTTGGAAACTAACCAGTCTACCTTCAGTTTAGGGAAGAGGAAATTGAGAAAAATTAAGTATCTTAGCAAAGGTCACACCATTGGTTCCTCATATGCTCTCCTTTCTTCCCCCCATAGCTATATGTTGCTTCAATGGCGTCCCAAAGGTAGAAAAGCTGTTAATGTGATGATGTATTCCATGGAGAATGAGATGACTTATGGGCTCAGTAATGTTTTAGGTAATGCTGGCAGAAGTAGGTCATTGGATCACACCGGGCCTCATGCTGGGAACAACTAAAATCTGTCTCTGTCGATCTGAGAGTTGGCTGCAAACCAGAAGCCAGTAGATAGACTTCCACAGTTGGTAAAAGAAAGAGCAGCCCCCCCCAAAACCAACCCCAAAAGGGCAGCAATTTGACCCCCTTTCCTGGCGGTGTCAGTGTGGGGAGTCACAGAGCTGACCTTATCTCTTGGTCCCCAAATTGCCCTTGAGTAGAGATTGTCAGGACTGATCTAGATATGGGATGAAGAATGCCAAAAAGACCAACAAATATTTATTGTGTACCTACTATGTGTCCAATTCTATGGACCTATATGGGACACAAAGACATATGTCACATATTCTTTGCCCTCTGAGAGCTTATGTTCTTGGAGGGAGGGTAGGGAATAAGAGATAAACCTGAGAAAAGCTAAGTAAGACTAAACATTGTAATTGTACCTCAAGGTCACCACAGAAGAAATATCACAGGGCTTGTTGGATAGAGTGCTGGATCTAGAGTCAAAAAGACCTAGATTAGAATTCAACTTTAGACACTCACTCAGGGCAAATTATTTACTCTCCCTGAACTTTGGTTTCCTCATTTATAAAATATAGGGATTCCTAAATGCATGGCATCTGAGAGATTGTTACAGGAGTCCAAAGGAAGGAGAGATCATGATGGGCTAAGGGTTATTAAGAAAGGTTTCATGGAAGAGGTGGAAGGAAGGAAGGAGGGAAGGAAGGAAGGAAAAAAGGAAGGAAGGAAAAAAGGAAAGAAAGAAGGAAGGAAAGAAGGAAGGAAAGAAAGAAGGAAGGAAAGAAGGAAGGAAGGAAGGTTTTATTAAGTGTTTATGACTTATACTGGGTGGCTGGACTAGTTAACCTCTTTGTCTCAGTTTCCTCCTCTATGGATTGAGGATGTCTAACTGATCTTTAGAAGACTCCTCTTAAGTACCAACCCATCTCCTTCTCCCCATTAATGCTGCTTGGACCCTGATTTTTTCTCAGTTTTTTCATTAGATCTGCCATAATGGTTCTCTTTAGTCAATTTTTCCTTCACACAGATGTTAAAATAATTTCTAAGCTTTGGGTATTTTCCCTCTTCCAGACACCCTTAAGAACTAAATCTCTAAGGACAGGGGAGATACAATAAAAATAGTCCTACCTTCAGGACACTTACATTCTGCAAAGAGATGATATATTAGGGAGTGGTTGGAAGAAAGAGAGAGCTATTTTGGCTTGGAAAATTAAAGGAATCCATCTGTGGAGCTACAGTGAAGTAGATTGACAGAGCTTTTCCAGTAGTAATCATAGTATTGATTTAATATGGTTCTAGAACTGAAAAGGAGAGGCATTCTGGAAGGTACTGAGAGTACGCTCAGGGACAAGGAGGCTGACAAGAAGGTGACCAAAAATAAGGCAGATGAGAGTGTTCCAGGAACACCTTGAACTCTGCCTTGAGAGCAAATATTACCAGAAATCAACCTTAGGCAGAAGGCTATCCCCAAGTTCCCACTGCCCACCTCTATCCCACAGGGTCTACTTTGTCATTTCTGTAGATGAGCAGGTGCACAAGTGTGTATGTGACAAGGCAAGAGAGAACAGACTGGAAAATTGAATGAGTCTCCCTGCCGGCATCTCATCTTGCCGGCTTCACTTGGCAACTGGGCTATGGCAGCCCTCATTCTATTGCTTTCAGTGGTAAGATGACCCCTCTCACATACTGGACTTGACACATTTTTTCCTCTTGCCTCAGCTCTTGATTAACTCCTCTTAGTCACTGGTCAAACTTCCTAAACCTTGAGGTATCGGAACAAGGAGCTAAGTTTAGTGACTAAAAAATGTCCTTGTGAAATTCCTGGATTAGCTGTGGGAGCCAGGTATGTCCTCCAGATGAAATTTCCCTGAGTATTCCAACAGGCATCTGCTCAGAGGACCCTGAAGGTTGTCAGAAATTTCCTTGGAGCAAAACAAATAGGCTAAACAAATAAATAAATGTTACTGTCCCATCTCATTTCATCAAAAGATACATGGAGCAACAGTGCAAAGTCAAATCTATTATCTTTGAATGCTGGAGGATTTAGGGGGCTCAGAGAAGCCAAGACTGAGAGTGCATGCAATCACTGGCTACAGAATGAGAGGATCCAAAGGAACCTAAAGATCACTTGAGCTAAATGCTTTTGCCTTTCTTCCTTTTTTTCTTCCTTCCTTCCTTCCTTCCTTCCTTCCTTCCTTCCTTCCTTCCTTCCTTCCTTCCTTCCTTCTCTTTCTCTTCTTCTTCTCTTTCTTTCTTTCTTTCTTTCTTTCTTTCTTTCTTTCTTTCTTGTTTCTTTCTTCCTTGCTTACTTCCTTCTTCTTCCTTTCTTTCTTTCTTTCTTTCTTTCTTTCTTTCTTTCTTTCTTTCTTTCTTTCTTTCTTTCTTTCTTTCTTTCTTTCTTTCTTTCTTTCTTTCTTTCTTCCCTTCTTTCCTTTCTCTCTCCCTTTCCTTCCTTCTTTCCTTCCTTCCACCCTCCCTCTCTTCTTCTCTTCCTCCCTCTCTTCTTCCTTTCTCCCTCCCTCCCTTCCTCCCTCCTTCCCTTCTTTTTCTTTCTCTCTTCCTTCCTTCTTCCTTCCTTCCTTCCTTCCTTCCTTCCTTCCTTCCTTCCTTCCTTCCTTCTTTCTTCTTTCTTTCTTTCTTTCTTTCTTTCTTTCTTTCTTTCTTTCTTTCTTTCTTTCTTTCTTTCTTTCTTTCTTTCTTTCTTTCTTTCTTTCTTTCTTTCTTTCTCTTCCTTCCTTCCTTCCTCTCTTTTTTCCTCTTTCTTTTTTGAAAGTACATTATTTAAGACTTAATTACAAAATAAGAAAAGGAGAAAAGTTGCCATGTACAGCATACCATTAAAGAGAATTCAAAATATAAAGAAATAAGTTTCTACTTGAAAAAAGCCTATATAATAAATAGTACACATTATATCCAAAGCTGTCCATTTTTTCCTCTTAGATTTTCTTTTGTCCTCTACTGTGCACTTTTTATTTTATTTTACTTTTTTACTTCTTTCTTCCCCCACTCCCACCTCACTTCAAGAAGGTTGAAATTAAATGCAAATATCTATATCTATACATATATATCTACATACACACATACATATACATAGACATTTAGTCATAGACGTATATACTCATATACATTTATATGCATATATATATATGACAGAATTATGCTTCTTTATCTTCAATCTCTTGGAAGATGGATAACCTCTTCCTTTATAAGTCCAAGACTTTCCATATTTTTCTAAATCCACTAGCTCATCATTTCCTATACCACAGCAATATTTCAACTTTATGTTGTCTAGTTATTTTAAATAGTCTAAAACAATATTGATTAATATAGCTGATCTATAGTATAGTTTCCCTATTTTTCTCTTTTGATTAAATCTTTTTAACTGAAGTTTGTCTGAGGCCAAATGCTTTTTTGGTGCAGAAATTCCTCCTAAGGCCACTTAGCAGTTGTATTTCTAACCAGAACCATGATTCCATTGGCATAAGGAACTCCCAGTGAGCAAATTCCCCTCACCAATGCAGATAAGTATCTGTTCTGCAGTTTATAGATGTAGAGAGCTCCTCTGGGTATGGAATGGTTAAGAGATTTCCAGGGTGTCACAATCAGTAGGTATCAGAGGATGTGAACCCCGATTTTGCGGACTCCAAAGTTAGGGCTTTCTTCATTGTGCTATGTGGCAAAACTCTGCTCTGCTTATTGAAGAAAATTCTTTTCCGTTGAACCCAAATTGGATAACCCTATTTGACTCGGTTCACTTGTCTGGAACCACACACAATTTCCCCCCTTTTTCCATCGGATAGCCCTTGAAATCCTTGAAGACAATTATTATGCCCTTCTCATTCTTTTAGAGTTCAATCTTGCTGTTGTTCAGTCATGTCTGACTCTTCTTCACCCCGTTTGGGATTTTTCTTGGTAGAGTCACTGGAGTTTACCATTTCCTTCTCCATTTTTACAGATGAGGAAACTGAGGCAGATAGCAATTAAGTGACTTACCCAGAATCACATAGCTGTTAAATGCTTGAGATGTTGCCCCCTAATAGTCCAATACCATTTACTTATTCTCCTGTTGAATGGACTTTTGATGACCTCAAAACAGCATCAAACCTAGAAATGAAAGGGAAAGGCCTCCAAGCATCCAAAACAGCTGTCAAAAGGTCTTCTGATTTTGCAGGAGAGATCTCCCTTATTCTTTGTTTCCATTTTTAAGAAGCTTGGTTGTCTGATTTCATGTCCCACAAAAAACAGTTGGTATTTATGTAGCAGCCCAATAGTTTGTAAAGTTCTTTATGTATAGTACCTTGTGTGATATGTTAGACAAAATAGATACATAGATTTATCAACCAATTACTAAGTAACAGACACTGTGTTAAATCCTGAGATATAAAGAAAAGCAAACAGGTTTGTTCTTGTCCTCAAAGAGATTACATTCTAATGGAGGAAGACATAAAAGAAGGGGGAAAGGGAAGTGGAAAGGCCAGGTTTATTGAGAAAAAGAAGAGGAGGAAAAGGAAGAGGAAGAGAAGGAGGAATGGAAGAAGAAAAAAGGAAGAGGAGGAAGAGGAAGAACAGAAGAAATAGAGAAAGAGAAAGAAGAGAAGGAAGAGAAAACTGAGAGAAAGTCCATGGAATGAGTAGGGGTGTGAAAGAGGTGAAGCATAATTAGAACCCTTTCAGAAACAGTGATTCTGGTAAATGAGTCATCAATCAAGATTAAAGGTCTTCAGGGCAAAGACTTCTCTAGGTGAGAAGGGAGGAAACGAGCTATTACAGGTACTGAAAAGGGCAAAAAGTGCCTTTTGGTAGTCTGATCTCAAGGGAAGAGATCAAAATTAAATATATACACATACATACATAGAGCAGAGAGAGATCATACAGAATGGGGAAAACACTCCCTGGTATTTTCCGAGAATGTTAATAGAACCCACTAATCTTTATAATTGATAGTCACTTTGAAAATCCTAAATCATTTTTAAAAAGTTATATTATGATCAGATAATTCAGTGTCACAAAAAAAGCATTGGACCTGTGGCCAGTGTTTGAATACCAGTTCTGCTATTTACCAGTTGTGTGACTTTGGGAACCTCAGTTTCCTTCTTTGTCAATGAAGAATTTGGATGAATTGTGCTCACCAGCATTAAGTGCTATGATCCTATACTCTGTTTACTAACGGCAGGGACAGGATATAATGCATCTTTTTAAAAAAATTTAATAGCTTTTTATTTACAAGTTATATGCATGGGTAATTCTACAGCATTGACAATTGCCAAACCTTTTGTTCCAATTTTTCCCCTCTTCTCTCCACCCCCTCCCCCAGATGGCAGGTTGACCAATACATGTTAAATTATAAATTAAATACAGTTTAAGTATACATGTCCAAACTGTTATTTTGCTGTACAAAAAGAATCGGACTTTGAAATATTGTACAATTAGCCTGTGAAGGAAATAAAAAATGCAGGCGGATAAAAATATAGGGATTGGGAATTCTATGAAGTGGTTCTTAGTCATCTCCCAGAGTTCTTTCCCTGGGTGTAGCTGGTTCAGTTCATTACTGCTCTATTGGAGCTGATTTGATTCATCTCATTGTTGAAGAGGGCCATGTCCATCAGAATTGATCATCATATAGTATTATTGTTGAAATATATCATGGATACGATGCATCTTTAAAACAACTTTCCTCTAGAAATAAAATGGTGTTAGGGTGCTTGGAATCATAGATACTTAGAGTCATCTGAGGGATGACTGAGCTCAATTTAAGCCCCCTCCTAAACCGACTGTATTTTCAATTTAATTACCTGGAAAACTCACTCACTCCAAAGAACATCTTGTTCCCTCCTCACCCCCCTTGGCAGGAATGAGTAGCCATTGTGTTCTGCTTTCAAAGTAATTCTGTCTTCTCCAGTACTCACCAGGTGGATTACCTGGGTTATATTTAAGCAGATGTTAATTTGAGGATTTCCAAGGCTTCCATACAGGTACCATTGTATCTCTTTCTACTCCCCCCCTCCCTTGAATGTACCCCAGACCTCCCAGTTCTGAGCTGTCTGAAAATTTAATTAAAATGTTGCTTCCCCTCCTACACCTCCTTCCAGTTCACTGATGAATGCAGTGCTTTGGGATTAGAAGGATTAGAGGAATGAATGACTTTCACTGTGAACCAGGGATTCTCAACAAATGATCTGAGGCCTCATTGGGGGAAAAGGTGATGGAATCTAGGAGGCATGGATGGGCTGGGAAGGGAGGCTTGGTCTCAGGTGACTGACTTCCTTGCAGCTGAGGTTGGCTTATGTGGCTCCAGGTTGGGCCCAGGCTGCTAAAACTGCTAGTAGAGAGCAGGGTTAGGGAAACCCACCCAAGATGTAATACAAGAAAGGATTAGCATCTTGCTGTGTTGCCATCTCCCCAGGACAGCTGAGAACCTAAACTGGATCCCTGAGAAGGAAGTAGGGCATTTTGATTGGCAGGAGGCAAAGGATGGGGCAAACCTAATCCAGGATTATGGAGGGCAAAAGGCCGCTGGCTGTTTACAATCCGATGGTCTTCAAAGTGGTCTGAAGAGAGAAGGGGCATGGGATCAGGGATGGGGATATGCTCCAGATTCAGGCCATGGTGTTTTAATTTTTAGGGTGCTGGGCTGCAGCCGCTACCAGGGATAGTCTTCGATTGTCCTTTTCCCCATTTACAAAATGAGGCAGTTTGGGAAAATATCACCCAGGGTTCTGATGCAAGGCTTCTAATGGTCCAACAGGTAAAGTAGTAGTACCAATGGGGCCTTCCCTTTCCTAGATGTTCTTTTGTACTTCCTCCCACATGCTAAATACCTAGGCCAGTCACACTTTCCCCATCCATTCTTTTTAAGAGGAAAGGATAAACTAGTCAAGGATAGATGAAGTATTAGAAAGAAAAATGGACTCCCAACTCCCAACTTCATCTAAAAAGAGTCCAGAAATGTTTAGCCCAAAGGAATGAAAGAATAAATCTTTCATGGCTGAATTTCAGACACTATTATGTCTAATGATATAATATATGACATATCTAAATGACATATATTTTAATCCCACTATATTTTATTCTATCACATTTTTATGTCTAGAAAGAACTTATAGTTCAACTTTTTTACTCAACATAAAAGGAAAGAGGCTCAAATATTAAATGCTTAAGCTTATATGGTCAGTTATTGACAAAGCCAGTAATTCAAAACATATGAAAACATATTTTGTCTTTTTTAAAAAATATCCCTTCACCTACACTCTTTGGATTTTACACTACCATTATCATTGCAGAGTACCTTTCTCCTTTCCCCTTTCAACTTCTTTTCCTTCTTCTCCTTTCAGATTTAAGCTCTTTAAATTCAGGAACTAGCTTTTCTTTGAGAAAGATATTTCAGGGGAGAGAGACTCTTTCTCATGGTTCTGCCATCATACAATGTAGGTTGCTTCCAATTCATATGTGTGTAGTATATGTATGTATGTATATGTGTGTATGTATATGATAGGTATACATGTATCCCTCATCAAGTAATGTGGGTTGCTTCTGACTCATATGTGTCTATGTATATCATGATATACACACACACATATATGTTATCTTATAATGTTGCGGCCATCTTTTAAGAGCTCAGAGCATATGAGCCCTTTGATCTCAGAGGCGAGATGAATGAGGTGGGAGACTCATAGAGTATGAAAAGAGCTCCAGTTTATTATGCTGTACAGCCTTGTTGATATACATTTTTGCAAACGTGATCAGCTTGTGAACAGTAGGCAACCCCCACTCAGGATAGAGAGAGTGAAGCAGCTTGTGGGCATTGTGTATGCATGGTATCTGCCAATGGGAGAAGAGCCAATCCATCAATTTAGCAACCAGCTCACAGGCGAGAGGTCCTGTTCTAGCATCCCTGCTTACGTGGCCCTCGGTTTACACCCTTTCCCACTATCACAAATCACTGCTCCTTGCTCAACTAGGGCGTTTCTCATCGTGCACCAAAGGTCGAGGTGGCCTCGTACTCCCTCTCAGCAGGGCCCCATAACTCAGCAAAGTAATATAGGCTGCTTCCAAATTTTGGATGATAGGAAACCGTGTGATTGAGAAAAGAATGAGAAAGAAGAATATTTTCTATGAGATAGCATTTGTCCTATTGAATTGGAGCTTGAAGGAGGCCAGTTACTTCAGAACTGATGTGTCTAGATGTGGAAGATGAAAGAAAAAGGAGCTATGGGATGCTCTGTTATTTAAAGGGGTGCCACAGATAATTAAAGCCATCAGACATCATGAATCCTATACATATGTTGTGTATATATGTGTGTGTGTGTATTTGTGTGTATCCATATATACATCTATGTGTTATATATGTATATATATATATATATGTATGCATCACATATATGAGTTGGAAGCAACCTTCATTGTATAATGACAGAACCAATGGTTCTGGTTGATCCTCCCTCCCTCTCTCTTTTCAGCTTTCTTTTGTGTATTGCCTTTCCCCATCCGATTATAAGCTCTGTGAGGCAGGGATTGTCTTTTTAAAAATTTGTTTCCAGCACATAACATAGTACCTAGCATGCAGTAGGCGCGTAACAAACGTTTATTGAATTAAATAAAATTGGAAAGAGGTTTGGATCTGGAATCAGAGATTCATATTAAAATTTATCACACATAATGGTCATCCAAATTCCATTACTTGCCATATAAAACACTATCACGGAGGCAGTCTGGTCTAGAGGGGGGCTTCTTTAATTTTTTTACACTTGGGACTCCTTTTCGCCCAGAAAATTTTTTACATGATCCTGGCTATCAAGATGTACAAATCAAACATTTACTGATAATAAATCATAATTTCACAACCCCACAGTCAGTTACAAGACCCCATTTGGGGTCACAAACTACAGTTTAAGAAGCTGGGGTCTAGATGAGAGAACATTTTGGAACATTTTGTGTTGTGTATATGGATATATATTTATAGCACATGTATGCATATAATCATACACACATATATATATATACATATTTGTATATAAAATAAATATGTGATTATCTATGAGAGAGTGGGAGATGGTACTGACACCTAGAGAAATCAAAAAAGACTTCTTGAAGGAGGTGGACTTTGAGCTGAGACTTGAAGAAATCTGGGCATACCAAAGGATTGGGGAGAGGGAGGACTCCAGCAACAGAGAATGGCCTATGCAAAGGTGGGAGAGACAATGTTGTTTGCCTGTGATGTAGAGAATGAGGGAGAGCAAGGAGAAATTAGCTTGGAAATATAGGATGAAGCCACACAGTGGAATTTCAAATGCCACAAAGAAGAATTCATATTTTATCCTAGAGGTAATAGGGAGCCACTGACATTTCCTGAGCAGAGAGAGACATGGTTAGATTTAGACTTTGGCAGTTGGATAGAGGATGGATTAGAAAGGGGTGAGATTAGACATAAGACTCATTGGGAGGCTGTTACAGGAAGGCAGGTAAGAGGATGATGAAGTGGCTTTGGCTTGAGGGGAGTGAAAGGGACAGTTATAGGGATCCTGAGAAAGAAAACTTGCCAATACTCAGAACTGGATGGGAAGGCACTTGGGGGTAAGAGGGAAGAGTCACAAAATTGTGAGACTGGCTAATTGGAAGGATGGTGATGTTCTCAACAGAAATTCTGACTTGGATGTGTTGGATTTAGATGCCTATGGGTCCAGCAGCATTTGGAGACGAAGGATGAGAAATCAGGATAGAGATGAGGCTTCTGTAGATCTAGAAGTCATATACACAGAGATGGTCCCTGGAAACATGGGGAACACCAAGAAAAGTTATGGCATAGAAGATGGGATTTGGGACTTGGAGCTAGTAAGATTGAAATTCAAATCCTGAACAAGAAACAAGAGTCAGACGGATGAGAAAAAACTGCACTGAGCAGTGTCATGAAAACGCAGGGCCAGCAAAAGTATTCCTAAGGGGAGTGTCAAATGTTTGTAGTAAGAAGGGAAGGCTGAAGTGGCTTTGGAATCCACTGCTTGATCCTTTCTAGAAGTCGATGCCCTCTAGAGCTGGATGGCTGATGGGCATTCTCTGTAGGCACCCTTGAGCTCCTGCCCTTTCCTTGGGTGGGGTGGGCTCAGGGTAAAAGGAAGGGCTGACTCAATTCTTCAACCTGGTGCAGTGTCGATATGTTATTCTGGCACACAGACAGTCTGAATTGATCCATGTGGTCCAGCCTCGTCATTCTACAGATAGGATGACTAAAACTCAACCTGCTAATATAGCTTAAAGTCACACAGCCAATAGGTATTAGATTCAAAACCCACAGCCTTGTCTTTTGACATTTTTAATGCTTTTTCCACTATGCCTTCTTCAAATGGCACTGTCTCTCAAGGCAAATGCCAGAGGGCTGTGCCAGCTCTGGTGTTCCGGGCGTCGTTACCATTCCCTCCCCCACCACATTCTCCATCTCCGCCCCATCTCCTGCAACCTCTAAGTTCTCTTTTCTTCAGTCCTGTTACTGGAACTCAAGTCTCCTCCTTGGGACAAAGGCCCTTTGTTACATAATCAGTCTCTGCTCTTCTCATCCTTCCAGCAGGCTAATGGGTAAAAATCAGGGGAAGGAGGAGTGGAAGGAAGGGGACATAGTGTCAGACCGGGGGTGGGAGGGGAATGAGGTACTTCCAAGGATCCAACAAGCCAGGACCAGGTTGTGTTCCCTCCAGTGATCTTCTGGAGGAACCCAGAACAACTCCCCGGAAAAGGAAGCCCTGCCAACCCTCACACCACCCCCAGCCTGCCTCCCCCATTTTCCTTTGAAAGTTGTTGACCTTCTTCTGTGCCAAGGGTGGAAGTGCCAAGTAAGCATTTTCAGCAACCAGTAAAGTGGAAAAAATTGTTTTAATTAGTTTAATGGGTGTATATTTTTGGTGTAATCGGATTACATCAAAATATTGCAGTCTCTCGGACTGCTTTCCTTCCCAGCAGTAGTTTCAATTCTGTCTGCCTGCCCATCAATGTTCATCTGATCCGGAGCACAAAGGAGGGAAGCTTGTTTCTTGGACCAGCTTTGGTGTCTCTCATTTTGTACAGGGGCCCTGGGATGGGGAACATTTCTATCTCAAGAACTTGGGAGCCCTTTCCTGAATCCGTCTGGTGAATTCTGTCCGGCTCCCTTGCATCTCTGCTCATATCATTCTCCCATGCCTGGAATACGTGGCCGTGTCATTTCTTCATATCTGAATCTTTTAGTCATCCTTCAAATTCTTCCTTCTGGGCAAAAATCATAGAACTTGAGGGACAGAAGGTCTACAGAAATCTTTTCAAAGAAGTTGTTTTTAGATTCACCATTTCCTTCTTCAGCTCATTTTATAGAAGAGGCAAACAGGGTGAAGTGATTTGCCCAGTCACACAGCTAGTAAGTGTCTGAGACTAGATCTGAACTCCTGAAGATGAGTCCTCCTGACACCAGGCCTGATGTGCTCCAAAGAAATCTAGGGTGTCCCCATTTATTTCGCAAGAAAAAAAGAAAATCAAGAGAAACTATACCATTTGCCCAAGATGGTGAGCTATATTAGAATAATCATCATCATAATAGCTAACATTTATATTTCTTTGAAAGAGTTATTCAATTTCTTGATCTTCAATGACTGAGCACCTCCCCTGGAGTAGAGCAGAGCTCTAAAGGAATTTGTCAAGGACAAACCTTAAATTTGGGATTGCAGATTAATCACCACTCAGCCTTCTTTTGTTTTCTGAGCTTGACAAAAATAACTAAATGGTAGTCAAGAGATCTCCCTTCCCTCTCCTGAGCAGCCATCTACCTGACCACACTGAGGTGATACAAAGAGACCTCTCCTGATCCTGGTTCTTGGTCTCTTGGCCACAAGGGCATCTTCAGTGATAGAACAAGGGAACCCCAGCCGGACCCCTGGGCTCTTCCCATGTTAACACTTAGCCTACAGGAATCCTCATGAAATCTGTGTCTTTGTTGAACTATTGGCCTGGAGACTGAGTGCCCTGCTTCCTGAACTGTGCTAACACCTAGCTCTGAAAGCAGTGGCCATTCGTTCAGCATTTAGGCTACGTTATCTGGCATATTTCTTATCTTTTTGCCTTTTGGCAGTTTTCTGGACGTAAGGAGGAAGCAGTGCTGCTTAGACAGCATTGGTTTCCCTTGCGGGGGGGCAAATCCCAGCCTCCTTGGGTAGAATTCTTCTTTCAGGGGCTAGCTTTCCAACTCTGAGATGTTGCTGTTTACCCTTCCCTTCTCCCTTCCTTATGGAAGCCCCTAGTCCCGGGAGGAAGCAGATTTCCTGACTGAGAAGTCATTGAACTTCAAGGAGGTAGGAAGGCCCGTCTAGCTGAAGCAGACCCTCCATAAATGCCGAGCGCTTTGGAATTGGTGCTGAGCACACGTTGCCGCAGTATCATAGTGGGGATCAGATCGTCCAGTCCAATCCAATGATTTTATTTTAAGATTAAGAAACTGAGACCAAGGGTCTTAAGTGACTCGCAGAACAAAGATCCCATAGGCCATGAGTCTCAGAGATGGAGTTTGAATCCACATCTCCTAACTCCGAACTCTTTCCAACATAAAATAATGCTTTTGTAGGTTCCCCTGGTTAAATGTGAAGAACAAGACTGAAGCAGTGCCCTCTGGTTTATTATAGGATGTAGAACTGAAGAGATCATGTAGTCTGTGTATTTGGGAAGCTCCTTATCTATCTCTGCCCCTGAATCATGAGTGTTGCCTAACATGTTTTCTGAGTCTCTTTTCATTTTTTTAATTTATTTTTTGTTATTTTTCAAAACATATACATAGATAATTCTTCAACATTAACCCTGGCAAAACCTCATGTTCCGATTTTTCCCCACCTTTCCCTACCTCCTTTTCTAGATGGCAAGTAGTCTAATATAGGTTAAACATGGTAGAAATATATGTTAAATCCAATATATGTATACATATTTATACAATTATCTTGCTGTATGAGAAAAATCAAATCAAACCAGAAAAAATGAGAAAGAAAATTAAATGCAAGCAAAGAACAACAAAAAAAAGTAAAAATGCTATGTTGTGATCCACACTCAATTCCCACAGTCCTTTCTGGGTAGATGGCTCTCCTCATCACAAGACTATTGGAACTGGTCTGAGGCTCTTTTCTATTCTCTCTCTCCTTTGTGCTTGTTTTTTTTTTTTTGGCAGATTCAATCATCATCTCTATAAAAGAAGAGGGATAGAAATAGGGTCTGAACCTGAGATTACACTGGTGTTGGGAACTCTTGGTGAGGAAACTCCCTCTACCAATGAAGTCAATCAATCAGCAAGCATTTATTAAGTGAGTGCCATACTATGTTAAGTACCAGAGAGGCAAATGACAGTCCTTGTCCTCAAGAAGCTTACATTCTAATGGGGGAGACAATTTTCAAATAATATAAACAACATGCAAACAGTAACAAGGTAAAGTGTTTACCTTTACAAAGATGGCCAACAACTTTCTAAGTCCCACCCAGCTGAATGTAGACTTCTGGGTGCTCTATTGACATTCTGAATGTGTCCAAAATAGAAGTCATTCTCTCCCTACCACCCTACCCATCAATGCTGGCCCCTCCACCAAGCTTCCCTCTCTCTGTTGAGACCACCTTCATTTTCCCAATTACCCAGGCTCACAATTTCTTTCTTTGCCCTGTGATATCCAATCGCTTGCACTTGTTATTGATTCTACTTTCCAGGACTCTCTCTCACACCCTTCTCTTTCCTCAGCAAGGAACATGTCACTGTCTAGACTCTCCTCCCCGCTTATTGGACTGTTGAAAAAAAAACCTTCTAAATCATCTCTGGATTCTAATCAATGACTCAAAATGTCTTCCCAAAATCCAGGTCTGACAAACTCAGCGACTCTTTGCTGCCTTTAGCCAGTGGTCTGGCATTTAAGGCCAACCATGTCTGGTTCCAATCTACCTTTCCAATAATATTTGACATTGTTCTTCACACCCATTTAATTTTGGATAAACTTATGCAATTTTTGCTTGTCTCCAGAGAACAAGTTATCTCCTACCTTTGTACATTCATCCATGACTGAGACATATGTCTCCTTTTTATATTTCTTCAAGATTCAGGTGCCATCTCTTCCATGAAACCTGCCTTGATTTTCTCCCACATCTCAGTTTTTGGTCTTCTTCCCCTTCTTAAACCAGCTTATATTTTTTTATTCATATATATATATATCTATATATATAGATATAGATCTATATGGATATAGATCTATATCTACATCTATCTGTCTATCTATCTATCTATATATCTATATATATAGTTTTCTCCAGGAGAATGTTAGCTTTTTGAAGGAAGGAACTGTTTCCTCTTTTTAAAAATTTCAACACCCAGCACAATACCTTCTATAGTCAATTCCATAAAACAAACACGTTGCATCTAGATGCTATGCTATGTTTTAATGGGAATACAAAAATAAAGGTAATAGTCTGTTCTCAAAGACTTGTAGACTACAAAATATTCATGGATTTAAACTTGGGAGGAACTTTAGAGGTTATTCAGTTCAACCCTTTTGTTTTTACAGATGGAGAAACTAAGACCCACAATACAGAAGAGATTTGCCCATTGTCTCATAAATGGTAAGTGACAGAGTCTAAAATCGATCACAGGCCATTTGGCCACCAATTTCAGTCCTTTCTGTTCTTCACAGACAAGGATGTACAAATGAATGAAAACTATTTCTGACTCATTTTCTCTGAGCCCCTCCAATCTCCTGCTGTCTAGGCAGGAACATCTGCTCTATAGGGTTTCCTCTGCTTCTCTGTCCCCCTCCACAGCAAAAGGCCACCCCTGGCTCTCAGTCTGATCCCTGACAGCCTGATTGGCTTTGAGATGTCGACATGGGCAAGCCCAGTGTTGTTAGTGAATGAGGAAATGACTCAAATCCCAAGAAAGATCAATCTTAGGTAAGAAGTTTGTGATTTTTTCAGCCCTTTCATATTTAAGATATATGACTTAGAAATGAAATCTGGAAGGACTGAAAGATTCAAAATGAGAGGCCATCAGAATGATATAAAGTCAGTGTCCAGCAACCTCTTTGCATAAAGAAATCTTTTTAGCAGCCTATTGCATATGGGAACCATCAACCATAGGTCAGTCCCAGCCTCTGATTCTTTTTTTGTTTTTAAAGAAGAGGATTCTTGTAGATTTTTCTTTTCCAAAAACAAGAGTTGGAGGGGGGTGGGAAGAAGAAGGAGGGAACAAACTTATGGGTCTAAACAAGAAATAATTTAGCCACAGCCCCCTGGGGTTTCCCAATCTGTGATTTCTGCAATCCTGGGCTGCCTACAGCATGCACATTCCGCCTCCCTCCCTGAGTTATGCAACATGTTTTCCTTGGCCTTGTGCTACGTGTATGTGTGTATAACTCATAAAAGATGGTAAAAAAATCATAGGATTATAGAATCATAGACTATCATTGATTGAAGGAAATCCTAGGACATATAATATTTGAACTATGTCTCCCAAGCACCTAGCATGGTACAATGCACCTAGTAAGGACCTAATTCATTTATAGAATCTACCAAGCTGAATAAGCTTTCCTGATTAGTGGTCATCTAACTTTTGCCAGAACTCCTTTAAAAGGGAATCTACTAAGGCTTGGAGAATTCCAATGCTTGGGAAATTTTTGTTGACATCAAGGATACATTTTCTCTTTGTACCAACCAGAATGAATGAAATCTCTTTTCTTCCTGATAACTCTTTACACCAATGAAGGTATGTACTTGAAGGCTCTTTTCCATGTTAAAAAGTCTCAAGTGATTTCAACTAATCCTAGTCTGGAATGGAGGAGAAACGTTACCAGTTTGTTCCCCATTTTTCTGACCCTTCTCTAGCTTGTTAACTCCCTTCTGAAAATATGGCACCCAGAGCAAAATATGGTACTCTAGATATGGTATGACCAGGACTGATAATAGAGGGTAGTATCACTTTCCTGTACACTACACTTTAAGCTTCATTGCTTGAGATTGCATGAATGGAGACAAGCCACCAACCAGACCTTAACTCCATATTGCTAACTAATAGTGAAATATTGCCCTAGGGCTGACCAACCCCTGCCCCTAGGACCTATCAGTACAGAGACCCTGACTCTCTAACAACTCAGCAGCAGGGCCCCACCCCTGGAGCAGTCCAGCAACAAGCTTTCTCCTCCAGGGACAGCCACTGGAAAGATTCTGTTACCATAGCAACCCAGCAGCAAGATCCAACATCTGGAGCAGGTCAGTATTCCATTCCCAGGGGACACCAAGATGGAGTACAAGCCAGAAGAATAAACAAGCAGATAAGCCCTGAAGACCAGTGAAAACCAGCAACAAGACCAGAGCCACAAAACATAAAGACTGAGACAGTGTAGAACTAGGATCCAACTCTCACATAAAAAATATCAGGTTACAAAAAAGGGAAAAAAAAACAGCAAAAAATCAAAACAAACAAAAAAAAGAGCTTGATTATAGAAAGTTACTATGGTGATAGGGAGGATGAAAGCACAAACCTGGAAGAAGTCGAGTGTCAAAAAGACTACATGTAAAGCCTCAAAGAAAAGTGCAACTTGGTCTCAGGCCCAAAAATATTCCAAAAAGAATAACAAAAGTAGTTTTAAAAGGATTTTTAAAAGCAAATTAAAGAAGTAGAAGAAAAACTGGGAAAAGAAATGAGAGTAGTAAAAGAGAATCATGAAAAAGAATCAATGGCATGGGAACAGATACACACAAATTTACTGAGGAAATAACTCCCTGAAAAATAGTATTAGCCAAATGGAAAAAGAAGTACAAAATCCCACTGAAGAAAATAATTCCTTTAAAAACTTGAATGAATTAAATGGAAACTAATGATTCTATATGACATCAAGTTACAATAAAACAAAATCAAAAACATGAGGGGATTGGTAAGTGAAAGGGAGGGAGGGGAAAAGAGAAGAAAATGTGAAATTTCTTACTGGAAAAACAACTGACCCAGAAAATAGATTCAGGATGGATAATATAAAAATTATTAGACTATCCAAAAACCATGGCAAAAAAAAAGAAAAGCCTGGACAATATCATTTAAGAAATTATCAAAGAAAACTTCCCTGAAACATTAGAACAAAATAGGCAAAATAGAAATTGAAAGAATTCCCCCATCATCACCTGAAAAAGATCTCAAAATAAAATTTCCCAGGATCATCATAACCAAATTCCAGAGCTCACAGATTAAGAAGAAAATGTTGCAAGGTGCAAAAAACCCAAACAGTTAAAATATTGTGGAGGTATAGTAAGGATTATACAGGATTGGTAGCTTCCACATTAAAGAATCAGAGGCCTTGGAATATGATATACTGGAAAGCAAAAGAGTTAGAATTACAGACAAGAATTACCTGCCCAACAAATTGAATATAATCTTTGCAAGGGGGAAGAGGAATAGGCATTTAACAAAATTGAGGACTTTTCAAGCATTTCTAATTAAAAGACCAGAGCTAAATAAAAAAAAAAAAATTACCTCCAAATACAAGACTTAAGGGACACACGCAAAAAAAAAAAAAAAAAAAAAAAAGATAAAAAAGAAACAGGAAAGAAAAAAATAGGAAAAATTCAATAAAGCTAAGCTGTTTATATTTCTGTATGGCAAGATAATATTTATAATTCTTAACTTTATTACTATAAGAACAAGGAGTATATGTAGGCAGAGGGTGTGGATAAAAGGTGACTTTGATGGGATGATACTATCCAAAACAAAATAAAAGGGTGTGAAAGAAATTTTACAGGAAGAAGAAGGAGGGGGGAGATTGAATGGTGGTAAATTATCCTACATAAAAGAGGAATGAAAGAGCTATTATAAGGGAAGGAAAAATGAGGGTGTGGTGGGCAAAGCTTAAACCTTACTCTCATCAAAATCAGCTCAAAGAGGGTTTAACATATACATTCAGTTGGATATGGAAATGTATCTTACCTTATAAAGAAGCAATAAAAGGAATTGGGATACTCAAAAGGGGAAGGAAGGACTGATAAAAAGGGGGGTGTAAAGGGAAAGTCAGCAATCAGAAATAAAATCTTATGAAGGAGAAAAGAGTGAATGGGAGAGAAACAAGTGAAAAATAGCATGTAGAGAAATGTTGTCATAACTGTAAATATGAATGAGACGAACTCACCCTTAAAACAGAAGCAGAGAGCAGAATGGATTAAAATTCAGAATTCAAGAAGCACATTTGAAGCAGAGAGATATTCACAGGGCAAAGGTAAGGAACTGGAAAAGAATCTATTATGTTTCATCTGAAGCAAAGAAAGTAGGGGCAGCAATCATGATCTTAGACAAAGCAAAAGCAAAAATAGATCTAATTAAAAGACATAAGAAAAAAAAAGAACTATATTTTACTGAAAGGTACCATAGATTATAGGGCTTCATAAAATATTTTTCACTTGTGATCCATTTTCACTCAAGAAATTTCATGTAAACCCATCTTGAATTTGAGCTGAGGTATTTCTGACTGTGTTCATGCATGCACAGGACAAAGTATGTGTGTTCAGAACAAAAATTGCAGTGAAATTGTGTGGTGTAACATGGGCAAGCACTGTCAGAAACACCTGGTGGATTCATTACACATTTGATTTTGAAATGGTTTTTGGTTATTATGTTTGGAAACCTTTTACTGTTGACAATTTTTTTTTTTGTGATGCCCACATTCAGTTACGTGACACCCAATTTAAGAAATTTTGCCATAGGTAATGAAGTCTTATCATTACTAAATATATATATATATATATATATATATATATATATATATATATATATATACCAAATGATTTAGCATCTAGATCTATTGAAGAAGTTGAATGAGTTAATAGGAGGAGATAGATAATAAAACTATACCAATGAAGAATCTAACTTTCCCCTCTCAGAACTGTATAAATTGAACCAAAAAATAAACAAGATAAAGAAGTGAATAAAATTCTGGAAAAGTTAGATATGATAGATCTCTTGAAAAAACTGAATGGGAATAGAAAGGAATATTCTTTTCCTCAGCAGTGTATGACACTTACAAAAGATTGACCATGAATTAAGATAAAAACCTCACAACTCAATGCAGAAAAGCAGAAATGGTAAACACATGCTTTTCAGATGATTAAAAATGAGATTTGGTAATGAACAATTGAAAGAGCAATTAAAAACTAATTGGAAATTAAATAATCTAATCCTAAAAACCAAGTGGGTCAAAGAATAAATCAAAGGAACATTTATTAATTTCATTAAAGAAAATTACAAAAAATGAGATAGATGCAATCAAATGTATATTTGACTTAGAGGAAAATATATATCTCTAATTTCTTACCTCAGTAAAATAGAAACAAAAAGCAGATTAATGAAGTGGGTGTGTACCCACCAAGAACAAATTAAAAATTCTTACCAAATTGGAGATCCTAAAAATCAAGAGGTTAATAAAATTGAAAGTAAGAAAACCATTGAACTAGTAAATAAAATTAGAAAGTGATTTTATGAAAGAAAAAAAAAAACAGAAAAAGACAAACCGTTTGTTAATTTGATTTAAAAAAGGAAAGAAGAAAACCACATTGCTAGTATCAAAAATAAAAGGGATAAAGTCATCACCAATGAAGAAGAAATCAACACAATTTGTTAGGAACTATTTTGCTCAATAACATACTGGTAAATTTGACAATCCAAATGAAATGAATTAATATTTACAAATAATACAAATTACCTAGATTATCAGAAGAAGAAATAAAATATTTAAGGAACCCAGTCTTAGAAAAAGAAATCGAACATGCTGTCAATGAATGACCTAAGAAAAAGCTCCAGAACCAGATGAATTCACAAGTAAATTCTACTCAAAATTCAAGAAAATCATGAATTCCAACACTATCTATATAAACTACTTGGAGAAGTAGGCAAAGAATAAGTCTTACCAAATTCCTTTTATGACACAAATATGGTGCTGATATCCAAATCAGAAAGAGACAAAACAGAGAAAAAAAAATCAATGTTCTTAGTGAATATTGCCGCAAATTTTAAAAATAAAATCTTAGCCAAGAGATTACCTCAACAGATCACAAGGACTATACACTATGACCAACTAGGAGTCATACCAGAAATGCAGGGCTGGTTCAATATTCGGAAAACTATCAGCATAATTGCCCACATCAATGACAAAAACAACAGAAATAATATGACTATCTCAATAGATGCAGAAAAAGCCTTTGACATTTTTTGTGGCAAGTATCTCTGATAAAGGCTTTGTTTCTCAAATATATAGGAAACTGAAACAAATTTATAAAAAATACAAGTCATTTCCCAATTGATAAATGGTCCAAAAATATGAATAAGCAGTTTTCAGATGAAGAAATCCAAACTATAAGCATATAAAAAAAATCTTCCAAATCACTATTGATCAGAGAAATGGAATTTAAAACAGCTCTGAGACACCATTTCAGATGTGAGAAAATTTGGAAACTAATGCCCTCTTGGGTAGAGTTGTGAACTAATCTAACCATTTGGAGAGCAATGGAACTATAGGTCAAAGGGTTATAAAACTGCACATTTCCTTTGATCCAGCAATACTACTTTTAGGTCTATATCAAAAACAGCACTCTGCCCACCCCCCCCCCCCAAAAAAAAAAAAAAGAAAAAAGAAAAAAAGAGTTATTTGTACAAAACGATTTACAGCAGCTCTTTTTGTGGTAACTAAGAACTGGAAATCCAAGGGATGCATGCCTGTCATGAAATATTTTCATATTACAAAGAATGAAAAACAGGATGATTTTAGAAGAACCTAGAAAGAGTTATATGAACTGATGCATAAGTGAAGGGAACAGAACTAAGAGAACATATATACTAATAACCATATTTTTTGGATAAAGGACTGGGAATGATTTAGTTATTCTCAGCAATACAATGAATGATCCAAGACAATCTCAAAGGACTAATGATGACACATACTATCTGTCTCCAGAAAAAGAATTGACATTGTTTGAATATAGACTGAAACATGCTATTTTTCACTTTGATTTTTTTCTTTTATTTGAGTATTCCAGTGCATGATTACTATGGAAATGTTTTACATAATTGCAGAAATATAACCTACATCCGATTGCTTACTATCTCAGGGAGGATGGAGGGGTGACAGGAAGAGAATTTGGAATTCAAAACTTTAAATAAAAATATTTATTTTAAAAATTTGGGGAAAGATTGCATTAGTGTTCTTAGCAGCCATATCTTTTTTTATTTTGCTTTGTTAATTATATTTTTTAATTGAAGCTTTTTATTTTCTAAACATATGCAAGGATAAATTTTCACCCTTGACCTTTGCAAAGCCTTGTTTTCAAATTTCCCCCCTTCTTCCATCCACTCCCCTAGATGGCTAGTAATCCAATATATGTTAAACATGGTAAAATATGTGTAAATCTAATATAGGCATCATATTTATACAGCAGCCATATCTTCATCACAGGGAGTAGTCACTGTGGAAAATGAGCCCTCCTTCTTTAGCATCACCCTAAACAATTGCTGATCATCTACCACCAATAGGCAGATATTTGGACCACCCATCCTGCTTCCATACCAGCCCTCACAGCCATCATTGGGGAAGCAATTCCTGTGGAGAAAGGGCCATCCAGCCCCATCAACTGCCAACCAACTTCACTCCACAGGTCAGAGGAGAAACAGATAGGAACAGCTTGTGCCAGGCAAGTCACTACCATCACCACCTTGACTGTCACCTCCCCAAGACCTTGATGGAAACAGCAAGGATGGTGAGCTCAAGAGCCTTAGGAATACCATTGCTTCCAGCCTGGAATCCTCAGCCCAGGAAGCTGTGACTGGCCATTGCTTCTGCAGGGTTATAGCCCCACTATTGAAGACCTAGAAAAGAAATCTCACCACCAAAGTCCTTGGCACTGCCCCATGGCTCAACATCAGAAACTGATATGATTACATCAATGGAAATAACGTTAAAGAAGTATCACCATCTGCTTTACCTCTCCATTCAAAGGATCTTGGGGCTATTAAAATATCATTCTGAATTTCTGCTTCCATTAATCATCAGACAAACGTTTCCAGCTGGGCTTCCCTGTTCTTGTGCCTGGATTTCCTCACCAAACTACATCCCTTTAATAAATAAAAAGGTTCCTACCAGACCAGTTCACCTCCTTTATCTATCTTGTTCCTTTTGAATAGGATGAACTATGGAGTCCAATCATATGGCTCAACCCACCAAATCCCATTGACACTTAGGAGTTTAAACTGGTGATCTTACTTTTAGAATCTCCGGTTTGATTTACTTATTAACCCTAGATGTAATAACTAATATGAATAATTATATTCATTGATAATATCAATTAATAGTATTTTAAACATTTTTCATTTTTAGTTCAAAATTGAAAAAGAAAGAGGAAAAAATTAGAAAAAAAACATAGCTATATATACAACAGAACATAAGAGGATTCAAAAATATGAGACAATAAATTTCCATTTTAAGAAAGCCTATATAATAAATACTCAACACATTGTATTCAGAGCTGTCCCTTTTTTTTTTTTTTTTTGCTTCCTTGTAAGTTTTCTTTTGTTCTCTGCTGTGTACTTTTTAACTTTATTCTTTTTCCCTCTTTCCTCCACTTGTCCCAGAAGGCTACAATTAAGCATGGATATATAAAGAGATCTATACACATACACACACATACACATACACATATACACAAATAGCTATAACCATAAACATATGTATACATGTATATATATGTATACATATATATATATATACATCTCTATAAGGCTGTATTTTGTTTGCTTTTCCTCTGTTTCTCTAAAGTTGGATAACATTATCCTTCATAAGTCCAAGTCTTTCCATATTTTTCTAACTCCACCAACTCATAATTTCCTATACCACAGAAATATTCCAAAGTTCTATCATCTTGGGTATCTTGATTGCTATTCTTTGCTATTCTTGCTAGTTTCTCTCCCCCCCCCCCATTTTTTATTTATTTAATTTTTATTTAAGCTTTTTATTTTCAAAGCATATGCATGGATAATTTTCAACATACACCCTTGCAAAATCTTGTGTTCCAGATTTTTCTCTCCCATCCTCCTACTTCCTCCCTTTGTCTAGTTTTTTTTAGTCTGAGACAATATTGATGAATATGACTGACTATAGTGTAGTTTCCCTATTTTTCTCTTTTGATTAAATCTATTTTAGTTCTAACTTTGTCTGAAATCAATGATTACTACCTATTTTTTAAAAAATACATTTTACTCCTGATAATTACTAGATGTATATCTTGTTTCCTATCTCTACTGACTCCTCTACTTTATTTCTGCTTCCACCTTGCCTTATAATTGCTTAACCTATATTATATTCAGAACTGTCCATCATTTCTTTGCTTTTTTGTAGTTTTTCTTTTGTTCTCTTCTGTGTGCTTTTTACTTTAAATTAATAGTATTATTATTCATAATAATAATACCTAAAATTATATAATGCTTTAAGATTTGCAGAATGCTTTATAAATATTATATGATTTGTTCCTCACAGCAGCCCTGAGGGGTAGGGGCTACTGTCTTCCACATTTTGCAGATGAAGAAACAGACAGCTAGAAGAAACGGAGGTGATTTGCCTAGGGATTTTGTTTGTGTTTTGGGTTAAGGGACTTGCTCAGGATCACAATTTGGAAGTACCAATTGTCTGAGGTTGGATTTGAACTCAGACCTTTTTAATTCTAGACCCAGCATTCTACCCTCTGTGCCACTTAACTACCATCCTCATTATCATACTTTACATATTAATGTATAAGCATATGAGCCCATGATTTGTTTGGTGGCTGTCATTGTTGATTTTTTTTTTTTTTTTAATTTTGTCTCCTGCGATTTTCTGGGTATCTTGATTGCTATTCTTTTTCCTTCTTTGGTAATCCATAGCTTGGGAGTTATACGTAGGTAGTTTTTACCTTCCTTCCTTTTTGATTCAACTTGCAAAAACTACAGGCAAATCCATCCTTACCAGCCCTTTTTAGGTATGTATTTAGTCCTAGCTAGGACCATCATTCCTTGGTTTAAATCTGTCACACACAATTTAAAATCCTGCTGGTAGATACCAGTTTTTTTTTTTTTAAACTAACTCTATCTTTAAGAGGATATTCTCAAACATCTCACTTATTAACAACATTCTTCTAACCCGCCCCACCCCATTACTTTGAATTTGTTCTATATGCATTTTAATACATTTATCTGTATTCATGTTGCCTCCTCTTCTGCCCAGTAGAAAGTCAGCTCCTTCAGGGCGGAAGCTATTTCATTTTATCTATGGACCTCTAATATTAAATCAGTACCTGATGCATGGTGCCCTTTGATTGTAATCAGCCTTTGATTGTAAAGCCCTGTCTTTTCTATCAATGACAATGCCCCTAAAGTCTTCAGTTTCTTCCCCCAAACCCTACTAGGAGCAATATTATTTGTTCCCCTGCGGGCAGTAGTCATTCAGCTGGACAAACCTGGGGAAATTCCCTGGCATATGTTTAATAGATATTGATATATATATATACATATATACACACATAGTACACATATATTATGTATATACATATACATACATATATGTAACATGCATATATAGATACATACATACATAATACATGTATAGGCAGGCCCTAGGAAGACAGCAGACCTCTACACTCCAAGTACTGAGGCTGAAAAAGATTGATATATATGAAATACACAGAATAAGTAGGAAGTAATCTCAAAGACTTAGACCAATGCATTAAAAAAAAGCCAGGCTAGAAATTATTAGGATTATCAACCACTTGGGATTATCAACCACTGATTCCCTGTGGCATTGATCAAGCCATTTCATTATTATGGCTATAATTTTCTTCATTTATCCAATTTGAGTAATAACATCAGCCCTAGCTCAAGATAGTTATAGAGACCCAAAGAAGGAATGGATATCAAAGTGATGAAAGCTCATACAAATATACCTAAATTGATGAGGAGAAGCATAGAAAGTTTATGCTTGGGACTTTAGAATATAGGATATTCCAGATGAGAGAGGAAGACCTTAGAACAAAGAATATCAGAAGTAGGAGGAACTTTGGAACAATAGTAAGAAGAATAACAGTTGAAATAATTTTTAAAATTCACTGGAAAGGAAAAAAACAAAAAAACAAAACAATAAAAGAGTCAGTAGTAAAATTCCTGACCTCAAAGATGTATTCACAAATCCCTAAGAGATATAGAAAGGATGATCACACAGTGATTCAGAAGTGGCTGAATGCCTGGACTCAGCAATGTCATTGTAACACTGGGATCTCTAGTGGAGTGCCCTAAAGATGTACAGCTGGCCTTGTGCTGTTTGGCATTTTGTCAATCATTTGGACGACACAAAACTAGGAGGAAAGGGAACCCAATGGATGCTAGTTGCTATCCAAAAGGATCTTGACAGTCTACAGTGGTTCTCAAACTCTTTTTCTCAGTATCTTTACAGTACTAACAACGATTGAGAATATGTCCAAAGGGTTTTTGTTTATATGGGTTACATAATAGATATTTATCATAAATAGAAAAAAAAACTAATTTTGAATTTGTAGACCCTCTGAAAGGATTTCAGAGACCCTCCAGGATTCACTATACCACACTTTGAGAACCACTGGCTAGGACATTGGGATGAATATAATAGGATGTAAGTCAATAGGTATAAATATAAATTCTTGTACTTGAGTACCAAAAAATCACGTATACAAGATGGGGAGCTATGATTAGATATCAGTTTTTCTGAAAAAGTTCTGAATGTTTGAGTGGACCAGAAGCTCCATATGGATCACAGTATGAGGTGACAATCCAATCTGCTAATTCCATTGGAACCATGAAGAGAGACAGAGTTTAGGAATAAGAAGGTGAGAAGCTCACTGACATCTATCAGAACTCAATTGGATTCGGTTTGGGTCCAGGAGACACAATTTAAGGAGGACATTGAGAATCTGGGAAGTCCAGAAGGATGCCCAAGGAGGTGAAAGACTTTAAGTACTCTTCATTTAAAGGAATTGAGGATCTTTTAAAGTGAAGAAGTAGGATAGCTAGATGGCATAGTGGATGATCTACTGGCCCTGGAGTCAGGAGGATCTGAGTTTAAATCTTGCCTCAGATACTTTATTAGCTATGTGACCCTGAGGAATTCCCTTAACTACAATTGTCTTGCCAATAAAAAAAGAAAACCAAACAACAAAAAGCAACCAAATAAATAAACTGGAAAAGGAAAGACTGAGGGGAGGGAGGAAGGGGAACATAATAGATTATCTACAAATATTTTATAGGATTACAGATACAGGGCTAGAAAGGAACTTATTTTACAGATGAGGAAACTGAGGCAAACAGAGTTGTGACTTGTCCAGTGTTACACAGCTAGTGTCTGAGGTCAGATCTGAACTCAGGAAGAGCACTCTTTCTGCTTCTAGGTCAGATGCTCTATGCACTGAACCACCTAGCTGCCCCTATATAGAAATTACAAAGAGACAAATTTAGACTTTGTTGTTGGAAATTTGTTCTAACAATTCAAATGAATTTTTTGGAAGAAGTGAATTGTTCCTTCTTGGAAGTCGGCAAGAAGAGGCTGGACATGTCATACTGGTGATTTCTTTGAGATAGAGGTTGGACTTTTAATTCTAAGATTCTCTGGCTTTAGAGCATAGACTCCTGGAAAGGGCCTTAGAACACAGAATGTGAGAACACAGAATGTCAGGGCTGGTAGGAGCCTCAGAACAGAGGTCAGTGTTGGGAGGGGCCTTAGAACATAGAATGTCAGAACTGGAAGGGCCTTAGAACATAGAATGTCAGAGCTAAGAGGGACCTTAGAACACAGACTGTCAGAGCTAGACTTAGAATACAGAATGCCAGAACTGGGAGGAGTCTTAGAACAGAGAATTGTCAGCTAGATGGAACCTTCAAGACCAAACAGTCCAACTCCTCAGTTTTCCTGAGGAAGAAGAACCCTTGAGGGTTCCAGACAACTTGCCCAAAGTCCTACAGCAGGTGACAGAGCTGGGACCAGATCCTAAACCTCTAGTCCTGAGAGCTCTTAGGAGAAAACGGTGTCAGAGCTAGCAAGGACTTCGAGATCATCTAATTCAAAGGTGCCTTCTTGCCCTTTAAGTTCACACACTTTCCACAGTACACTAATTTTGACTTGCAGACCAACAACCTGAAAATGAAAAAACCATGGGCCAAAGCCCTTGGTTTCCTCTCTGCCTGACCATTAATGATTTCAGCAGATAGATCTCTCACAAGCTCCAGAAACACCAGAGCAGCATGAGTCACCAGAAGAGGCTGCACAGTGGCATTTTAATCAGTGGTCCCTTGGGGCTTTGGGGGCGGGATTGAATGGGTTCCAGGAAGGTTTAGGGAAGGAAGGAATTCTGAGAGAAGATCCTAAAGGTACAAGAGGGATTTCTGTCCTTAAGCTTGATGCTACATTTACATATCCAGCTCTTTTTCTCGAGCTTCTCATCCTTGTGATCTTTGGGAAACATTAAGTGAAAAATGTTCCTCACTCATCTTTTTCAAGGGATTCTGTATCAGATTCTAAGATCTAGATTATTGGCACTAGAAAGGACCAGGCAACACAGAATCACTGAGAAGCAGAATCTCAGAAGGATGTCAGGGGCTGCTGAATTCAGCCTGTACCTAGTAAAAGATCTCCCCTTCTGGACCAGCAGTCACCCAGCTTCTGCTTGAAGATTCCAAGGAAGAGGAGTCTACCCTTCCTTGAGGAAGCCCATTCCATGTTTGGCCATCTCTGATTCCTGGGTTGCATTAAGAGAGTTGATACACGTCAGAGCTGATACTTGAACTCAGGTCTTCTTAATTCTAAATCCAGTGCTGTATCTGCAAGACTACACTGCCTTTTGTGGATTTTAGAAAGGAGATAATTAGAGATCTAGATGGAAAACTTGCAACAATCATTATTTCAAAGTTCAATTTTTCTTGTGCAGCAAAATAACTGTATGGACATGTATGCATATATTGTATTTAACATATATTTTAACATATTTAACATGTATTGGTCAACCTGCCATCTTGGGGAGGGGGTGAGAGGAAGGAGGGGAAAAATTGGAACAAAAGATTTTGCAATTATCATTGCTGAAAAATTACCCATGCATATATCTTGTAAATAAAAAGCGATAATAATAATTTAAAAATTCTAATAAAAAAAGAAAACTTGTAACAATGCTGTTATACTTATTTGCATGAAAAGAGGTAGAGGCCTGAATTCAGTGAGTTGGAGTAAGCCTGGAGAGTAGGGGCAAGATCTAAAATTAGGGTGAAGATGGAAATGGAAATATTGGTAACTAATTGGGTGTGTGAGGTGAAAGGAAGGGAAGAGGCAATGATGACTCCAGTTTTATGAGTAAGAGAAGTCCAGTGTCTATGGAAAGAGAAAGGAGAGTCTTTGCTATTTTCAGATCTTATAGTTCTTAGGTTTGCGTTTTTAGACTAAGCAGAAAATGTATTATCTCTACCATGTAATAGCCTTCCAAATTCTGAAAAGCAGCTATTATTCCTCTTTCCTGTTCCCTTATACCTATACCTTCCAAATTTAGTCTTCTCCAGCACAACACACTTACATCCTTCAACAATGAACTTGAGGTCCTCATCTGCAGGCTTCCTGATCTCTATCCCAACCCAGATGCCTCTGGAGGGGAAAGTAAGGCAGGTGGCCTTCCCTAGCCCTTCCTCCCTCACTTAAATCCAACTCACATATCGTGGTGTCACCTCCCTGATGTCATGGTCCTCTTAGAGAACAAAGGACAAATAACCTCTGAGGTCCCAGAATGGTGTTTCATTCTTGGCTCCCCATTTTGGGAAGAGTATTGGTAAGCAAAAGGTCATCTTGGGCAAGCAGGAGGCTGTCATATGAGGAGTTGAAGGAACTGGAAATTTTTCTGCTGAGAAAGAGAAAACTTTTAAAGTTCTATTATATGAAAGAAAGAAAGAACTTGGGCCTGGAGTCATAGATCAATGAGCATTTATTAGACACTTATATGGTGCCAAGTGTTGTGCAAAAGAATAAGCAAAAACAAAACAAAACAAAAAACCCGACAATCTAAAACCAAAAACGATCCTGCTCTCAAAGAGCTTACATTCTGATGTGGGAGAAAATAGGTAAGTCGTATATACAAAATAGATTCAAAATTGATGGAAGGAGAAGGCTAGCAGATGATGGGTATAAAATAGTAGTGAACAAAGGACCAGGAAAGGCTTCTGGTAAGAGGCGGTGCTGGAGCCCCATCTTAGAGGAAGTCAGGGATTCTTAAAAATGTTAAGGTAATTTAGAAATGGAAAATGAAGCACCACAATGGAGGTACAGCAAATGGACTGGCAGGGTTAGATCGTAGAGTACATGAAAGAGGAGAGATTGGAAGACTGGAAAAGTAAGAAGGGCCAGGATGCAGAGCTTTATGCTGCAAACAAAAGGTTTAAAGAAGATCATCCTCCTGGGAGTGTTTAATGCAGAGACTTTGTTAGGACAGTTTGCTCTTTAAAAACCAGACAACCCCCCTCCCCCCAAAAAAAACAATAACAACAGATTGTTTTTTGTTGTTGCCATTTTTCTGTTTTACCCAGTGAGTTATCCCCCTTTTTTTTTTTTTAAAGATTTTAAAAGAAAGAGAAAAAAAAAAGCAATTCATCCAAAGTAGTGAATCCATTGACAGTGTTGGATGGTCTATATAGTTAGTTTTTCATCCTTTCCCCACACACCCAAAACCATAATCCTGATCGCCTGAAACCAAGATAGACCATTAGACCTTGCAGGTCACAAAGCTAAAAGTAGCCTTCCAAACCACTCCACTCAATTTCCTCACTTCACAGAGGATGAAGTTGAGGGCCAATGATGGAGACTCAATGTTCTCTCTTAATAATTGATCCTGACTATACCAGCCCTTTAAGGTTTACAACTATTATTAATTTGATCATTCTAATAATCCTGTAAATGTTGGTCTCACTATTTCTATTTTGCAGATGAAGAAATTGAGGCTCTCCCATAGTCATAAAATTCATAAATAATGAAGATGGGAAGTGAGCCCAGTAATTCAGAGTAGTCCATCCACTCCACCACACTGAACCTCTGGAGTCAACATGACCTCTTTCATGAATGAATCCTTGTCCTTTTCCACCCCTCCCCCCCCAGGAGGATGTCCAAACAGAGAGAAAATTTAAAAAAAATTAAGCATGTTCTCACAGGGTCATGTCAGGCTGAGGGCAGCATGACCCTGGACTTTATTATATCGTGTGTGATTCCATTCCACTCCATTCAACAAACATTGCTTAGGGTACACACAAATCATGTAGGTGGGACCAGAGATGAATCAGAGATCAGGTAAACAACATAAATGCACAACCAACTCCATTCCATGTCATACACTTCAAGAAATATCTCCTGGATCTAACTGGGCTTGAGGACTCAGAGAAAAGAGTCATTGGATACACAAAAGGCCTTGGACTAAGAATCAGAAAGACAAAGGTTCCAATTTACTAATCCCACCCCATGACTTTGGGCAAGCGATGAGGCTCTAGACCTGTAATTTTGTTGGTGGAGGACACTTCTGGTAAGGAAACTCCCTTTATCAATACAGAGTCTCAAATGTTTTGCCCCTTCCAGTTCTGGAGAGTTGTCTGGGACACCACAGGGTGTAAGTGGAAAGCTCTGGGGCCCCTCGCTGATATGAGTCAGGATAAGGACTGCAACCCAGTTTTAGTCCTTTTCCATGAGGTCAATTATCCCCTAAGACATCTATTCATTATTACGATCATATTATTTAATATTATATAATATTAATTCCAATTAATATAATATAATATTATTTAAGTAATATTTGTATGTATTTAAATAGTAAAAATAAATTTATTCTATGTATCATATATTATTGTTATAAATAAATGTTATGGTTATCATAATAATGCAAATCTTAAGTGATACACACATGTACTTTGAACTTCAATGAAGGAATGCTTTCATTGATCCAGACACACCCTCCACAGCTGCACCCATCCATGCCTTTTTTCCATGCTGGAGAAGTTGATTTAAAGTTATAATCGGCACCCAAGTATGCCATGGGATGAAAGGGAAGGGCTTTGAATAAAAAAAAAAAGCCAAAAACAAGTCCCTCCCCCCCACCCCAGCAGCTGAAGCCGGCACAGTGGGCAGGAGGGAAGTCTGTAGTCTCAGCCACTGTGACAGATCTCCAGTCTCTCTTCTTTCTACTTCAACACAGTCACATCTCTTCACCCTGAGGCATTTCCCTCTTGGATAAATGAAAGAATGAATAAAAGTCCTTGCAAACACTGGCTTCCTCTTCTAAAAAGACTGGCAAGGAAGACTGGACTTTGGGAAATTACTCCAGGACTGAGAAGACTGAGAGAGTATGAAAAGTGGTTTGCCATTTTCTTCTCCATCTCATTTTACAGAGAGGGTAAACTGAGGCAAACAGGGTTAAGCGACTAGTGTCACACAGCTAGTATGTATCTGAGGCTGGATTTGTATGTATCTGAATAGTATGTATAATAATATATATATTATATTATATATATAATATATATATATATATATATATATATATATAATAGTATGTATAATAGAATGTATCTGAAGACTCCAGACTAGTGCTCTCTCTACTATTCCATTTAGCTGCTCAGATTAAAAGATAGCTGGATATTATACCTCATTGCTATAGATTCTCTCCTGAACCCCTAAGAGTGAATAAAAAGAAGGATATGGTTTTCTTTCTTTTTTGAAACACATGGTTTTCACACGAGTCCAGGTTTAGATCTGGGAGGGATCTTGGAGACCATCTAGTTCAGTCCCATTTATGAGGTAGTTAGGCAGATGACTAACTTTGATGCTGCTCTCCTTGGTGTCTTACTCTGAATACATGTTCGTTGAGTGCATGGTCTGTGTTTCAGTGGTGGGACTGGGTGCCTTGGGGTCTACAGCTAGTGGGGTAGTAACATTAGCAATACCTCCCACAGCTCTGCCCTCTTCTCCCCTAGTTCCTAACAAAGTCATTGATCCAAGAACGTGCAAAGGGGAAACATTGCTGGGTACTTTTCTCCCAGCAGCATGGGACCAGAGTTTCCACCTGGCAAAGTCTATGATCACCCAAATATCTTCCCACGGTGACCAGTCTAGGAGGTCTCAGCAGTAAAATTTGCGCCCTGTCCTGGGTTTCTCAAAAGCCAGGTTGCAATTCTCAACCTAAAGGCAGCATTCCAAGGGCAAAGCCACATGACTTGTGACCTATGCAGGGTTCCTTTTTCAGACAGTATTCTCCCAGGATTATGTGTTTGACAGAATTAATTACAGGCTAAAAAAAAAAAGACCTTAGCGAGCATCTATAAGGGCTTCTTAAACTTTTTCCACTTGTAGTCCCTTTTGCAATCCCTTTTCTGACCCTGGATACGTAGGTATGTAAAATAGATATATGAATCAAAATTGCTGATAACAAATCATAATTTCACAACCCCCACATTCAATTATGAGACTCCATATGGGGACATGACTCACAATTTAAGAAGCCTGGACATCAACCTGCTCATTTCTAAAGAGTAGGAGCCTGGGTAAGCAAATGATTGATCCAAGGGGACACAGGGAGCAGAATTAGAATTTGTGAGCCAGTTTTTTGACCCCAGATCTAGCAATCTTTCCATCGTACTACACTACCTCTTCTCTGTTTTGTGGATGGAATGTTATAGTAGCAAACACTACCTTTGGAGCTGAGAGCTTGCGTGCAAATCCAAGCTCTATGTCTTAATCCCTATGTGCCTATGGGCAAGAAATTTCTCTTGAGTGGTGACATCTCCATCTGTAAAATGTGGGAGGAAGGATGTTTTCTAGACAGAGGGCAAATGAGTGGGGGGAGGAAATGGAATGCTGGGTCTGAGGAACAACTAGTAATCCAATTTGGCTGGAGCCCAGAGGGAGAGCAATAAAGCTTGCCAGCCAGGTTGCAAGAGGGCCTTAAGTGCCAGGCCAAGGAATTTGTATTTTAAGCTAGAACTGGAGTTTTTAATTTTGTGTGTGTCATGGTTCCCTTGGGCAGTCTGGTGAAAGCTATGAATCCTTTCCAAGAGTGAGGGTTTCAAATGCGTCAAACAAAACACCCAGAATTACAAAAGAAACCATTTCTTTTGAAGTACAGTTACCAAGTTCACATACCTTAAGTTGAGAACTGCTGTTAAAGGCAATAAGAAGGACCCAAGCCAGAGAGTGATAAGATGCCTTATTCAAGGCTGCATAACAAGTGGGTGGTAAAGGTGGGATGGGACCCAGGTGTCTCTTTTCAACAGAATAATAATAATTACCTGAGTAACATGATTATTCAAATCAACTAGAAGGGAATTATGAAGGAAAATGCCATCTACCTCCAGAGAAAGAGCTGATATATGGAAATATGGCCCTACACATATATCTATATCAAATGGCCTTTCTAATGTAGGTTTGGGAGGGAAGGAGACAAATTGGCCCTCAAAATTTAACTCATAATGACAGTGAATGATAATAGCCTCCTTTATTTAGCCCCTTACAATTTTTAAAGTGTTATACAGATTATCATGTTTGATTCTCATAACTGACCTGGGAGATTAGGTGCTATTATAATTTTCATTTTAAAGATAAGAAAATTGAGTCTGAGATCGGTTAAGGGATTTAGTCAGTCACACAGCCTATATCTGAAGTGGGATTTGAATTCAGGTTTTCCTGACTCCACATTCATGACCCCTAACCACTGTGCCAATTCCCTATCTATAAACTAGCTCTGGGAGCAAGAGAGAATAAATGAGTTATAGAAGAGAGAAGATAGCTGCATGATCTGCACTGAATCCCAGAAATTGCCATCTATGTGCTGGAGTGACTATCATGGAGAGAGCTAAATGTAATGCCGGAGAAACTGAGGCAAGATAGAGGTTAGAGAGTATTTAATAATTTATTTAAAAGGGAGAGATTTTCTGGGACCAAATGGATCTATGGTTTGGGTCCCAGGACTGAATGAGATTATTGTCTCCAAGAACCCAGCCAATAATGTGAGTTCTCAATGACCTATATACACATGGCTCAGACTCAGGGGGTAGACTGAGGCAGGTCAGGATACTGAGAGCAGAAACAGGTCTCTGACAGGGTGGAGCCACTGGAGAGGGGGATGACATAATAGGGAGAGGCATCCTGGACATGGGGAGAGGCATCTTGACGAGATGGTATCTGACATTCTGATAGCTTGGGTTGGGGAGAGACATTCTGATATTCTAAAATATAAGATTTTTTTATCCTTATCAAATATTCTGATTAAGAGGGAGGGGTGGTTTCGCAGGACTGAGCAGAACAATTATAAACTGAGGCAGAACAATTAGGGAAACAGGATAATTAGGGAAACTGAGGCAGGACAATCAAAGAGAACTGTGGCATAACATAACTTCAAGAAAGCTGGAAGGAGAGTGAAGCAGGATGACTTGTCCATTTGGGCTGGAAGCAAGGGGACAGCCCTAAAAAAGCAGCCAGGTAAACAGGCCCTGCTTCCCCTAAGGGTCATAGCCTGGGAATGAAGCAGGGGAGTACTAATGAAAAGTCCTTGCAAGGAAGCCAAAGATTCCCTGCTCCCTCCCACTCCACTCCCACTTTGTTGCTTTTCCTTCTGAAACTTATTTTTTTTTCACCTATAAGGGGAAGGTTAAACCAGATGGTTTCTCTGAGGTCTCTGTCTGCTTTGCCAGGCTGTGACTCACAAGATGAGACCTTGAGGAAGCCCCAGGTGTTTCTGGCAGAAAGGGAAAGGACAGGTGGGCAGGGCTCTGGAGAAGGATGCCTAACTTTCTCCAAGGCTTCCATTTCCCATGATTCTTCATCTTTCTATTCTCTTTCCCCTTACCCTTCTCTCCTCACTACCTTTAAAATTCCCTTCTATGTTTTGACAATGCAAATGCCTTTGACACATGTTTGAAAGAGCCACGTTGATGGAACTACCCATAAACACAAGGTTACTCTTATTTATGGGCAATATGGGTGATTGCCCATCTATTATGATTTCAGGATATATCCGAAAGTCTCCCTTTTTCCTAAAAATATTTTTTGCCATGGACTGGCCCATACCTAAAATTTCTCCATTTATTTCTTCAGGTCACATTACATTTTCAACACTTAACATAATATCTAGAATATAGTAGGCATTCAATAAATGCTTATTGATGAAATAAATGAGGTAATTAAGCCATTTCCTGAGAATTGCAAAAAAATAAGGAAAGAAACTAATCACTTAACCAACATTTATCAAGTACTACTAAGGCAAGGCCCTTTGTTAGGACATGAAGATTTTATATATATATATATATATTTTTTTTTTGGGGGGGCTGGGGCAATTGGGGTTAAGTGACTTGCCTAAGGTCACACAGCTAGGATTTGACTTTAGGGCTGGTGCTCTATCTACTGCACCACCTAGCTGCCCCAGGCAATGAAAATTCTAAGACCCTGGGGAAGTAGGGAGAAAAAAGGAGCTCCCAGTGTGTGGAGATGACAGCACAGAAAGAGAAGACTCATTTTCATAAAACACACTTATTCAACCCCATAACTTTATTTCCATAGGCTATTCCTATAGATGGAGCTAAAATAGCTCTTGTCATTTATCTATGTTTGTCCATCCATTTATTCATTTATTAATTCATAGGATCTTAGGATTTAAAGTTGGAAGAGATTTTAGAATTCATCTAAATCAAATCCATCACTTTACAAAAGGAAAAAAAAAGAGACTCAGAGAGGGGAAATAACTTTCCCAAACTCACCAGTTAGTCACGGATTTTCAAGGAGCAGACATACATCCATATTCTCATCCTACAAACAATTGGATTTGTTAATAATATAGTTTTTACTACCCACTGAGAAATACTCACTCATGAAAAGGTTATGAGATGTGAGCAGGGCACATGGCTACCTTACATCTCACCCTATCTAGATCTGGGATATGAGTCATTGCAACCCTAGCCATTGTTTCTAACCAGACCCTTTCTGAAGAGCCCCCAAGGATTGGGGGCTGTGCATTTTAAAGGTAAGAAGCAGGGGAAGCAGGCGACTTTTGCAAACGTGCTTATCTAAGGTACTTTTTTTTTGGTAAGGCAATTAGGATTTAAATGATTTGCCTAGTCACACAGTTAGTAAATGTTAAATGTCTAAAGCTGGATTTGAATTCAAGTCCTCTTGACTTGGGGCAGGTACTTCAGTCACTTTGGTCACAATACTTTAGCAATCTAGCTGCTTGTCTTATATATATTTTAATACACCATTCATAAGTAGAACAGAGAAAAATCAACACAGGAATTGGTAGAATTTCATTTCAGTCTTGTGCTGTCCTAATGAAACTATCAATCTGGCTATTATTCTGTCTATTTGACCCTTTTCCTCTATCTGGAGAAAGGATCTTGATCTAACCTATTTGTAATCACTGGGGTCACAAAGCTCAGATTTAAACCTATATCCTAACACTAGTTTCATTCTTTAAACATTTATTAAGCACCTACTATATGCTGCATATCATTCTAATTGATGGCACATCTGGTATTCCCCCCATTTGAGGAGAGGGTGTCTGATTTCACAAAATCAGTGCTGATACTTGTTAATTGTATTCTTACTGCATGTGTAAACCATTTTCTATATATTTTAAACAAGCATTTTTTCTCTCTTTTTCATTCCCCATCACCAAACTGAGCAATTCAAATAAATAAAAATGCTCCTATTGAATGTGTAGGGTTAAACAAAACATATCCCCACATTGGCCTTGCTTGAACTCATTGCAAAAATCTTTATTTTGAGGGTGGTGGGAGATATGGAGATGAAAGGGATACTTCATGTGGATGCATTAAGGTCCAGAGTTGGGAATGTATTATTTTTCAGACACTCGAATCTGCTTTCTTACCATGGCCTAGATGTTTTATTTAGTCAGACTACTTAGTTACAAATCTCTAAATAATCCAAGGCCCACATTCTATCTTCCTTTTACCTAAATGACTGATATAATTGAGAGAAAATTAAAATGAGGAGTAGCTGCTACATGCTTCAGAAGCCCTGGATCAGTGCCAGTTTTCCATCTCCTTTGGGGCTCATGTTCACATTTTTCTCCTTGTATTTCTCCAAATTGAAGATACAATGTGTCTTTACTTCAAGGGTAGGAGAAATGGGCAACCACCTACAAAATGAGGGGATGTAGACAGTTCAGACAGCCTCAATGTTTCACTCCAAATATTTCCTTTATAATGTACCATACCAGCCCAAGGTAAGCACCAACTGTTATTTTCCTAGTCCTCAGCATTATAACTAGTTATAACTTATAGCTCCATATTCATACGAGGAATAAGAACATGTGTGAAATAAAACCACATCTGTTCTGGGCTAAGTAAATAAACAAAGAAGCCCAGGACCATTTGATAAGAGTTAGCTGCCCTGGTTTTAGAGGCATCTCACTGGGCTCTTTATAGGATTGATTAGGAGACAGAATGAAATGAATCTTCTGATTTCTCAAGGATCTTTTCATTAGATCTTTATAATGTTGGAATTGAATGGTTTTTCTTTCAAGACTCATAACAAAATATTGAATGTCTCCCAGATTTCCCTAAGAAAATGTCAAATACCCTTGGCAGGGATAATATTTAAGCTGCTATTATTTGCTACTGGAATCACTAGATTTGGAGTCAGGAAGACCTGCATTTGAATACTGGCTTAAGTAATGAACTGAACCAGCTATGCCCAGAGAAAGAACTCTGGGAGATGACTAAAAACCATTACATTGAATTCCCAACCCCTATATTTATGCACACCTGCATTTTTGATTTCCTTCACAAGCTAATTGTACAATATTTCAGAGTCTGATTCTTTTTGTACAGCAAAATAACGGTTTGGTCATGTATACTTATTGTGTATCTAATTTATATTTAAATATATTTAACCTCTACTGGTCATCCTGCCATCTGGGGGAGGGGGTGGGAGGGTAAGAGGTGAAAAATTGGAACAAGAGGTTTGGCAATTGTTAATGCTGTAAAGTTACCCATGCATATAACCTGTAAATAAAAGACTATTAAATAAAAAAAAAAAGAATACTGGCTTAGATATTTGGTAGTTATGTGACTCCAGTTATATGACCCTCAATTTCTTTATGAAATGAGGGTAAAATAGCCCCTACCTCCCAGTTTTGTAAGAATCAAATGAAATACTGAACGTACCATTTTTGCAAACCTTAAAGAGTGAATGTGCCAATTATTAATTACTTGGCAGTTAAGAGAGCAAGAGAATGAGATGTGGGATGGGAAAAGAGGTGAGAGGAACATAAATAGCAGCATTGTGGAGAGGGGATTGTGTTGAAGGGGGATGAGGAAAGGAATCCAATATCATCTCCACTGATTCATCAAGGTTGACGAGGGTTGACTCTTAAGGCGAGGTTTCCTCTACAAATTACAGTGTTCTGTTATGGAATTATTATTGGTTAAAAAGTTGCTGCATTATATTAATGTACAAGTTAAATGCTCGGACTGTACCTTGCCATTGTAGGTGGCAGGAACAAGGCGTGGGACATCTCAGGGAGATTTCATGGAGGAGCTGAGCCTTGAACTGGGACCTGAAGGAAGATTGGGACCAATATAGATAGGAAAGAATAGAGGGAGTGGGGAGGGACAGCATGTTCTAGACAGGTAGAATCATGAGAAAAAAGTCCAAGAGAAAGGAACATGTCTGCGAAATGGAGGTAGTAATGAGGTAGCCCTGCTTGCCCTGAGTTAAGGAGATTCTAGAACTATATATGAGGCAATCCGGCCGACCCCTTCATTTTACACATGCGAACATGAAGGCTCAAGAATTTGAAGAGAAGGTGACATAAGGTCACATAACTCTGGTCATCTGATACTAAAGGTCAATGACTCAGGCATCACAGACAGGTTTGGAGAGGAACATAGGAATTATGTCCATTAAATGGACCAAGGACTTTTGAATTTTCTCTGGTAGGCATAGGGAGCTATTGAAGGTCTTTGACCTATAGAATGAGATTGAACACCAAATGGTGTTTTCAGACAATCACTCTGGCAGCATCGGCAGGACGGTGTGACTGTAGGGGGCTGGCAGGTCACAGGCTGGGGAGGAAAGTAGAATTAGGAGATGATTCGTATGGGCCAGGACCAGGACCTGGACTGGGTCAAACCTCAAAAAAGGGGGCAGATCAGCAGATACTTTGTAAGGATTTGGGAAGAAAGAGGATTAGGAGGGAACTAAGGACTCCCAAGTTTCCGGCCTAGGAGGCTGATCCCATCAAAGGAAACAGGGAAATTTGGGTTAGAGGAAAGGTGATGTTGAGTGCAAAGTGATGTTGGGACATCCTTGTGGAGATGTCTGGTAGATCATAATCAGAAACAGTTGGCAGCCGAAGAACAAACTATATTCCAGAAACTGTGCCATGTATTTTACAAATATTATCTTATTTGGTCCTCTCAATAATCATGGGAAAGAAATGCTATTATTATTCCCATTTTACAGATGAGAAAACTGAGGCAGACAGGTTAAGGGACTGATCCAGGTCACACAGCAAGGAAGTGTCTGAAATTGAATTTGAATTCAGTTCTCTTGACTGTAGGCTCAAAGTTCTGTGCACTTTGACACCTAGCTGACTTAAAAAAAAGGGGGTGGAAAGAGCCAGCTCTGAACCAGAGAAAACTGAGGTCAAATCCCACCTCTTCCTGTGGGATTTTGAACAAGTCATTTCTCAGGCTCAGTTTCCCCATCTCTGTGATGACGAGGTAGAACCATATAAAATCCCTTTCACCTCCAAATCTATGAGACAGGATGGAAAAGAGTGTCCCATATTTCTCTTACCACACAGAGAACCTAGAACAGAATAAATATTTAATCAGTGTTTGGTTAATTGGTTACCAAAAGTCCTGCCAGCAACCACCCGACCATAATCACTTAGGATTCCATTTATTGCTGTTGCTTTTCCTTCGTTCTCCAAGGGGACCATGACATCAGGGAGGTGACCCCATGACATACAAGTGAATTGCATTTAAGTGGGGAAGGGTTGTGCAAGGTCACCTGCCTCACTTTCCCCTCCAGAACCATCTGGGTCTGGTGACCAGATAGAGATCAGGATGACTGGAGATGGCTCTTAACTTATCAGAACACCAACAGGTTCAAATGGGCTGGGTCTGCACTCCTCACCTACCCTTGAAGAAGACTGAAAGAAGTCAGGCCATTTCTCCGATATTCCTGATTTCCTTCATGTGTGCCCACCCATTCCAGTTCAGAGTGGGAATAGAGGCGAAGGATAAGCTAGGCGGTGCATCTCAGACTCACCAGTTTGAGCCAGCTGGGCCCTGTGGGAAAAATCTGTGGCAATAAGCACATCATTTGCCTATGAGGAGGAGGAGGAATAATAGTCTGTGTTAATTAAGGCAAATTTATTTCCCAGGTCTCTTAGACTACGACAAGGAGAAATCAGACAAAAATTTCATGATGGTCTCGCCCAAACTGAAACACAACCCACGACTCCCTATTTGTTTCTCCTGGCTCTTGTATTGTTGAAGCCAGGAAAGGAATTTCATTCTCCTCAAGTTCATTCACTTCAGGTTGATTGATTTCATGTGATTCTATATGATTCAATTCAACATTCCCTGAGTGCCTACTCTGTGCAGAAAGGCAAAGTGAGATTTGCCTACTCTATGCAGAAAGGTTATGTGAGACTCTCTTACGGACCTGAGGGCACACAAGATTAAAGAGTGGTACTGTGGAAGGAGAAATGGATTTGGATCAGGGGTTCTAGGTTCAGATTGCAGTTCCTCTATTTGCTACCTAGGCAATGTTGGGCAAAGAATCCCTCAGACCAGGAGTGGAGAACATTCAGCCATGGGCCATATGAGGCCCATGAAATCATTTGCTAAAGCAACCACAGGTGATGGTGAGCTAAAAGTTAGGTACGGCAATCTCCTACTGCTTAAGTTCTAGAATAATTGATAATTTTGCATGGCCTGCAAATGATATTAGAAACATCTAAATGGCCCTTGGCAGAAAAGAGATTCCCCATCCCTGTTCTAGACCATCATTACCACTTTTGTAAAATGAGTGAGTTAGATAAGATGACTCCTAAGTCTCTTTAAGCATAAATGCTATGATTCTTCTGAAAATTTAAATATGATAGAGTTCCTCCATGAAACAGCTCTGAATGAATGAAATGAATTCTTTGGCAGACTACCTGCTTGTTGGGTCAATATACAAAACATATTTCCTGATCCTGAAGAAGACAGGGAGGAGGAAGAAATGAATCATACAGCTTGGGACTGGAAGAACCAAAAAATGATCTGCCAAACTCAAATAAAAGTGAGAGAGAAAAATTAGGTGGATCACTGGAATAGATTAGGAATATAACAGAGCAGTAAATAACCACGGTAACCTAGTGTTTAAAGATCCTCAAGATCCAAGCTTCGTCAACATTTGATGAAAAGTGATGGGAAAACAGGAAGGTAATTTGGAAGAAATTAGGCATAAACCAACATCTCATACTATATACCAAGATAAGGACAAAATGGAAAAATAACTTAGATATAAAAGGTGACATTATAAATAAATTAGTGGTGTGTGGGAAAATGTATCCATCAGACCTATGGCTAAGGGAAGAATTTATGACTATACAAGAAATACAGAGGATTACAGGAAATGAAATAGATAGAAATTAAATACTTTTTGCATAAACAAAATAAATGTAGCTAAAATTAAGAAGAATCTGTTGGGAGAGAGATTACAGCAGGTTTTCCCGAAAAGGTTTCCATTTCTCAAAAATATAGGTAACTGAGCCAAATTTATAAAAATAAGATAGAGATCAGGATAACTGGAGATGGCTCCTAACTTATCAGAACACCAACAGGTTCAAATGGGCTGGGTCTGCACTCCTCACCTACCCTTGAAGAAGACTGAAAGAAGTCAGGCCATTTCTCCGATATTCCTGATTTCCTTCATGTGTGCCCACCCGTTCCAGTTCAGAGTAGGAATAGAGACGAAGGATAAGCTAGGCGGTGCATCTCAGACTCACCAGTTTGAGCCAGCTGGGCCCTGTGGGAAAAATCTGTGGCAATAAGCACATCATGTGCATGTGCAACTGCAATTTTCCAGTTGACAAGTAGTCCAAAGAAATCAAAGTTATCAAGATTAACATGAAAAAATATGCTCTAAATAATTACTGACTAAAGAAATGCAAATTAAAACAACTCTGAGATACCAGCTTCTATCTATCAATTGGCTAACACAATAGAAAAGGTATGATGTGATGGAAGGGTTGTGGAAAAATTGGGACACATATATTGTATTCTGCACTGATCTAAGCATTCTGGAGACAATTTGAAACTATGCCCCCTCAAGGCTATAAAACTATGTATATCCTTTGACCCAGAAATACCAGTACTAAGTCTGTAAAAGGACCTATTTGTACAAAAATATTTATAGCAGATCTTTTTGTGGTGGCAAAAAATTAGAAATTGAGAGGATGTCCATCAGTTGGGGAATAGTTGAATAAGTTGTGGTATATGATTGCACTGGAATATTTATATGCAAAAAGAAATGATGAACAGGATGGGTTCAGAAAAACCTGGGAAGACTTATGTGAACTGATGCAAAATGAAATGAACAGAAGCAGAATCAATACAGTTAACAGCAATATTGTAACAATGATCAACTGTGAAAGACTTAGCTTCTTGTATTTGGACCTTCCAAATGTATATATTCCATGAGCATGCCAAACACTACTAGGGAATATTGTCTCCTTGCTTCATACTCTACTTTATATACATAAGCAGGAGACCACTGGATAAAGTAAACTTTGTGGTTGCATCTACAAAGGAATCTTAGAAGATCTTAATGCATGGTAGGAAGCTCATTAAGTAACAGCCTTTCAAGCTACATTATATTCTATCAAATCAAAAGCTTTTTTAAAATCAACAACAGAGTGAGATTCTGTACCTTTCAGACAAGCATTTGACCTTGTGATTTGCTGCAAAATATTTTCAGTTCCTATCTCATATTTTCAGCAAATATATTCTTGATACATGTATAGATCATTCTCATAAAGATTTTGAGAAGATAAAAAGAGAGGCATGTGGATTAATAGTGAATAACATCCTCACAACCACCTTTTTTTAAACTAGTAATTACTGTCTGTGCTTTTTATATCCCCTTTGGTTTTTGAGTTTATTCTTCTCTTTCAATATTGAAAACCAGTCTATTAGTGTCCTCCAGCTCGGCACTCCTCCATGTACCCTTGGGCTGGTCCAGCTCCTCTAGCCATCTTCATTTTCTTCAATGTCATTTCCACTTTCTTGTGCAGCAGAGAAGTGACATGTCAAAAGTCTAAAGGGAGTGATTCCATTGATAAAAGAAGTTTGTTATAGAAATGGTGACATAGCTGGAGTCAAGGAGACCTAAACTGAAATCTGGCCTCAGACCCTTACAAGTTGTGTGACTTGTGGCGACTCATTTAACTTCTGTCTGCCTCAGTTACTCATCTGTAAAATGGGAATAATAATAGCATCTATTTCCCAGGGTTGTTGTGAAAATAAAATTGAGATCACTGTAAAACCATTTGTGAACCTCAAAGTGCCATATAAATAGCAGACAGCTCTGTTTTCTGAACTCCCTCTGCTATGATCTAGCATGCTCGGATCCTGTATCAGATGTTCTGCCAACCCTTGACGCATTTCTGGGTCTCATTGTTTGAAGAGGCTGGTGGTCTTTCCTTGCTCCATCAGATTTTGCAAATGAGTTTATATCATAATTAAATTGGTACCATGCCCTCCACTTAGCAGATACAAAGGGTCTATTGCCTGAAGCATTTACTGCTATTTGTAGCTTTATTATCTTTTGGCCTCTATGCTATAGAAATTGTAATACGTAGACTAAATTTTCATTGGTATTCCAGGAATTCCTGTTGGTTTATGTTCCATTCACATTTTAATTGGAGGCTTTTCTTGTAGTAAAAGACTACACTGTCTTCTTCTGATTTTGTGTCTTGATTTCCCTATCACTATAGTAACTTTTTGTGGTCTGTTTTTTGTTTGTTTGTTTGTTGTTTGATCATTTTTCCAACCTCTTTCTTGATTAGGAATTTATGTTAATGTTGGACTCTGTTTCCAGGGAAGAGAGAACTCTTTCTCAAGTTTAAGTTTTTCCCTTCTACTGTTGTTTTCTTTTCTTTTTTTTTTTTAATTATTATTTAATAGCCTTTTATTTACAGGATATATAAATGGGTAACTTTACAGCATTAACAATTGCCAAACCTCTTGTTCCAATTTTTCACCTCTTACCCCCCCCCCCCCTAGATGGCAGGATGACCAGTAGATGTTAAATATATTAAAATATAACTTAGATACACAATAAGTATACCTGACCAAAACGTTATTTTGCTGTACAAAAAGAATCAGACTCTGAAATATTGTACAATTAGCTTGTGAAGGAAATCAAAAATGCAGGTGTGCATAAATATAGGGATTGGGAATTCAATGTAATGGTTTTTAGTCATCTCCCAGAGTTCTTTTTCTGGGCATAGCTAGTTCAGTTCATTACTGCTCCATTAGAAATGATTTGGTTGATCTCGTTGCTGAGGATGGCCAGGTCCATCAAAATTGATCATCATATAGTATTGTTGTTGAAGTATATAATGATCTCCTGGTCCTGCTCATTTCACTCAGCATCAGTTCGTGTAAGTCTCTCCAGGCCTTTCTGAAATCATCCTGTTGGTCATTTCTTACAGAACAGTAATATTCCATAATATTCATATACCACAATTTATTCAGCCATTCTCCAACTGATGGACATCCATTCAGTTTCCAGTTTTTGCCACTACAAAAAGGGCTGCCACAAACATTCATGCACATACAGGTCCCTTTCCCTTCTTTATAATCTCTTTGGGATATAATCCCAGTAGTAACACTGCTGGATCAAAGGGTATGCACAGTTTGATAACTTTTTGAGCATAGTTCCAAACTACTCTCCAAAATGGTTGGATTCGTTCACAACTCCACCAACAATGCATCAATGTCCCAGTTTTTCCGCATCCCCTCCAACAATCATCATTATTTTTTCCTGTCATCTTAGCCAATCTGACAGGTGTGTAGTGGTATCTTAGAGTTGTCTTAATTTGCATTTCTCTGATTAATAATGACTTGGAGCATCTTTTCATATGACTAGAAATAGTTTCAATTTCTTCATCTGAGAATTGTCTGTTCATATCCTTTGACCATTTTTCAATTGGAGAATGGCTTGATTTTTTATAAATTAGAGTTAATTCTCTATATATTTTGGAAATGAGGCCTTTATCAGAACCTTTGACTGTAAAAATATTTTCCCAATTTATTGCTTCCCTTCTAATCTTGTCTGCATTAGTTTTGTTTGTACAAAAACTTTTCAGTTTGGTATCTACTGTTGTTTTCATTGCTAGTTCCGGGATTTTGGAGTTTTGGGTGCTTCCAATATGGTGTGATCCTCAAAGAAATGTGACCGCTGCTTTCTTGGTCTATACTCTGGTTCTTACTCAGGAATAACCCTTGATCCTTTGGGATTGTGATTAATACTTCTCTTCAGGTCTCCTTGGGAGACTCCAAATGATACTGTCCCTGAATCCCTGATCCTTTGGGGACAGAAATGATACTGCTCCTCAGGGCTTGTGCTCCCTTTTGACTGAAAGTACTCCTCTCTGCCCTTGAATTATGAGCCAGAAGTGATCAGAGGCAATGGAGTTGCCAGACAGTATCTGGTCCTGTGTCCCAATCCGGTTCCCATCCTAGCACAAGAATACCCTATAAATCTCTTTCCGACTGGTTACTAGATCTTTTTGTATCGTGGTTTAAAGTTCCCAAAACTGCTGCTACTTCTGTCACCATCAACTAGCCCCACCACAGGGTATTTCATCCAAATGGGCTTCATGTTAGTCTCTCCCCCCATGTCACAGATCTCTCTTTTTGATCTCTTCTGTTGTTTTGAACTAGAAGGATATCTCATTTTAATCTAATGTTGCCTTTGCCATCCAGAATTCTAGGTGTTATTTAAAAATTGTTTGAAAGGGGATATTGGAAGACTTCAGCTGGGTATTTTCTCTCTCTGCCATCTTGGCTCAAACTTTGCAAGTCCTGCTACTTAAATGTTAGTGATCATCATCATCATCATCATCATCATCATCATTATTTTGTATTTATTTTTATCTGCATCAGACCAGTAGTATAGTAAGCACTTTGGGGGCTATGACCTAAGTTTTGTACTTGTAGTTTCAGAGTTTAGCATAGTCTTGGCAAAAATTTGATATTTAAGATCCACTCTCTATTTTAAAATACATTTACAATTTCTTCCCCCTAGTGGAATATAACTTCTTGAAGGCAAGGACTGCGTTTTGTTTGTTAAGCTGTTATTCAACATCATGAAAATCATGCAGTCTTTTCTATGCTAGGTCAACATTTTTAAACTGTTTAATGTAAAAAGTTTTTAAAAGTTATCTTTATTTTTTATTAAAGCTTTTTATTTACAAAACATATGCATGGGTCATTTTTCAACATTGACCCTTGCAAAACCTTTTGTTCCAAAATTTCTCCTCCTTCTCCCCATCCCCTCCTCTAGATGGCAGGTAGTCCAATACATAAAATTATTAAAAAAAAAAACTTTCATAGAATCAGAAGAGATTTTAGAAGCTACCAAATCATGCATTCTTACAAAAGGACACTAAGACCTAGAATGGTGAAGGAAACTTGCCTGAGATTATCTAAGTAGCAACTAAATGAAATAAGATTTAAACATAAGGTCCCCTGGTTCCCAATGAACTTCTCTTTCTTGACCCATAATGCTGTTTAATAACTGTTTGTTGAATTGAGTGGAATGGAATGCTGGGCCCCTTTTCCTACATTCTCAATATAATGGAAGGTCATTGAGGCCAAGAACTGTCCTATTCTATCTTTGTGTGTTAGAATCTAGTCTATTACCTGACACATAGTAGGTATGTTATAGAATTAAATTGAATTAGAAAGATAATCATTTTATAGGATTGTCGAGTTCAGTGACTATCTTGTTCTCTCTTTGAATCTCTAGAACTTAACCCAGCACCTGGCACATAGTAGGTATGTTATTGAATTAGAAAAGCAGCCATTTTACAGGACTGTTGAGTTCAGGGACTTTTTACAGGACTGTTGAGTTCAGGGACTATCCTGTTCTGTCTTTGTATGTCCAGAACCTAAGCTAGTGCCTGACACATAGTAGGTGTGTTATTGAATTGAATTGAATTGGAAAGGCAGCCATATTTTAGGACTATAGTTCTTTTTTTTTTTTTTTATTTAATAGCCTTTTATTTACAGGATGTATGCATGGGTAACTTTACAGCATTAACAATTGCCAAACCTCTTGTTCCAATTTTTCACCTCTTACCCCCCCCCCCCCCTCCCCTAGATGGCAGGATGACCAGTAGATGTTAAATATATTAAAATATAAATTAGATACACAATAAGTATACATGACCAAACCGTTATTTTGCTGTACAAAAAGAATCAGACTCTGAAATATTGTACAATTAGCTTGTGAAGGAAATCAAAAATGCAGGTGTGCATAAATATAGGGATTGGGAATTCAATGTAATGGTTTTTAGTCATCTCCCAGAGTTAGGACTATAGTTCTTAAACTAGCAGGTACCTTAGAGTTAATTTAATCCCACTCTCTTATTCTGGAGATGAGAAAACTGAATTGTAGGGAGGTTAAGAGACTTGCAAGTTCTCATGAGGTGAGATGTGATTCCAGGTTTCCTGATTTCACCCTACAAATTATGATATACTTCTTCTTCCTGTATTTCTGGTACGTTCAAGGTAGGGGAGAAAGGGACCATGAAATGTACCTGTCAGAGGGCAGGGCAATCTGAGGCTATAGCAGTGAGTGAACATTACGGACCCCTTTCTTCCCCGCCCCTGCAGGGATGGAAGCAGGCTTTGCCATATGTCAGTTATGTAAGCACCCAGGTGGCCGGCTCTGGCCCTGGTTCTTGATTTTCTTGCCCCGGGGCTTCCGTGGCCTCTCCATGTGTGTAGGGGATGCTATTGCTGGGTCAGTGTTCCTCCCTCCCTGATTAGCACAGTGGGAGAGGGAGGCTGCTGGAAATCTCAGCCTGATCATAGGGGCTAGGGGAGCCTCTGGTGAGGAGCCTGGCAGTGGGATCGGAGAAGTGGGGAAAGACTCAGTAGACGTGTCCACAGGTTGGATGCAGGCAGACGGTTGGAGTCCAAGGGAAGCCTGAGTGCCTGGGAGGAGAGAGTGCTGCTGACAGAGAGACTGGGTTTGGAAAGCAAAGGGAAGGATCAGGCCCATGGGAGGTGATCTTGCTGGGGTTAGGCCTAATGGGCCCAGGGACCGGGGGGGAACCTTTTCCAACAAGCTCTCTTTCTGGCTGCATGCAACGGCTCTCTCCATTCTCCTCTCCTCCCCACTCCCACCCCTCCCGCAACTGGCTTACTTTGCTCCAGGCAGCTGTATCCACCATCTGCTCCCTCCTCTCTCTCTCCATCTCCCTCCTCCTTCCTTCTCTCCTCCATCAGCTGGCTGAGCTCTCCCCTCCCAGGGATGCTGAAAGCTGGAGGGCAGGCAGAGCCTGGCCAGCTCCAGCCGGTCTAGGAGGGCCTGGCTGGGCTGGCCACCTCTGTGAGCAGCTCCACGGGGGAGGTGATGTGGGGCTGGTTTTAGCTCCCCCTTAGAACTGCCTCCAGGATCAGATCCAAAATGCTGTAGCATTCAAAGCCCTCCATTACAGAAACCGCTTCCCCCACCTCTGGTCTTCCTACACCTTCTGCCACCATGTACTCTTGGATCTAATGAGCCTGGCCTCCTGGCTGGTCCAAGACCAAGCCATTGCAGTCAGGCATTTCTCTCCCTCTTGCCTGGGACCCTGTCTTCCACTCCAAACCCAGATCTCCTTAGCTTCCCTTGAATTCCAAATAAAAATCTCATTTTTCACATGAAATCTCCCCAACCTTCTTCATTCTAGTGGTTTCCCTCTGATAATGATTTGTTTCCTGTTTTTCCTGCCTAGAGCTCACTTTGTATATATTTGTTTGCATGTTGTCTCTCTCATTAGGCTGTAACCTCCCTTGCTGGCTTTGCACAGTGCCTGGAACATAGTAGGCACTTAATAAATTTTAATTGATTATTTAAGACACTGCTGTCCAGTGAGATGCCATTAGCCCTAGAGTTAGCCTTGTCTTTCTGATGCTCTTACTGAGTGACTCTGGGTAGACCATCCTATCTCTCTTAAGTTTCATTCTTCTCATTCACAAAATGGGGAGAATAATGTCTGCACTAAGAGAGGAAAGGAGACAATAATGATAACTAGCATTTAAATGTGAGAGAAGCACTTAAAGCACTTTATTTTATTTCATCATCATAACAACCTTGGGATTATTATCATCCCCATTTTACAGAAAGAGAAACCAGGGCTGTGAGACATTAAGTGACTGATCCAGGGTTACATAAAGCAATTGGGGGCACCTGGCCTGTAGTCAGACAAACCTGAGTTTAAACAGGATGTGTGACCCTGGGAAAGTCACTTAAACAATGTTGCCTCAGTTTCCTCATATGTAAAATGAACTAGAGAAGGAAATAGCAGAGCACTCTAGGATGTCTGCCAAAAAACCCCAAATAGCCTCATGAAGAGTTAGACATGATTAAAAATGACTTAACAACAAAAATAAAAATAACAGCAACAGGGTCATATGCTTAGTAAATATCTGAAGCAGGATTCCAACTCAGGTCTTCCTTATTTACAACCTAACACTCCATCCATTTTTACCACCTAAGTGCTTACTGTAGCACACAGTTCTCAAGGGAGCCCTAAAGCCACTAAACAAACAAATAAACATCTGAGTGAGTGAATGAATGAATGAATGAATGAATAAATAAATAAATGAATGAAAATGGTTATATAAATAGACAAATGAATAAATAAACAAGTAAACAAACGAATGAATGGATAAATGAATTAATGAATGAGCAAATGAATGAATGGTTATATAAATAGACAAATGAATAAATAAACAAATAAGCAAACAAACAAATGAATGAATGAATGAAAGGATAAATAGACAAATGAACAAATAATTAAGTAAACAAAATGAATGTATAGGTAAATAGACAAATGAACAAATGAATAAATAAACAAGTAAATGAATGACTGGGCAAATAAATAATTAAATGCATGAATGAATACATAATGAACAAATTATCTATTTTGTTGATATGAATCAACAAATAAATGAATGGATAAATAGATAAATGAACAAATGAATAAGTAAACGAATGAATGAATGAATAAACAAACAAACGGACAAACAAATAGGTAATTGAAAGGAATCCAAATCTGGCCTTAAATGCAATCTGGCTGTGAGTTACTGAACGCGTAATTTCAGTTCCTAGGACCTAGGCAGCTCTTTAGAAAATGTTGACTTTTGGCAGAGGGTGCTTCCTAACTTCTCTACCTCACTAGTATGGCCTCTATTTCCTTGATACTTGTCTACCATATAGAGTTGCAGAAAGTACTTCAAGACATTAAAATGCTGGGCATTTCAGCTGTTGTTCTTACTGGAGCTGACCTCCTATCCAAGACAGAAGGTGTCCAGGCCACCCTGTTCTATCCTAATATTTCTGGACAGTAGTCCAGACACTAGTCATTTTATCTACTCACTTTAGACCCCAGGTTAGGTCTTTGCATGAAGAAGAGAAATGAAGGACAGAATGACTCCCTAGAAGAGGGGGAGTGCAGCTCCTGGGCCCCTTAGCAAAAATTATTGTCTCCATCTTGGCCAGTTCAGACTTCAGAAGAAACACCAGACTAAGAAGCAGGGCCTGGGTTCTAGTCCTTACTGACAATCCCTGTGTGCTCACAGATGAATTTCTTCACCTGTGTGAACCTCACTTTCCCCAGACTGGATTTTCTCAGCCTTCCTTCTGTTCCCAAGTCACCTCTACTTTTAGTCTATATAAGCTCCGGAAAAACACACAGATTCCTTCTCATCTTAGCCTGAGCTGGGAAGAACAAGAGAGGGATGTATGTGGAAGCACCTAATGAAGCCAGAGAGAAGTCCTTTCTGTATTATCTGCCACTGATGTGGGAGGTTGGAGTTATGTTGCTTTCTACTCCCATAGACACAGATAACTGAGAGATGACCATAGCTCAGCCCTGAGAGAGGAAAGCACATTCTGCATCATTAGGACCACAATCTGATGTTTTCCATTTGAAGACTGGCCATACCTTCTTCTTCCTCTCTTCTCTGTTGCATCTCACTTACCTTCACTGAGGGAAAGACACCAGAAAACATTAAATCAATATTAACAAAGCCCAAAAAATATTTTCAAAGGTTCCCCTATGTGCCCAGTACTGTGCTACAATATAGTGGGTCTGGGGAGAGGTAAGGACGTTGGGGTAGTTGGAGGCAAATCAGAGCCCTGACTTCAGGGAGCTCACTATCTGAGAGAGATAAAGAAGGAACAGATTCAGGGTCAACTAAAAAGATAAAATTTAATTGGAATAAATGTAAAGTCTCATACTTGGGTTCAAAAAATCAATTTCACAAACACAAGATTGTGATCTTTATAAAACAGTGATTTATTTGAAAAAGATCTAAGATTTTTAATGGACAGTAGGATATAGGATATAGCAGTCAAAAATAGCTAATATTATGCTGATTTAGATGATGATAATCATAGTGTATCAAACACCAGGAAGTGATAGCTCTGATCAGACCAGAGTACTGGTATACCAGAGTATTGAGTACTTCTATATTGTATTCATTTACAAATTATTTATATATAATATAATAATATAGTCATTTGTGTTATATATGTAATATATTATATATATGTATATATAAAATTTTTGGTGAGGCAATAGGGATTAAGTGACTTACCCAAGTTCACACAGCTAGTAAGTATTAAGTGTGTGAAGTCAGATTTGAGTTTATGTCCTCCTGACGTCAGGATCAGCATTCTATCCACTGCACCATCCAGCTGTTCCTGTGAACACTATATTTTTAGAACAGTATTGATAAGGTAGAGAATACAATAAAAAGTGACAAACATATATAATCAATATCATATTGCTTGCCTTCTTAATGTTATGGGGGAGAAGCTGGAGTGAGATGGAGAATTCAGAACTCCATATTTTTAAAGTTAAAATACAATCTGTTTTAAGAAAAACAAAGAATGAAAGGGGAAAAAAGAACATGACAAAGATGGTCACGGTTATTAATTTATATCTGGAAGAGACTCTAGAGATCAATTAGTCCAATACTCTCATTTTAAAGAAGAGGAAACTCTGAAATCCAACTAGGCTTAGGAACTTGACCTGTTTGTTCCTCAAGAAATAAGTAGCAGATCTGGGATTTAAACCAATACTCTCTTCCCCAAAGTTTTGCCTTCTTTATGCTGCTGTTATCTGAAGGCCCTGGGGATGTTTAGTGTAGAGAAAAAGAGATGAAGGGGGAGACATGATATATGAAATTTACAGTTAAGTATTTGAAGGGAGAGTCACCTTTTTGGGTTTGACTGCAGAGGGCAGACCTCGGAATATGTGGATAGAAGTGGCAAAAAGGTACATTTGGTCTGATTTAAGAGAAAGAAAGCTTCCAAAAAAAAAAAGAAAGCTTTTGCTTGGGAGGCAGGAAGTCCCTTGTGCCAGGAGGTTTTTGAACAAAGGTAAGATAATCATCTGGGAGGCAGGTAAAGTGGAGGAGATTTCTATTCAAGTACATATTGAACTAGGTGGCTCCTGGAGTTCCTTTTCTGTAATTCTGTAGTTGGGGAATTCTCAGCCTAAGGAAGCCAAAAAGAAAGGTAGACTGAGTCCTAACTTCTCGAGAATTCACAGTTTGGCACAGTAGAAGAGCTTGTCATCAAGGAACAAGAACTAATAATAGCAGGAGGCTGACGTTGGAAAGATCACAGCTGGGGGAGAAGGGAGCCCAAAATTCTGATCCAAGAGCCACTAGTAATTTCATGTATGGACCTGGACAGTCCCCTTTCCTCTTGGAGAGATTTCTATTTGTCCCTCTATAAAATCAGCACAGTGAATTAGGTAGTCTTTAGGGATCTGTCCAGCTCTGACATATTCTCTAATTGTGCAAGAACCAGGCCTTCCGCCCCTTTTAAGAGGCAGTATAGTATAATGGATAGAGAGCCAGTCTTGAAATCAGTTGACCCAGGTTCAATACTGCCTTTGACCCATTTGGTTGTGGGAAGCTAGACTGGTCACTTAACCTCTCACTTCCCCAGGCAACTACCTAAGCTATTAAATGCAAATAAGGTAGGGATCTATTTAGGAGAGCAGTGAAATCTATTAAAAAAAAATGTGCTAAACATCAGATGTCTCTCAAGCACAGTTTAGTGACAAGAGGGTTTAATTTGAAGTCAGAAGACGTGAGTTTGAATCCTCCCCAAGCCTCTTGACCAGATCCTTATGTATGATGTGGGTGGACAAGGCACTTCCCTTTTGTTGATGGTAGGTTCTGCAGTGGATAGAATATGGAAGGTGGAGGCAAGAACGCGAATTCAAATATGACCTCAGACACATAATATGTGACTCTGGGCAAGAGTGGCAAAAACACCTCCCAAGGTTGTTGTGAAGATAAAATGAGACAAAACTTATAAGGGGCTTAAGGATACTGTATGAATGCTGGTCATTGTTAGTATAAAATGAGGGGAGGTTTACCTAAATGATCTCCAAGGTCCCCTTCTGGGTTCTCTACACTAATCTGGCCTTGAGGGGTCTTGGGCCCATTGCCCCAGAGAGGTAACATGGCTCCAAGCCAAAGTACCAAGCCAATGTACTCCCCTTCTCTAAACTTGTGTTCTTCTCAGGAAAATGAGGGTATTGGAGAAGACGGTCTCTAAGGTCCATGTCTGGTCCTTGTTTTCAAAATTTCACCAGGTTCCAAAGAAGCTCAGAGTTGGGTGAGAACTTATAGCTTGTCAAATATCTTTAGTTGTTCTTGAATAAGAATTTCCCTCTAGAGTATCCTGAGTCTTCTGTCTTTTGCTCCTATTTATGGGCCAAGCAGAAAAGGTCTGATCTATTTAGGATCCCTTGACAAATCCCATATCTCCATGGTGGCCCACCTTCAAATATAAGAAGACACTACCATTTTCTCTCTATCTTTCTCATTTTTGTCCATGTATATGGACTTGGAAAACTCCGTTTCCTTCTTGAAGAGGTTTCCATTTGTTCCTCTATAAAATTAGCACAGTGAATTAGGTGTTAGGGATCTTTCCAGCTCTCCCCTTCCCAAGGATCTGAGCAGCCATAGCATCAAGCTCTCTCATTCATGGAGAAATTGTGACCTCAGGGTAAGCATCAAAGGGTGGGATTTGAACTTGGGTCCTTTGACTCAAAAGTCAGAGTTTTTATTTTTTTTCTTTTCTTTTTTCTTTTTTTTCATCTGGGATTGTTCTGCCTTGTTGGGGGCTGGAGGCTGAGAAGGGAATAGGGGAGCGGCAAAGGACAGCCTGTTTTTCTTTTTCTAATCATAAAAGTTTGGCCCCATAACAATTGACCTTTGGGGGTGTGGGGTCATGGGGATGGGGAGGGGCCGGGACAGACAGAGGAAAGCACAGATCCCCTGTCCAGCTGCCTCTTGGGTTGTTTTGAAACTCATTTCTCCAGTTGGATAAGAACAACTATTATCTGCTCTCTGAGCTGCACATGAAATGCGATGTAAGAATTAATCTTTTTATCTGATTGGCGAGCTCCCGGGGCCTGTTTGGGGGCTGAGGATTTGAGAGTATTGCAACAAAACTGAGCCTTGATCCACATGGGGCCCTTGTTGTTCTCAGAATTCCAAATAATCCGGCTTCCCTCCCTCCTCCTGCCCTCCCCCTCTCCATGTGCTTTTTCAGGCTGGAGACACCCTAGGAATGAAATTTAATGAGCTCCCAGATCTCTGCTGAGTCTCTCCTGCTGCCTTTATTAGGCTTAAGGCCATCTAAAGCCATCAGGTAGAGCTGAGAGCAATTAAAATTTGAGGGGGGGGTTTTAAAGGAGGGGATGCGGAGGGTCAAAACATGAGAAATTAAAAAAACACCCCTTCTTTATGAGAAATACTGTTCAGGGAAGCAGTGAGGGGGCTTCTGGACCTAGAGCTAGGAGCCTCACTCAGCACCTTAGATTTAGAGCCAGAAGGGGATCTCAAGGTCATTGGGCTCAACCCCTTCAATTTTACAGGTGGGGAAACTGAGACCCAGAGGGATAAAAGACTTGCTTAACAACATATAGGTAGTAAGTTGCAGAGTCAGAATTTGAACCCAGGGTCTCAACTTCAAATCCAGAATTCTTTCCGTCATATCATCAGCTAAGCATCAGATAGGTGGTACAGTGGATAGAGCAGGTCTTAGAGCTGGAAAGTCCTGAGCTCAAACCTGCCTCAGATGCTTATTAGCTGTGTTTCAGCCTCATTTTCATTATCTGTAAAATAGAGATGATAGCAACAACCCCGACTTCTTGGGCTTGTCATGGGGTTGAGAAATATTTATAAAGGACCTAGCATCATGCCTGGAATACAGCAGGGGCATAATAAATGTTTGTTTCCCTCCTGCTGACCATGGTAACATAAAATGCATAGACAGAATTGCATCAAACATTGTCTCTGACATTCAGCATGTATGACAACATCAGGTTGATTAATCATTCTAAGCCTCAGTATCCTAAGATAATCAACAAGCACCCACTATGTGCCGATCCTGCTCTAAAGCTGGGAAGCAATTCCTGCCCCCAAGAAGCTCACACTGAGACCCCGTGCACACACACAGTACAGCGTGTAGAGAAGGCAGAAAGCACCTTAGCTGGAGAAGGCTCCAGCAGCCCCATGAGCCTCCTTTGAAGGGGGCCTTTGAGTTGTCCTGAAGGAGATCAGGGATTCCCAGAGCAGGGACCCTTCAGGCATGCAAAGGCTGGGAGAGAGGACACAGAACAGCTGGCAGGTCAGCTGGAATACGCCTTAGTGGTCAGTGATGTGAAAGGCAAGATGTCCAGTTGGATTTATAATCAGCATTTATTAAGTGCCAGTTGTTTGTCAGGCTCTGTGCTAAGCACAAGGTATGTAAAGAAACATGAAACAAAATAAAGAGAAACACTTGTCTTTGCCTTCGTGATCTGATGTTCTAATAGGGGAAACAACATACAAACGACTATGGACAAACAATCTAGAGATGGGATAAATTGGAGATAATCAAGAGAGAGAAAGCACTGGAGTTAAGGGAGGTAAGGAAAGAGTTCTTGCAGGAGGGAAAGGAAGAAGGAAACCAGAGAAGACAGGGGGCAGAGATGGCTTTAAATGCCAAATAAAGTATTCTAGGCTTGCTCTGAGATGTAGTAAGGGAATCATTGATGTTTCTTGAGTAGGATTCTTGCACTTTGGGAAAATCGCTTTGGCAGCTGAGCACAAAATAGATTGGAAGGGGAAGACCCAAGAATGGTGATTATGTCATCTGCCCCCCAGGGCACTGGAGCTAGGAGGAGCCTTGTCAATCTTAAAGCATCAGGGAAATAGAAGTTATCATTGTCATCATCATGCCCTTCCCCTCTGGAGGAAAAGTTTGGTGCGGAACCTTCCAATAAATCCCAGAATTCCTCTCCTCTGAGACTGCTCTCCATGTACACTGAATGTAACTTTATACATACAAAGCTGTTTGCCTGCTATCTCTCCCATTAAACTGTGAGCCTCTTGAGGGCAAGGATTTTTTGTCTTTTTGTGCAAGTCTCCAGCATTTGACACAGGGCCTGATAGGGGGTGTTTAATCAATGCATGTTGCTGTTGATGGTGGTGCTTAATAAATGCATTTTGCTGTTGATGATGATGTCAGTAATGTTGTGACCAATGACAACAATGATGATGATGATATAAAGGACCAGGAGGCATCAAAAGAGACAGCAAGGTGAAGTTCATCAGGAGATTTCACACTCACCATGTGACTCTGGGCTAGCTATTCCCTTTTTTTAAACTAAGCTAGCTCAGAACCTTTAATATGAGAGGGATTGGAGGAAATGTTAACTCGGATCCTTCCCGGCTGAAAAGTCTTTGGAATCTACGAATAGAAGGAAATGGGCAGTTAGGTGAGGAAGACTTGAGTTCAAATCCAGTCTTAGACACTTAACACTTACTACCTGTGTGATCCTGAGCAAATCATTTGACCCCAAATGCCTTGTCCAAAAAAAAAAAATCAAGTAAAAATAAAATTTGTAAACAGGAAATGATTGCTCCCCATTTTAATCCATGTATTTGACAGATGGGGAAGACGTAGGTCTGCAGATTAAGTACGTGGTTCTTTCCATTACAACACATTATTAAGAAAGAATCCTTGGTGATTGGAAAAGCTTCTAGATCCCAAGGAATGAGTCCCTAACGGTGGGATTTCCGGCAGGGAGGAGAGACCTCCTTGGGCACATGGACAAGGGAGCCCGCTCTGGCCTGGAGGCGGGGGAGACGTCTCCACGCCGGTGTCTGTCCTGCAGCGGAGAGTGCCTGCCGCTTGTCATGGACAACAGCTCAGCGGCCGCGATGACAGCCACAATGACCATCGTTCGCACCAGACCACTTCTGTTAATCGCTCTTTCCGGCACTGGCTGGGATGAGGCGCTTAAGTCTCACATGGTGGCTGAGTCCCTGTAATATGGGATTATACGTGACCGGTGCGGGGACTTCCATGGGGGCCCCAGAGCCGCTTTCATTCCCAGCCCTAGAATCTAGGCTTCCTGGCGGCATCAGCTTCGGAGGTCTGCTGGTCCTCCTGCTTCCCTGGAGCTCCCACGACCTGGCCTGCCTTCAAACCGCAGAGGGCTGAGAGCTCCTAGAGACCCCGGGGATCCCCAAGGCCAGCCCTCCCCAGTAAAGGGACTGAGCTTCAGAGAGGAAGGACATTTTGTCCAAGGTTAGGGAGAATGAGCCGTCAGAATGAAAACTCACGGCTCTTGACTCTATGGCTAGTCGGAAGAATACATTCAGGACGTTTTCCTCACTCAGGCATTTAGCTCACATTCCCTTCTCACAATCCAGGCTGGTGGAGGCTGTCTGAGTTTGGCTTAAGGACCCTTTGGAAAATGAGAGAAAATGGGAGAAAGAAAGAGAAAGAGAGAGGGGGAGCAGGGAAGGAGGGAGTGAGGAAGGAAGGGAAGAAGGAAGGAAGGAAGGAAGAAAGGAAGGAAGGAAGGAAGGAAGGAAGGAAGGAAGGAAGGAAGGAAGGAAGGAAGGAAGGAAGGAAGGAAGGAAAGGAAGGAGGGAGAGAAGGAGGGAGAAAGGAAAGAAGAACGATAAAAAGGAAGAAAAAATGTGGAAGTAGAGGAGGAAAAGTAAATAAAGCTATTGTTTGTTCTGACACTTGGGATGAAGGGAGCTTTTCAGGGAGGGAGACTCAGGCAAGAATGAAACAGTAACATCTGCTGAGAAAAGCAGGTGATGATATTAGTATTCTTTATCTTCTATGTGAGGGGCATAAAAGTGGGCAGTGCAGTGAAGAGAGGACTATACCTGAAGTTAGAAAGACCTGATTCAAATATGACCTCGGACACTTGCTGGCTGTGGCACTCTGGGCAAGGCACTTCACCCTGTCTTCCTCAGTTTCCTCATCTGGAAAATGAACTGGAGAAGGAAATGGCAAACTCCCCCAGTATTCTTGCCAAGAAAACCCCTAATTGAGGTCACAAAGAGTCATACATGGCTGAAAAATGATTGAAAGCTGAAAAAAAATGCTTTACAAACCTTAGAAGATTATATAAGGGGTGAGGGGGTGGAAGGGCCAATTTATGCCCTCTGGGAATAGAGAGTGTGTGTAAGTCCCATGTCAGACATAGAGATATCTGAGAAGGAAAGTGATCCTCACTCTCCCATCACTTATAGGCTAACTGGGGAGACAAAGCAAATGCTTAAAAGGGAAATAATAAAAGTAATAAGAGAAAGATGCCACAGCGTGTGCTGTGGGGCTGAGAGTGTCCAGGCGATTGTTAAATTTAACAAGCACATCTGAGTCACTTCTTATGTGGGGGCAAGGACACTGTGGCAGGGCCTGAGCGTTGGCTGCAGGAGTTCAGGAGAAGCATCTGGAGAAACCAAACTGAATTATGCATCATGGAGGCTTTAATTTTTCTATATTTTAGCAAATTATTATGTTAGCAATTGATTACCTTTTCATCCTCACCCAGCTACACTCAGCATCAAACTGTTTTTTGCACTGCCACAGACCCCTTTCCCCATTCATTTTCATTTGACCCAGGAGCAAGAATTCCTGGCTATAGCTCTGGCTCTTGCCGTTTCCTCTCTCCTCCCCCACCCCAATTTCTTAAACTGTGAGTTGAGACTTCAAATGGAGTCTTATGACCGAATGTGGTGATTGCAAAATTTCGCTATATTATCAGTAAATGCTTGATTTGTATACTTGTTTTATAGATCTACATACCTGGGTTCAAATAAAAATTTCTTGAGCAAAAAGGGGTCTTGAGTGGGAAAAGTTTTAGAAGCCCCGCTCTATCTTGTTTTAAGGAAATATGGGTCCCTTTGCCAGGCATTTCAGCGCCCGGTTTCTGAACTACTTTTCCCAAGTCTCAATTCCACAAGGATGGGAAGAGATTGGGCTCAGGAACAGGGAACCCGAGTTCAGATTAAGGGCCCAGCACTAGCTGTGTGCCTGTGGCCATCTCAACCTCCCAATTTTCCTCTGTAAAATTGAGATAATATTGATAACTCATAATACTTCATAGGGGTTTTTGGGGAAGGCATTTTTCAAACCTTGATGTGCTTTTTAAAAAAATGAATTACTAGGGTAGCGGTATGGGGCAATGGCAAGAGCACTGGCCCGGGAATTAAGCAGAGATGAGAGCAAATTCAGTGTCAGACACCTCCTAGTTGTATGACCCTGGACAAGTCACATAACCCTAATTGCCTAGAGAAGAAAAATGAATCACTATTATTAATGACTCATCTTCTTCCTCACCATTGTCAACATTATCATCCCAGACCTCATTCATTTCCTGCTTATTGAGATAACTCAATAAGAGAGAGACTGAGCATCTCATTAGGTCTGTCTTATAGCCAGTATTGGAATACTGGAGCTGATTCATGGAATGATGAGACTCCAGCTGCAGCCACACTCTTGTCCAGAATGGAACCTGGTTACGTACAAATTGCAGTGCTGCAGTCACCTTCAAAGTAGACTTCAAAGCATGCTGGTGGTTGCTACCATGGATTCTCCTCAAGGGGCAAAAGCTCTAAATCAGAGTTCTTAGCTTGAGATCAATGGTGCCCCAATAGGTCCATGGATAGATTTCAAAAATATCCATGAACTTACATGGGAATAATGACATCTTTATTTTCATTAGCTTCTACATGAAATTTAATATTTCCTTCCATTATTTAATAATGTTATTAAGGCTTCACCAGACTGCCAAAGAGGCCCATGATGACAAATATTAGGAACCTCTGTTCTGAATCTATGATTCTTTCCATTCAAATCTTCCATTCAATGAGATTCTTTTTTTTTAATTAAAGCTTTTTTGTTTTCAAAACATATGCATGGATAATTTTTCAGTGTTGACCTTTGAAAACCTTGTGTTTCAATGTTCCTTCCCTTTCCCCCACCCCTCTCTTAGATGGCAAGTAATCCAATATGTGTTAAACATGGTAAAAATATATGTTAAATCCAATATATGTATACATATTTATACAATTATTTGCTGAAAAAGAAAAATCAGATAAAAAAGGGGAAATGAGAAAGAAAATAAAATTCAAGCAAACAACCACAAAAAGAGTGAAATGCTGTGTTGTGATCCACACTCACTTCCCACGGTCCTTTCTCTGGGTGTAGATGGCTCTCTTAATTACTGAACAATTGGAACTGGTTTGAATCATCTCATTGTTGGAAAGAGCCACATCCATCAGAATTGATCACGATATAGTCTTGTTGTTGCCGTGTACAATGATCTCCTGGTCCTGTTCATTTCACTCAGCATCAGTTCATGTAAGTCTCCCCAAACCTCTCTGAAATCATCCTGCTGGTCATTTCTTACAGAACAATAACATTCCATTTAATTCACATGCCATAACTTATTCAGCCATTCCCCGGCTGATGGGCAGCCACTCAGTTTCCAGTTTCTGGCCACTATGAAAAGGGCTGCCACAAACATTTTTGCACATGTGGGCCCTTTTCTGATGAAAGAGATTCTTGGACATGATTCCTCCCATAGTGATGTGGCAGTCAAGGGTCATTTGGCCTCTGTTTACATACTAGAAATAATGGGGAGCTTTCTCCCTACCAAGACAGCAATAGGAAGCTGATTCTAGTGCTTAAAAATGACTTTATGTTGAGCTGGAATCTGCCTTCTTGAAACTGTCCCCATATTGGTTTTAAGTTTTATCCCACAGAGTGACACAGACTTGTTTCCCTCCTCTCCATGAAACTCTGAGATAACTGAAGAAAAATAAGACTGTTTTCTTCCCTGCCCCCAAATCTTTGCTTTTCCGGGTGAAACATCTCATCCATCTCACTGAAGTCATACACCATGTTTTTTCTGAATTTTGTACATCTGGCTCACTCTTCTCAGGACATGCATCAGTTAATCAATGAATTTTACAAAATGAAGCATTTAGAATTACCCCCAGTTCTCTCTGACCTGAGCAGGGCAGAGAACAATGGGTCTAATACCTTCCTTTCTCTTGATCCTGTAATTTCATTGAAGCAACTATATCATTGAAAACAATGAAACTCATGGTATGACAAAGCCATTGGTTAATCTTGAAATTATCTTCATTGCCTGTCCCTTTACAAGCAACCTACAGTGTAAGGGAGCTGGAAGGGCAGCCTCTCTATAATAGAACACTTTATTCTCTATCCCAAGAGAGTGATAAAGCAGAGAGCCTCCAAACTTCTCATTTCTTTTCTTCTGGAGAGTCAGAACACGAGCTCTCTATTATCTTCTGTGATTTGACATCAAAGTCGCTGGGATTCAAAATCAATACTTGCAGAGCTGTGAGGACTCCACGAAATTCTCTGTGGAGGAACTTTGTCAACTGTATAACAGCAGAACATTACTATTATTGTATTTCAAACATTCAATTTAATAGATATCTATCTTCCTAGCACTGCTGCTAACCAAAGCTTCTCTGTGTATGAATTCCAGTCTTTTTTTCATTCTCATTCATTGTGACCTCATATGGGGTTTTCTTGGCAAAGATACTGGTGTGGTTCACCATTTCCTTCTTCAGATCATTTTACAAATGAGGAAACTGAGGTAAACAGGGTTAAGTGACTTGCCCAGGATCCCACAGCTAGTCAGTGTCTGAGATCAGATTTGAACTCAAGATGAATATTCCTGACTCCAGTCCTGATGCTCCATGCATCATGACACCATCTAGCTGGCCATGATTTAGGGATCAGTTATTTGATTTTGTCCTTGAAAGTTGTTCTGAAAATGTTTTTTTTTTAATTGTTTACAAGTAACAGAGAAAAAATAAAAGTCAACAACATAAGAAAGAAAATGTGGCTAGTGTGGAAATGTTTTGCATGACTGCACATGTATAATTTATATCAAATTGCTTGACTTCTCAAATGGGGGGGAAAGGGTGGGAGAGAATTTATCACTCAAAATTTTAGGAAAAGAATGTTAATTTTTTTACATTTAACTGAGAAAAAATTAAATTACATTAAGAAAGTTGTCCTGAAATGGGCAGCATGAACAATAAAAGATTTAAGAATTTAGGGTGAGGGTTAGAGAAGGGCCCCGTCATTTTAGAGATGAGAAGATCCAGGAGGAGAAAAAACGTTTTAGGAGTGTTAGGCAATTGGTGTTTTTTAACTGGGGCAGTGATATGGGGTGTCAGAGGGCATTGAAAAATGGGATTCCTCGGTTCTAGCTCTGGTTCTGTCAATGATTTGCTGTGTGATCTTAGATAATCTCTTTCCTCTGTGAAATGAGGAAGTGGATCTAACTAATAGCTAAGGTCACTTCTAGTTTTGAAGTTCTTTGATATGGCCAATGAATTGGGGTCTGGCTGGGTCAACTGAAGGTCCCTTTCCCCCTACCTTCTCCCTCCATGATCAGGACCCCTTTCCTCTCTCTGTCTGTCTCTCTCCTCCCCCTTCTTTTCCCCTTGTTTCTGTCCCCCCCCATCATCTTTTTCTGCTGTCTCTTTTTGTCTGTCTCTGTTACTGTTTCTCTCTCTTTTCTCTCTCTCTGCTTTTTCTCCTTCCTTCCCTCCTTTTTCTCTCCTTTCCTTCCTCTTCCTCCTTCTTTCCCCCTCGTTTCTGTCTCTTTCCTCCCTCCTCTCTGATCTTTTCCTGCTCTCTCTCTTTCTGTCTCTGTCTTTCTCTATTTTGTCTCTATCTCTCTCTCTCCTTCCCTCCTTCGTTTTTTCCTTTCCCTCTTTCTGTCTCTCTGTGTGCGTCTCTCTCTGTGTGTCTCTCTTTCTCTGTCTCACTTTCTTCCTCTCTTTGTCTTTCTCTATCTCTCTCTGTGTGTCTTCTTTCTCGTGGTCAGGACATAAAAGGCGCCACTGTAACAGCTGCAGAGGAGGTCAAAGAGAGCAATCTGTTCTTAAAGTTACCTTGAAAGTGTTCCAGGTCTTGCAAAACACCAAGCGAGCAGCACAGGGACAGGGAGTCAGGACCCCTTCCTCTGTGCCAGGTGAGGGCACAGTTCCCAAGCTCTCCCCATGGATGATTTTGACATCCTCAAAAGCTGACTGTGCCCTACCAGCTAGCAGGGACTCAACTCATTCAGGGACGACTTGAGTGAATATTTTATTCCCAGTCTCTCAAAGTGCATGGGGGATCTGCTGCAACATGAGTCATAACCCCCTGCGTTACCCCATCTGCTTCCCTTCTCCCCATTCTTTTGATCTGTTTCTTCTCTGAGGATGGAGGAAAGTCATGGTTCACAGCTGGGAGGGGCCAATAATTTATTACAAGATACATAATAAGTATTAATAGAAATTAGCTGAACTCAACAGTATATGTTGGATGGACTAGGGATCAAATGTGATATTATAGGGGGTCTTGGGATTATAAAATTCAGAAGGAAAGAAACACAAATTTATTGGTAATCTCACATATTCCAGATACTAACTATGCTAAGCATGTTCCAAATATTTTGTCATTTGATCCTCACGACAATCCTGGGAAGGTAGGTATTATTCTTATCCCCATTTTATAGATGGGGTAACGGAGGCCAACAGAATTTAAGTGACTTGCCCAACGTTGTCCAGCCAGTGTCAGAGGCTGAATTTGAACTTAGTTCTTCCTGACTTGAGGCTGAGAGCTATTTACTGAGCCGCCCAGCTGCCAGGTCCCAAGAAGACTTGGATTTAAGGATATCCATCCTTGTGCTTTTGGGTTTGTGGACTGGGACTAGGTACTTCACTGATTCCTCCTCATTTGTAAAACAGATGGACTGGTCTAGATTACCTAAGATTTGGCAATTCTAAATAGTAGAATCCTATTGCAGAGGAAAATTGGTGCTTGATGTGGAGGGCATCAGATGCTGGACCATAGAGCATAGGAGCCATTAGCAATAGGGAGCTATAGAAGGGATTAGAGCTGGGGAAGGGGCTGGGATGAGATTTTAGAATCTGGAGGGACTTTCTTAGAGTTCATTTACTTTAATTTCCTCCTCTTATGAGGAACCCGGATTCAGAGATGCGAGTAATTGGGCCAGCGTCAGGCAGGTAAGCCCCAGAGTTAGGAAAGGGATGCTGCAGGAACGAGACATACTGAGGAGGTAGCTCGGCCACCGTCTCTGTCCTTGGTGATGTCCCCCAGGGCCGCCCTGCCCCCGGGAACGCACTGGGCTTCTCAGGGCAGCGAGGAGAGAACCGTGCAAATGATGGTGACTCAGACAGGATGGTCCCGGCCAGCCCTCCAGGCCCGGGGATATTTGGTTCGAGCCGTAGCTTGGCAACGCGTTCACATGTCAGATTCACATACACAGCCCCATACATAATGAGATTAAAGGTCAGCCCCTTAGAAGGACTTCAGTTAGCAGAGCAGCATAAAAAAGTGTCTGTTGTCCACAAATAGAAGGCGCACATTCCATGACGTGCTCACCAAACCAATTGGCCTCTGCCCGCCTCGTCCCTTTCCAAACATCCGTCAGTATGCCGGGGGCGCTGGTCAGCTGGCCTGGTTCTCCTCTCCCTCTTTGCTCCCTCCCTCCCTCCTCCGCCTCTCCAGCTCTTAAAACCTTCCTCAGTATTTAAACCCCAGCCCAGCCGCCACCGCCTCCGCGAAGTCCACCTGGATCCCCACCCCACCCCCAACTTGGCAACCAGCACCCTTCTCCTCAGATGTCCCTCAGTCCTTGGTTTTTCTTTCTCTATTTTTTTTTTAAACAACCTGTGACTTCCCCGTTCCAATGAAGTAGGGAGTTCCAGTGGGGAAATCCCCCTCTACCGATGCAGGTTGGCCATGGAACACTGGAGGACTTACAGTGATTCCTGGCATGTGTCACCACTCCAAGAATGAGGATCCTGAATTATTCACAAATATGAAATACAGCAGCACCGTTGCCAACACGGCCCACGTCTTCCCCAGACCCAGATCGCCTCTCCTGATCTGAATGA